>NW_027517992.1:3322500-3922500 GCF_048772815.1 Callospermophilus lateralis | reverse complement strand
TGGCAGTAATGTTTTCAACAAACACAACTTCCTTGGCCCCAATTTTACAGGAACTCTTCTGGACCAAAATAAGTTTTTAAAATTCTATGCTCTGCTGCCTGCCACTGTTTCTCACAATAAATCTGCCTAAAGGATTTCAGCAAATTCCATGTTGTGTTGCCTTGAAATTTCCTCCACCAGATTAATTAGTCCATCACCTTTAAATTCACCTTCCACAAAGTCCCAGGACTTGCAAAATATATAGATAAATTTTATCAGAATGTAGCATAAATGGTCTATATAGTCCAATTTCCAATATGGTTCCCATTCTCCTCAGAAAACTTATGAGCATGGTATTTACTGCCCACATTCCTTTAGGCATTTTGGTCTTCTGAGCTCTTTGCAGTATTGCCCATTAAGTTCTTTTTACAAAATCCCAAGGCTTGTCCCAATTGAATTCACCAAATTCCTCTTACAAACCAGATCCAAATATTACCAAAACACATAGTCAGGTTAGTCACAGCAACATTTCCATTTCTCAGTACCAATGTTTGAGTTACTCATTTTTAATTTCTGTGACCAAAAGACATGACAAGAATAACTTACAGGAAAAAAATTTATGTTTGTCTTATGGCTTAAGAGTTTCAATCAATGATCATCTGATTCCACTGCTCTGGGCCCAAGGTGAGGCAAAACTTTGTGGCAGAAGTGTATGGTGAAGGAGTAATGCTTTGTCAGTGATTTACAAGAAACACAGAGAAAAGGAGACTGCAGGGAAAATGATTCTTGTAATATATGTCCTCAAGTACCCATCCCCTACAGCCATGCCCCCCCAGTCTTTCTACAGTCAACACCTGGTCACTCCATTCAAATGAGGAATAATTGACTAGGTTACAGCTTTCACAATTTAATCATTTCATCTGTGAACATTGCTGGGTTAACATAGGAGAACTGGAGTGAGTTGAACATATCACTTTCACTAATAGACAATCAGAATTAAACTGCACTACAGATCAAATAAATTTAGCAGACAACTACATAATAATTTATATAATAGTAGTTGGATATAAATTTGTTCCAACCATTCATGGAACTTTTAAAAAAAATATTGATATATTAGACTAAAGCAAGCTTCCCAAATTAAAAAAAATAACAGAAATAATCTCTTGAATCTTATTGGATCATAATGGAATTAAATTAAAAATCAATAGCATGAAAACTACAAAACTATACAAACACAAGGAGGTTAAACAATATATTTTTGAATGATAAATGAGTCACTGAAGACATAAAAGAACCTAGATTCAAATGGAACTAGAAGCATAAGACACCAAAATTTATGGGAAACAAAGAAAGCAGTTCTAAGGGGGAAGTTTACAAGCTGTGGTTGTCAACATAACAACAACAACAAAAAAAGCAAAACATAAAACAAAACCAAAATGGACATAAAATAAATAACCTAATGAAGCATCTCTAGGTTTTGGAAAAGCAAGAACAAATTCCAAAACTAGTAATATGGAAAGAATTAATAAACCGTTTGAATTAAATTATTGAACTAGACACTAAAGGAAACTCATGAAAAGAACAATGAAATAAAGAATTGGTTCATTACTAAAACAACAACAACAAAAAGCAAGATTGATAAACCCTTAAACAAACTAGGCAACAGAATAATGAGACTCAAATTAATAAAATTAGAACTGATAATGGGGATATTACAACTGACACCAAAGCATTGGGTGTGATTTTAGAGAACTTATATTTTGATATATTGGAAAATCTACAAAACTTAGATGAATTTCTAGATACACACAACCTATCAACACTAAACCAAAGACTACAGAAACCCTAAACATACCAATAACAAGCATTGAGATTTAATGCATTAATAAAAAGTCTGCCAACAAAGGAAATCCTAGGACCAGAAAATTTTACCAAACCTTGAAGGACTAATGCTAGGGTTCTTCACATTATTCTTTGAAATATGAAAGGAAGATTTCTAAACTCATCCACAAAGCCAGTAACATCCTGATATCAAAACTGGTTAAGACTCTCCAAGTAAAGAAAAGTACATATTAACACATTTGATGAACATAGATGTGAATAGTCTTAATAAAATATTAGCAAATTGAGTCTAACAACACATTATAAAGAGTGTACACATTTTCTAGATGGTTCCATTTTAAGGATGCAAGGATGATTCAACATATAAATAAAAAATGAATAACAAAATACACTTACAAGACAAAGAGGAAAAATCACACATTATCTTAATATGAAAAGAAATAGTGTTTGACAAAATTTAGCATACCTTTATGACAAAAAACCTGATGAAACTACCTATATGAAGAACTCACCTGAGTATTTAAAAAAAAGACGTTATATTATAAACCAACATCATAATGAATAGAAAAAAACTGAAAAAAATTATTTTAGTATCAGGAACAAGACAAAGAGGTACACTATCACCACTCTAATTAGTATTTGAAATTTGAACCAGAAAAATAAGCAAGAGAAAGAAATAAAATAGAAAAAAATAAGAAATAAATATATAAAAATTTCATTTATTATACAACATATGGCCTTATTTTTAAATACCACAAAGATTCTATGAAATCATTTCTAAAACTGATAAATTTATCAAGGTATTAGGATACAAAATGCACATAATAAAATCAATAACTTTTTTCTACACGAATAACTACATCAATAATAATTACACTATTTCTACATCAATAACTTTTTTCTACACTAATGTAGTGCCACTAATGAAGGCACACAGAAAGAAATCAAGAAAATAACTTCATCTGAAATAGCTGCAACAAATAATAATGAAGTACCTAGGAATAAACCTCTGCTGGGAAGAGCATGAACTCTCCAGGGAAAATCGAGGAACATGTTATGGGCATGTATGAATATGTAAAAATGAAGCCCCCTATTATGTACAATTATAATGTACCAATAAACATAAATGATCTTGGGTTGGGAATCAAGCACAGTGGTAGAACACTTGCCTAGCATGTGGAAGGCCCTAGATTTAAACCCCAGTAGAAGAAAAAAATATATATAAAACTTAAAAAAAATAAGAAAACAATAGAAGATGAAACCTTCTTCCATGATAAAGGATAGGCAGAATTTATATTGCTAAAATGGTTATATTGGAAGAAGTGATCTATGGATTCAATGCAGTCTTTATCAAAATAAGTACACTCTTCACATTAAAAGAAAAAAAAACTAAATTTCATAACAAGAGCAAAAGACCCAGAGTAGCCAAGTCAGTTCTATGCAAAGTGAGCATTGGTGGAGGCATCCTGATACCTGATTTCAAATAATACCACAGAGCTATAGTAATAATAATAATAATAAACAATGTTACTGGCATAAAAACAAATAAACCAATGTAATAGATTAGATCTGAATAGACAGTTCTCAAAAGAAGTACGTATAATCAATAATTTAGTTCTTTATAAATAATTTATAATTAAATTTATTGAATATAATTAAATTAAATAATCTAAATTCATCAAAATAATTCCCTAATCAATAAATTTCTTATTTCCTTATAACTGAGTGTTGGGAGCAACAAATTAATCATTGCTTTGGACTCCATAACGTTGGACACCTAGACTGCCCTTTTGGGTTTCTCTGTGGTAGTCACTCTTAATGGGGCAGAGTCCATGCCCACCGGGAATCAATGGGTTTGATAGCTTTGCATTGAGATGCCTGCTGACCTGAGGTGGAAAGTAGCCTGGAGGCCCCAGCTTCCACTGTAACCTGTGTACACTCAGAGAAATGAGAAATTATATCCCATCTGATTCAAATGTATGAGATTTCAAGATCACTGTACTGTCATGTGTAACTACGTAAAACAAATTAAAAAAAAAAAGAATTACTGTGCAAGTGATAAGACTTGTATAAGGCAAATTCCCCACAGCCTCTTGCTTCTTGTTTACCCTCCTCATAGTAAATTCCTTTGGTGTGCTTCCCTTTAACTAAAGAATTGGCGGGCCTTTTTCCTTTCTTAGGGGTAGGACCCATCAGGTCCCATTAGGTCCCAGCCATCCACAAGGTCCAGCTGTGAAACTATTTTTGTGCATTAGGTCCCAGCCATCCACAAGGTCCAGCTGTGAAACTATTTTTGTGTGTCTTTTGTCTTTTATTTCTTATTAATTATTTTAGAATTTTAATATCTCAACCGGCTCACACCTCCATGTGGTTATCTCCCCTTCTTGTTCAGGACACAGTGACAATTGAGAAGCTTCAAAGAAGGGCTGTAAGGGGAGAGAATTTTTGGAAAATCACACAGAAAAATAAATCATAAGATCGCTTATATGACACCTTTATTCATAGGCAAGTTTTTTTTAAAAAAATGGCCTCCTGTTTTCCATTCTTCCTCCCTCTCTTGTTCTTCACCTTCTACTCCACTGATCTTACCTATATACTTATGATATCTGATCCTACACCAAAACCTTCTTTTCCTTACTTTGCTTTAGGTTCCATATATGAGAAAGAAAAAAAAAAACAACCAAATAAACAAACAAACAAACAAACATTAAACCCTTGATTTTCTGAGTCTGGTTTAATTTACTTAGTATGATGCTTTCCTTTTCCAATCATTTACTGGCAACTGCTTTTATTTCATTCCTCTTTATACCCGAGTAAAACATCATTGCGTGTATATACCACATTTTCTTGACCATTGCTTTGTTGACAGATATCTGGGCTAATCTCATACTTGGACTATTGTGAATTCTGCTGCTATAAACATTAAGGTAGCTGTTTCACTAATGGTCAATAACTCTACATAATAAATGTCCAACAGTTTTAGTCATCAGGTAACAATGATCAAAACCACACTGAGATTCCATCTCACTCCAGTCAGAATGGCAATCATTGTAGGTACAAATAGCAATACATGTTTTCAAGGAAATGGGGGAAATGATACTCTTATACCCCTTATACACTCTTTATGGGAAGATAAATTGGATGGAATCAGCATGGAGTTTCCTCAAAAAAATAAGAATAAAACTATCATGTAATTCTGCTATAACACTCCCTGGTATTTCTCCAAAACAATTAAAGCCAACATACTTTAGAGATGCATGCATACCCTTATTTATTACAGCACAAATAAAAATAGTCAGGTTATTGAATCAGACTACATATCATTAATATATTAGTTAATAAAAAGTTATCTATCTATCTATCTATCTATCTATCTATCTATCTATCTATTTATCTATCTTATGGAGTTTTATCCAGTCACAAAGAAAAGCAAAATTGGCACTTGCAGGAAAGCAGATGGAAGCAGAAAACATCATATTAAACAAAATTAGTCAAACACAGAAAGAAAAGTCACATGTTGTCTCTCATCTGTAGAAGCTAGTGGGAAGGGAAAGGAGAAAAAAAGAAAAGTGGGGGTGGTGGGACAGAATGAAGACAGAAGAGAGGCCAGTCCAGTATGCCACTATAAAATCTACCATTTTATATAATCAATATGTCTGAATAAAAAAATGTGATTCCTAGAAGTGTAAAGGAAAAAAATTAAATTTTAACAGTGTCACATTAGAAACCATATACCTGGCAGTTTTTGGAGTACTTATTTAAATTAATGCATTTCTCCAAAAATATTTACTATTAAATAATTTTTCCATGAATAAAAATTTTCCCAAGTCACCATTTTTTTGATATCACTAATTAATATTAGGTCATTTACTATTATGTAAAGGAAAATATCATATAAAATAACCAAGAAATATTCTAAAACTAGTGACTGCCAGTGCCAACTCATTGTTGAAACCATACTCTGAAAATCATTCACTTACTTCATATTTACCTAAAATATACAGCTTTAAAATGTAATTTGTACATATGAGAGCACATTTTTATTGGTTCTTTTGAGTTATACATAACCTTAGGGTACATTTTGACATGGAATACGAAAAACATGGAATAGAGTTTTTTAAATTCAGTTTCCAGAGTTTCCTCTGTCCTTCCTCTTCTCCATCCCTATGCTCTTTTCCATCTTCTTTACTTATCTTTCTGTTATTTACTTTTAGATTCTTTTTTTTTTATTGTAAGAGTACATTTAAATGAATCCCAAGCATTATAGCAGTAAAAATTCTTAGAGTTAAAAAAAAAAAAAGGTACCGGATGTTCACCTAAAAATATGAACTTCTTTGAACATCAATTTATGTCTAAAGATTTCCAAATTTATTATATATGTACCTATTTGTACAAGTTAGTTTCATATATTTTCCTATTATAGGATTATTTTATGTCTCATCTTTAAAATCATTCTGCATTATGTGATATACCACATATAATACTTCAAAATAGGCTATCTATTTTCTAAATTGCTACATTTCTCTATTATGTAGGAGTTTATTTGTTACATTGAAATGATAGAAATTGTGTAGTGAAATAATTCTTTTATAAAATAGAATGCTGAAAGGGTTTAGGGAGTGAGAGAATTTCTGTAAATGCAAGATAAAATTTTTATTGTTACAGATCATTTTGTCCATATTAAACATCTGTTCCTGTTTGGGGAGATTTTCCACTTGGCAAGGGAGGGCCACACACATCCAAAGGCTCTCAACAATTCCCAGAATATGTGGAAAACCACTAAAACAGCTCATCACTCTGCACCTGTTCAGGCTACCCAACCCAAGTTTGAACTGCAGAATGAAAGCTGAATAATACAGACAAGATACAGTAATCCTACTAAAATAAATTAATTTACATGTCCCTGATTGTTAAAATTAATGAATATCCTACATAATGTAGTGATGAAAAAGATCATGAGATTTATAATTGCAGTATTTCAATCTTTACAACCATATAGTACTGTTAGAATTTTCTAAAGTCATCTTCAAATATATGTTAACTGAAGTTAAGTGCTTCATATACTATATTTTCTGTATACCCCATAAATCATCTTCTCACAGACTACTTCATATACGTGCAAGAAATGGCCACTTATCTCAATAACTTGAAAAATTCTTATAAGTCATTTTCCTGTGGCTGTGTAAGCAATTTTGTTTTCAGCTTTAGTACTAAATGTGTGAGAATCAAGGAAAAAGTTTGAGTTACAGTTCATGAGTCCAAAGGGACTTTAGCTATTGATATGTCTGCTCCTGGGAGATTGCAGCTAAAAGGCTGACTGAGCTCAACATCAAGAATGAAGCTCCACTTTTGTGAAATGCAGAGATTTCCACAATTCCATGTACTCTCAAAGGCTACCTCTGAACCCTAAATGATTGTTTGCCTAAAGTACTCTCACTCCATTTTCACTCAGAGATAATGGGGTAAACAGTGTTTTGTTCTTTTTATTTTTGAAAATATTTTGTTATTTTGAAAAAAGTACAAATATTCAAGAGAAATAAAGTCTGTCCTATCTGAGAGGGAATTTGGCTCCTATAACCACATAATAGTGCTAATATTGGGGGATAACACATTAATTAATAAATAATATTATGATATACCAAACTGGGCCTGTAAAATAAAAATAATAAAATCATTCCTTATTTTTTTAGCTTACAAAAATAAGCTTAGTTCTCTTTCACCCTATTCAAGCAGAAACTAATGTAATCAATAAGAGAAATCAACATGAGACCAGAAAGCTGAATATTTCTCCAGACAAAACTTATTTTAACAAAAATAACTGAAAGCCCATCTTTAAAAAATCCCCATTATAAAAATTTGAAGCTTTGAAATCTATTTTAGGATTAGCTTTGAACTCATGTGTCTCTCAGGGATGAAGCCATTTGTTATTTATGATAGCTCATCTTCTGAGAGTAGAGATAATATTAGTGTTGTTGTTCGGGATTACGATGCCATGAAAATTATATTCTTGAGACCTCTTAGAGCTTTCAGTGAGTGGAAAATGTAAATTGTGAGGAGACAAATTTCATGTGATATACCACATATAATACTATTGTAGATCACTAAATCCCAGCACAAAACACTGCTCTTATAAATGGTGAGTTCTAATGTATACTTCTAGTTGTTATATTATTCCCATTGTATTTTTAATTAATTAAAAGAATTAATGAGTGCTAGATGGTGCTTACATTTCATAGAACATATGATATATAAAATGTGATAAAATAATTGAATAAAAGTAGGCTTAAATATAAACAGATATGATTGGACAAATCAAATATTTCCAAATAGTATTTTGTATATTACAGGTGGAAGAGCTAGTTTACCCTTTCCCTATAAAAATACTTCTGAAAAATTTTCTGCATAGACCCTAGCATTCAGTCAGATCTTGTTCACATCACACTGTGGAGTTGAGAAAATTTTTTGTAAAAATCAAAACTAGCACCTATATTTACTTTGTGCATTAGAATTAAAATTTTCTAATAGAAACAGAGGAACACTCTCTGAATTTTAGAGTTTTTTTTTAGATTCTAGATATGATTTTAGTAAAAAAAAGTATTTACAAGCATAGCTTCCTGTGATATGAAAAGCATTTTATATGACATTGCATTTTATTTTTAAAAAATCATACATAAATAGTCAGTATAGTAATTATATTACTGTTACATGAAACTTGGTCCTTGTACCAGATACAAATCTAATAACAAGGACACAGTTTTGAGAAAAAGAAAAAAAAAATTTTATTGCTTTGCTAACAAAGGAGAAACACAGGGGACTCCTGTCTCAGAGGATGGGATTCTGCTCATCACGGGACAAGGGGGTTTTTAAAGAGCTGATCCAAAGGCTAACTTCCAGATGTTCTCTGTCAGGAGTTGTAATTCACTTGTTAGTTTAAGAGACAGTCATTTCGTAGATCTTCTGGTACCATCCCTAATGTCTGAATTAGTTTTTCCCTTTGATGTATGTGTATGTCCAAGGACAAATAATTCTGCCTAGGATTAGGAAGAAAGATACTCTTGTAGGGAGGAGGAGGGAGACAGGAATAGAAAGGAACATGTCTGTTTTAAAGACAAGTCACAGTGGCTGATCCTCAACAGCTATACTCAAAGCATAAAGTGACCAGTATTACATTACCATTAAAATAAAAATCAATAGGTAAGGAAGCTAAGGCTCAATTTTTTAAATTATATTACTCATGTCTGTGTCTTTAAGAAAGATTTAGAGCAATTATCTCAAAATTCTTTTTCCAGTTCTTCAATAATTCCTATTACTGCCCAATGACGGCAAATTATTTTAACTGTGGAGATGTATAAATGGTTAACGATGAAAACCATGAAATCATAAACATAAAATCATAAACATGTTCAATACCCCTATTTCATCTTTATGTGAGCTAATAACAGTGCTCAGTATCATTTTCATTTACAGGTGAAGAGGTGAGGACACTTTCCTTCCATATGCCTCCTTCATATTCTGCAGCATTCATTTTATGGTCTACTGCCTTTGAAAACACATTGCTATTCTGAGGAATGTTTGCTGTCCACTAATCTTTTGGTGATAAATTGTGGTATTTGAAAGATTCTATGGTCTTACAGTTATCTCATAGCCCTTAGTGCATATTATGGTTCTTACTTTTAAATAAATTCATAAATTATTGGGATAGTGCTAAAGTAAAAAAAAAAAGTTATCTCCTTAAATTGGAAGTATATTTTGCCTATCATGTAGCTTGCTTTATTTAAAAATAAAATTTAGATGATATGATTTTTGAAAGCAGATATTTGCAACAAAACTTCCCACATTTATTGATTCATCTTTTACACAAAGTTGTTTTATAGGAGTATTTTTTGAAGTCAACCTAAAGATTCTAATTCTCTTGAATACACATCATAAGGATATTTTATTTTACTAACCAACTCAAATAGAAATGAATTATTATTGTATACAAATTTCTGAAAAATTTTGTGACAGGTTCTTGAGAAATTTATGTGAGAATTATTGCTGAAAGAAGAATACAAGAAATATATTCATGTGAGATAAATATATGATTGAGTAGAATATAAATAATCTGTCACACATTTTATATATAAAGGGAATTGTGTCTGTACATTATATATTTAAAGGATTTTGCATTTACCTGAGAAAATTTATAACACAAATATCCCTTAGAAATTTTGGTAAAAGGGACATTTTCCACACTTATGCCATTGAACACCAAATAGGCAACTAGTGAAATCATCAAAGATATACAGAGAATTTGAAAATAATTATCAAACTTTTGGTACTTAAAAGCAGGAAATGGGACAGGTGTGTTTATCAACCTAAGGGTAAGGAAACCAAGATCAGTAAATCAAGTATCTACATAGACTTTATTAGCATATGCAAGGAAATCCCTAGAATTGCAAAAATAAATGATGAGGTCTTCATCAATGAAAAGGATACCTCAATAATCTACCCTATGCAATTATAAGTCTATAAAATAAATACTGGCAATGTATACATAGATTATTTTGTGTCACTCTTGAGTGTAGTCTTTTCCTAACGTAGTGTTGAAACAAATGTTGAAACAAATAAGAACAAAGGGCTGGTAAAGTAGCTTAATGGCAGAACACATGGCTACCTTGAAAAACACTGGGTTTGATCACTTTCAGCACACACACAAAAAAGAAAGCCATCAAAATCAATCTAGGTTTAGTATTCAATTTTGCCACTTATTAGTTTGCAAAATTGAATGTTATTATTTTTAATAACAATATAGGAGAGGTACAGAAAATTATAGTACATACTTAGATCAAAAATAATGCTTTTAGGGGCTGGGGTTGTGGCTCAGTAGTATAGGGCTTGCTTAGCATGATTGAGGCACTGGGTTGGATGCTCAGTAGCACATATAAATAAATAAATAAATAAATAAATAAATAAATAAATAAATAAATAAATAAATGTATTGTGTCCATGTACAACTAAAAAGTATATTTTAAAAAAGGATGTTTTTTATATTATAGATAAGAAACTCATATGACTTTTTAAAATTTTTATTTCTTAGTTGTTGATAGATCTTCATTTTATTTATTTATATGTGGTGTTGAGAATTGAACCCAGTGCCTCACACATTCCAGGCAAGTGCACTACTGTTGAGCCCCAACCCTAGCCCCTCATATTGATTTTTAAATAAAAATTGACAGTATAAATAAATTCAGACCCACTTGAATACAAAATTTCAAAAGACAGTCACAAATTGCCTTCTATTTCAAATCTTTGCTGGCCTGGCTTCAGACTTAATCTGAGACTGACATTCTTTCTGATAACAACAATAGCATGTGTAAATTTTTAGCCATTAAAAATGCCATGTCATTTTGTTCAAAGGACAATTCCTACCTTCCCAGTGATGGGCACAGGAAGCCCTTGGTCCTTGGAGCAGTTAATCAACCTACTCCTGAAAGTAGGAAATTTCCCTTAAACTCCATCCCCTGAATTGTGTTCCTCAATAGAATCCACCTTACAAGTGAACCTTGTTTTGTCTCTCCCTCCCTTGTTTCCCACTCAAAGGCCATTTCACCCAACTATTGAATACAGCCTAATGTCCCACCCTCATTTCACTGCTAATATACCGGTCTTTCATTCAGGCTGTTTAGACTCTATGGCTTTAATTAAAGCAATAAATTCAGCCCCTTCTTTGAGAATTATCTGCTATAAATCATTATTCTCATAATTGGATTTGATTTCTTTCAGGCTGAGATATAGAGAGTGAAATTTTCAAGGTGCATAAAGAGTGCCGTGTGGCTTGGAGCTTCTCCTTTAATCCATTAAACTTTGATAATAAGCTGTCAAACCCTTAATAGAAGCTCCATATATTTACTTTTCCACTCCATTTTAAAACCAGATAAACAAATCGACTGAGTTGATCTGTCTGACATTTCCCCAGCCATCTTTCAAGCATTTTTTTTTAATTGGTCCCTTTCTTTTCTAAGAGATGGATATTTTTTTCCTCCTCCTTATAGAGTGCATCTGTACCGTAACTGAATGTTTTTGTGTTTCCAGGCCACTGTAGCAGAATAATATAGACTGAATTACTTATAAGAATTTATTTATGATATGTTTGGAGTCTGGAAAGTCCACAGTGAGGTGCTGGCAGATTCTCTGTCAGGTGAGGGTGGTCTTCTTCCTGAGACATGACATGACTAGAGGCTCAGGGAACTTTCTAAAGCCACATGTACAATTCTGAGCCCTCATATCCTAATCACCTACCTGAGGCCCCACTCCCTAACAGCATCACAGTGGAAGATAGAATTCCAACCTACAAATATGCATGAGGAGCACAAATATCTAATTTATGATTCAGTAAATTCCCCCACTACTTAAATTCTCCCGGCTTTCCAAAACCAAACTTAAGTTGATACAAAGCAAACCAAAAGTGAGAAAGTCATTGTGTTGGCCAGATTCTTGTCATTGTGACAAAATACCTGAAAAATGAACTTGAAGAAGGAAAGAATTATTTTGGCTCATAGTTTCAGAAGTTTCAGTCTAGGGTCAGTTGGCCCCATTTTTTCTAGTCTTTTGTGAGGGAGGATACTATGGTTGGGAGAATGTAGTGGGGGAGTGATGCTCACCTCATAGTGACAGGAAGCAGAAAGAGATAGAGGAAGAGTCTAGAGACAAAATAAACCCTTCAAAAGAATTTTTAGAGTGACCCACCTTCTCCTACTAGGCCCCACCTCTCAAAGTTTCAACCACCTCCCTATGGTGGGTGCTACCAGCTGGTGATCAAGCAAAAGAGATTATGGGGACATTTCTATTCTATATACCATGACACCCATTACATGCCCATCCATCAAGATTCCTATCAATAGCAGTAAAGTAAGCTTATCTTTGTGATTAACTTGTATTGCTAACATTTTAGCCACTTAGGAAGAAGGATTTACTCTATTATAGAAAAGAATAGGGCAGTTTCCCTTCTCAGCATCCCCAACCCTTGCATTTGTCCATTCACACAGATTAACTGAAATATGTGTGGAAAATCCTAAATACAAATGTTCACAATTATTCAACAGTGCTTATAATCTCATAGAAGCCATTCCATTCAGTAGATTAAGACATTTGTGATACACCTTGCAAACACAAATTCTAATAATAGATGCTAATATGGTTTACTAGGTTTCTACCAGTATCATTTTATGAAATGATCCAGCTTTTTAAAAAACTAGACTCCCTCCCGGACCCTCAGATATTTACATACTCCTATTGAAAAGAAATCATCTTAATTAAACAACAAGGTAAATGCTCAATAACAGGATTATGGGTTAAAAGGCTTTCTAGTTAAAGAAATTCAATGTTGCAACAATATTTTTCTCTCATTTCATTATTTTTCTCTTAATGTTTTGGACTGAACACAAAATATTAGTAATAGTCAAGATATAAAAATTTTGTTACTTTTCATTGAATCTTTTATTATCTGACAGTTTATTTACACAGTTTCATTGAGACTATTTTTTTCAATATTTTTTTAGTTGTTGATGGACCTTTCTTTATATATATATATGTGGTGCTGAGAAACAAACCCAGTGCCTCACACATTCTAGGCAAGTGCTCTACCACTGAGCTACAATCCCAGCCTAGGGTCTATTTTTTTTTCTCTTTCCCTAGTAATATTTTTCTTATATATATTGACTCCATCATTTGCCACATATCAAGGATGGATAAGCAGTAGTTATGTCATCAGATCCTCAAAACATCTTTCCATCACCACCTCACTAAAGTTTCCTTGGCTATTATGATTTACAAGTCTTAAAAGAAAGCCTGTTCACAAGGCCAGTGTAAGCTAACATAGTTATTATATTTACCACACATCAGAGATCAGAGACCTTACCTATTATTATTATTATTATGCAATCAAAAGGATGTAATTACACAAAAAATTGTAGGTTCTAGCATATTCTAGTCTTCTCCAGTCCTTCATGACCACATTGGACCATTTCCAGCAGACCTGTGCTTAGCTGAGATCACTAAGTGTTATTTTCACATCACCTCATTGAACAAAGGGAGTTTCCTTCTGAAGAATACTTGTTTAATATCAAATAATTGCAGAAATTCTGTGACTTTTTGCTGCGTGTTTTGTCCAATAAATCCAGAATTTAGGTGTGTTTCTTATATGAGATCTTAAAACATGGTCATTCTGCTAAGACTAGTCTTTAGATAGCACTTTTTTTTCCTATCAAATATTGGTATGTTATTTACCAGAAACTCATGATAACAATATATTTACAAGGAATATGAAATCATCAGACTACATTCAACAAAACAATTTGCTCCAAACTTTACCTTATAATTAAACAAAATAAAATAAATTCCAGGACTGTTACTTACCTGTCTCTATATTCAAATCAAGGATAAGTATAGAGAATTATATAACACCCAAATCCTACAGTTGACAGGAAACATCATTAAGAAAGTCATTGGATCAATAATGCATTTGATTTGATATTACTAAATCCATTTACTATTTTTCCACATACAAGTTACATCTATACAAGTATAAGAAAATACAAGAAAAAAAATGCTTCACATAAAAAAAATACTTAGAAAGAAAGTTTACCAGTGCTTATATATCTTCATTTTCTACTTAAACTCTTAAGCAATCTCACTTTTTTTTACATTTAATTTCATTTGAGTTTATTCTTATACATGGGGTTGGTCCAGATCCAATTTCAACTTTTCTACCAAAAGCTCACTGATTCCTTGGTATATTTTATGATATCATCTTAATGCCATTAGTTTAATACTCCCCTTATGATGTAATAAATGTCCATAAAAGTTTGGCTTTGTTTCTGGATTTCTAGTTTATTTCATTGGTTTTAATATTCACATATGAATAAATACCAAGACAATTTTATTAGGGTTTTTTAGTTGGCTTGGGCTGGGTAAAACACCAAAAGATAGTTCAGTGAAACACACAGATATATTTTATTTTGCACAGTCTGAAAGCTAGAAAGTCCAAGATCAGGGTTTGGACCTATTCATTTTTTTTTTGGTATCATGTTTGACAACAGGGACCCTTAAATGCTGAGTGACATCCCCAGCCCTTTTTTATATTTTATTTAGAGAGAGGGTCTTACCAAGTTGTTTGGGGTCTCCCTAAGTTGCTGAGGCTGACTTTGAACTTGAGATCCTACTCACTCAGTATCCCGAGAGGCTGGGATTACAGACATGCACCACCGTACCAAACACAGTCCTACTCAATTCATGCTGAGGTCCTTCTTCCTCGCTTTTAGATGCCACCTGCTCACTGGGTCCTCACATTTGCATTTATTAGTGCTTGGAGAGAGAGGAGCATATACTATCGTGTCTGTTTTTATAAGGATACATATCTAATCTAATGTCATTTAGTTTCATTTTCTTCCATAAATGACAAGTCTTCAAATATAAGGATTCAAAACATGAATTTTTAGGATATGCAGATATTCAGTTCATGGCATGAGAGCTTTATCGTATAGGCATATTTTATTATCTAATGGAAGTACTATAAATCACTTCTTAGAGAACATTATTTTTATAATTATATACTTTTCCATGTGAATAGTATAAACAATTCTCCTCATTCACAAAATATAAAAGTTTTAATATGATGTAAGTCTAAACAACCTTACTGATAATATTTTATTTAATATTTTTTAGTTGTTGATGGACCTTTATTTTATTTATTTGAATGTGGTGCTGAGAATTGAAGTGAGTGCCTCACACATGCTAGGCAAGTGTGCTACCACTGAGCCAAGACCCCAGCCCCCCTTACTCATAATATTATATATGTATATGTATATATTTATATGTGTATACGTTGTTATTGCTGTAATAAAAAATACAACTTTTACTAGGGTTTGAACGTTTTCCCCAAAAAGCATGTGTGGAAAGTTGATCCCTAAGCCATCATTTTAGTAATTGTAGTCAAATAAGAGGAGATAGGATCATAAGAGCTTTTACCCTCTTGAATGGGTTAATGCCATTTTGAAGGGAGTAGATTCGTTATAGTGAGATATGTGTCTCATAAAATGACAATTTTCCACTTTTGATCTCCCTCTCTTAGCTTATAACATGCTGTATGAAGGCCCTCACCACATGCTTTCATCTTGATATTAGGCTTCTAACTTTTAGACCTGTAAGAAATCCATTTATTTTTGCTTTATGTGATCAGGTATCTGGTATTTTGTTACTATCACACAAAATAAGCTAAAACACAACTCTTCCAGAAAATATGGAAATGCATGAACCTTAAACTACATTATCTCACTTCAAAGGGTCACAATAAGAAGTGCAAACTAAAATTAATAGAACACAGTGTATATTTTAAAAAGAGAGAGGGATCATTAAGAAAGAATAATGAATGTCTCTCGACTAAACAGTTTGAGTCAAAAGTAAAATAAAAATAAAGAAACATTTCTTTAAATAATTATTGTACATATAGAATTCATGGGATAAAAATGAAGATGGACTGTAGTGTCATATATATTTATAACCAAAATTAAATAATGAAAATAAATGAATTAAAACTTTAAAAATATTTGAAACTTTAACAAAGCAAAACAAAAGGAAATTGAAATAAAAAATGCAGAAAGTCAAAAATCAGTGAATTAAAACAGTTAAAATAGAACTCCTAAATTGGTAAAAAATGCCACATATTTTCAAAAAATATTAAAAATTAACACATCACTCACCAATGTAAAGAAAAATGACGATTGACAAGTGCAAAAAATTTCAAGGAAAAATATATATTAGAATAAAGATAATTTCCAAAATATATAAAAGCTATACTTCTAAATCTATGTAAATAATTTTCAAAATGCTTTAATTACTTATCTTCTAGAAAAAAAAATAGATCTTCTATAGATCATCCCAAAGTCAAAATTTTAAATGTGTCAATTACCAAAGGATGATTTTTTCATTTTGATTTGTTTTGTTTTGTTTTTAAGAACCAGCCCACAAAACATGCAGCTGGCCCAAAAGGTTTCAGAAAATTCAAAAGAACCTTGAAACTCTCTAATCATTTTTTTTAATTTTAAATTATTATTATTATTTTTTAATTGATTGTTTTTGCTTAAGACTATAATAAACACTTTACTTATCTCTTTCAGAACTCCTAGTTGACGAAAGTTTACAAAACAAAAAATCAAAATAAAAAAACCAAACAAACAGAATTTCTCCCTTGAAACTTTGAAATCATAACCTTGTCAAGACAAAGGAGTTATTTTGAATTTTGAATCATTATTTGGGAATATCCTCAAAAAATAATATGTTCTGAGCTTCAAGAAAGAGTATCAAAGAATAAAACAATTAAATTAAATAATCATTAATATCTGGAAACCTTATTCCTGCTTTTCAGTGATTGCATATAATAAAGACATACTACACACACATTTAAGATAATAAAAATGCACACACTTAACATGGACAGAATTCACAGATCATGAAAACACAACCTGCATTTCTGAAAATGAACAATTTTATCAATAACATAAAAATAAATCCCAAATGGTTCAGCTAGTGAAATGATTAATTATGTAATATAAAATATAAGCATTTTGCTTCTGTAAAACAAATAATAATAAAATTAACAAAACAGGACAATGTTAAGTAAAAATAGTCATTTATAAAATAAATAATACTTAAAACATAAAAACAAAACACAGAAAAAATATTTGAGTTAAATGCCAATTTAAATACAGAAGAAAACTACATTACCTTGCAGAAATATACTTTAGAAAAAAATTATGTAATTAAATTGAAATGATATTAAAAATAAAAGTTATGAAAAATAGTTAACAATTGCATAGGTTAAAGTAACTTCTGTAATACATCCAATGTGGATTGCAGACAGAATAAACAGACTTACAAAGAGGTAGTGTCCATATAATGACAGATAATTTTCAAAAAAAGTTGAAGGAAAGCATCTTTCAATTCTGGGAATTCAATGAATTACAGACAAGCAAGTACAAAAACTAACATATTTGGACATCAGAAAATTAAAGTCAGAAGGATCATGTAGAAGAGAATATCTTAAAAAATGGCTGATGAGAAAGAATTATCTCCTGGGACAAAATGACAAGTAGGCCACCACTGACAGGGTCCTCACCTCAACAGTGAAGCTCCGTTACAGTAGATGATCTTTAGAAATCTGATGCAAAAGCACAGAATGCTGAAGTGAATTTTCAGCACAACTTTTTTCAAACATGAATCAAAAGATATTTTCAGAAACACAAATTTTTAATATTCTCACATTGAGCTTCACTGAACTCAGTTCTGAATTTTGCTGTTGAAATATTTGCAGTGGCCCTTGACATAAATGTAGCCCACCTCTGATTTTAGTCAGACTCCTGCAGGACAGTTCCCTATGCACCCAGGCTTTTGACAGCTGCTCCCCCAGCACTGACCTTATGGCTTGCTGCTTTCTGCTTTCTTATTGTGGGTTTTCTCTGGGGAGTTCTCCGGACATGCAGGCAAACAAAGTCAAAAATGAATATATCCAGGGACTTCCCTCAAACAAGAGGATTAAAGTCTACGGAAAAACAACCAGCCAATTCCGGGAGGCCTCTGGCACCTTAGCAGCTATCTTGACCCTCTAACTCTCTCAGCATCTTCAATCTTTCGGGGACAACTTCCCATTACTGAATGCTGTCTTATTCATATCTGAAGCTGTTTCAGAGGTCTCATACAGACATAGTTGTGTTTAAGATAGAATATGAATAGGTAAGAGGAAAATTCTACAGCATAAAATAAAGTCAAGTTACAACTCTAAGAACCATGTACATAAATTTAAATTTACATTGCAATATCAAATGATGTAATAGGACCAATGTATTATTTTGAGGTAAAACAGAAAATACAAAATCATGTTTGCTATGGTTTGGATATGATTTGAGTTTATGCCTCAAGTTCATGTGTTTTTGTTTAGGATTAAACACAAATGGTGATATATTAAGGGGGCAGATATATATGTATGGTTTTTAGAGGTGGGCACTATGGGAGGTGATTAGGATTAAAGTCATTAAGAAGGACCCCAGTGATTAAATACTTCATTGAAGTAGTGCACAGAACATTTACTTTTTAAGAATTGGAAAGAGACCCAAAGACCCATTTGTGGGTTTCTAGTTTGTTGCCATGTGATGCTCTGCACCATCTTGGGTCTAGCCATCAGGAAGACCATCACTAGATCTGGGCCCCTGAGACTCCACATTTGTGAGCTAAATAAATTGCCTTTCTTCATAAAGTTATTTAGCTTCAGTATTTCCATTACAGTAATACATGAAAATTGGTACTGAGAAAGGGAATTTTTACTAATTTTTACTAAAACCATACTTGAAAATACAGAAGTGTTTTTTATCTAGGTGATTGGAAAGTAGTTACAACATTTAAAGAAAATGACTAGCCTGTCCCTTTGTAAATGTCAATTTACTTGGAGCATGATGGGAGATTCTGATGAGGGCTCAGGAGTAGTAGGGAGACTAGGACATGAGAATTCCACTGGAAATCAGAAAGGCCAGTCATATTGCATTGTAGCAAGTAATATTGATGCATGGTATTCATGCCCTTGAATTTTATGAAAGCCAAATGGATAAGAGATGACCCAGAAATATCTGAACAAAAATGTGCACAACTGAACCCTGGGCATCCACAGCTTTTAGTAAGATTTATGGTGAGACTTGGGAGCAGAGGGAAGTAAAGTAATGGAGGGAGAGCAAAGGTTTGGAAATTAAGTCAGGCCAAGAAAGGAGCAAAGTAAGGGCAAGGAAGTGTATTAACTGTGAAACAACTCGCTAAAAGAGATGACTGTGGATAAAAGAATGCCAATTGCTTTGCTTCAAGATAATTGAAGAAGCCTCAAGGTCATCTCAGAAATATTTGTGGTGACCTCTCCCATCAGTGGCCCAGAGAATTTCCAATGCAGAACTGTTTCAGGAAAGACCCCAGGGAACCTTCTGCATGCTTGTCACTTAAGGGCAGCCACCTTCAGGGGTATTTTCCTGCATTCAACCAGTGAAGCACTTGGGGCTCTGTTCATTGTTCAGCCATGCCTGGCTGAGGTCATGCCAGCTTCAGATTTGGCATCCATGATATGACTGTGGCATGCTGAGTTGGCAAAAGGGCTGAATGAGTTATGTGGCCAGGGTGGTTTTCACCAATATTTCACAGAAAATTCTGAAAGTCTAGGCAGAAGTTTGTTGCAGGATTGGGGCTTGTGAAGAGAGCTCCTGCTGGGTCAATAGATGCTTAGTGGAGCCATGAGATGGAAGCTTAAGTTGAACTACAGGAATAAAAAGCTACTAGCCATGTGCAACATGCCAGGAAAAGCTGCAGGCAGTGTGCAAAGCCAGAAACCCAAGAGAGTATCCATGTTGCTTCCTGGGATCAACAAAGCCATAGGGCAGGGCTGACAAAGCTTCTAGGGTCTCACTGCCTGCTGTATTGTGCACAAATTACAGATTTTTAATATTTCCCATTTCTTTGGTTAAATTTAGTCTTGCCTTTGTGGGAATTTTTCTTACTTGTGATGTTTATTCCTTTCTATGCCTTATTTCCCCATTTGGAGTTAGAATATGCCACAGTCTCTGGCTGGGCACAAATCACGAGCCACCACACAGCTTGTAGATTCAAACAGCAATTCTTTATTCCCGAACTCACACCGGCCGTCTACAAACACATTCTGGGGGAATCCACGTTCTCTGCCCAAATCCACTCTCTGCCCAAATCCACTCTCTGCCCAAATCCACTCCACTGGGCTTCTGTCTCCCAAATATACTGTCTGACCCTAAGAACTCAAGAGGAAACCAGGCAGCAGGATACGCCCTATTCTAAAGGGGGAGCACCCTAAACATGGATCCGCCCTGGTCCTTGAGCAAGGTCACCTTACATGCAATGTCCTGAAAAATGTCCTATTTCCATGAGTCCTTCCACTAAAGAAACATGGGGGTACACTGGCAAGGAAATTGTCATACCTACACGAGCCACCACACAGCTTGTAGATTCAAACAGCAATTCTTTATTCCCGAACTCACACCGGCCGTCTACAAACACGTTCTGGGGGAATCCACGTTCTCTGCCCAAATCCACTCTCTGCCCAAATCCACTCTCTGCCCAAATCCACACTCCTGGGCTACTGTCTCCCAAAATATACTGTCTGACCCTAAGAACTCAAGAGGAAACCAGGCAGCAGGATACGCCCTATTCTAAAGGGGGAACACCCTAAACACGGATCCGCCCTGGTCCTTGAGCAAGGTCACCTTACATGCAATGTCCTGCAAAATGTCCTATTTCCATGAGTCCTTCCACTAAAGAAACATGGGGGTACACTGGCAAGGAAATTGTCATACCTACTTGGCTGATGGCTCCCAGCAAGAATATGTGTCCTGTGCTTGCCCCAACATTGTATTATGTTGAAAGTAGATAATGTGTTTTAATTTTACAGATTTACATTGCAAGGAATGTGCCTTCAGTTCCTGATAATTTTTTTTTTAAATAATGATGCAGCAAGTTAAGTCTTTGGAATTATTAAGGATAGAATAATTATATTTTACTTTGGAAAAAAAATAAATTTGGAGGGTTACGTCGGTATGATTGGAATGCATATTCAGAGAGTTCTGTGTGTTGTATTTAATTACCATTGTGAGGTAGTAAGAGGGTAGAGTGCTCCTCTGACTGTGGTGATTGAAGGGAGTCCTATTGAGAATTGATTTGGGTTAGACAATGTCATCCATATCAACCCCCATGATTGGATACTGGTGAGATTACTATAACAGGAAGACACAAGCAGGTCACACACACACACCATACACACTTCCCATCTCTTCTTGTATAATGCCATGAACTACACGAGAACTCTGCCAGCAGAAATTCCAATACAAAATTTGGGTCACTGAATCTCCAGAACTATGAGCTAAATAAATTAACCTACTTTATTTACAAAGTTATCCAGCTACCAGTGTTTTGTTATAATAATGTAAATGGACTAATACAGTTTCTAAATATTTGACATCATCATAATTTATGGAATAATCTGTGAAGGATGCTGAGAGTTAAACTTTTTTCTTGGTCTATTCATGGCTAATATGAACTTCAGAATTTTTATTTTTGTTTATGGGTGTTAAACAATTAGCAATAGAGAATATATTTTAAAAAGCAATTGGAGAAGAAGATCATAATAATAAGAAGAAAACATGATAAAATATGAGGAAGAGGAAGAGAAAGGGGAAGAGGAGGAGAAAAGGATATGTGTGTGTGTGTGTGTGTGTGTGTGTGTGTGTGTGTATGTGGTGTGTATTTACTTTATGTATATGAATATATAATCTAGTTTTAACCCCACTTCTGGGTTAAATATTAGAACTTCTGAGTCTCAAAGTGCAGATTTTTAAAAATTTTATCTTACGATTTGTATTTTGTTATTTTGAAGTATTCTATAGTGAATATGAACTGATTATAACATTTAAAAATTATTTTCAATACTTCAAATATTATGAAATATCTTTTTAAAAGTATACAATATAGGGTTAACCTGAGCTATTTTATATATCTAAATTGGAAAACTAATATGCCCAGATATACTATTTGGTACATAATTTAATACTTAAGTATAATTATTTTTTGTTTTTTGTGGGTTTTTATTTGGGGGAGTACAGGGGATTGAACTCAGGGGCACTCGACCACTGAACCACATCCCAGTCCTATTTTTATATTTTATTTAGAAATGGTCTCACTGAGTTGCTTAGTGCCTTGCTTTTGCTGAGACTGGCTTTGAACACGTGATCCTCCAGTCTCAGCCTGGGATTATGGGAGTGCACCACTGTGCCTGGCTTCAGCATAATTTTTATTTAGATGTTGTAATTAATATAAAAAGAAAATGGAGCTCCTACAATTTCTCTAGGTATATGAGTTCACACTTTCCAAAAAATCTTGGTACACTTCCTATGGTTTGGAATAATGTCTCCCAGAGGTCAATATATAAATTCTGGCTCCCATGTGGTGTTATTGGGGGGGGAAGATTGTAGACTTTAAAAGGAGGGGTACAATAAGACATCCTTAGGTCACTGGTGATGTGGCCCCAAAAGAGGAGAAGACATAAGCAGGTGTGGGACTTCACCTGTCCTTTTTGCTCTGCGTGTTTGTTCATGTTATAACAGTGTGTTCCACCATGTTCCCCTGTTTCTGCCATCCACTGTCTTCATCAGAGTTGAAACCAAGGCACCACATTCTTGAATTTGAACTTCTAACTGAGTGAACAATAAAACTTTTTTCTCCTTAAAAGTTATTGTCTCATTCAGGCCTGGTGGTGCAGGCCTGTAATCCCAGTGACTCAGAAGCCTGGGACAAGGGATCACAAATTTGGGGGTAGCTTCAGAAAGTTTGAGGTCAATCTAAGGAACTTAGTGAAATCCTGGCCCAAAATAAAAAAGGAAAAAGGGCTGAGAACGTAGGTCAAACACCCTGAGTTCAGACTCTAGATACAAACACACACACTTTCACACAAACATGCACAAATTTGTCTCAGGTTCATTGTTGTAGAAATATGAAACTAAAATAGAGTAATTTTCTACAAATATTCAGAAGGCTGTTAGGGAAAGCACAATTGTACCTGAGTCCAGAGTGATTCAATAAACTCTCTCAAAGAAATCTGAAAAAAAGAAGTTAAGATCTATAGTATAAAGAATATTCCTTCCTTGATATAGTAGTCTCACTGTGGTGGTCACTCATTTAAAAACACAGCTGAAACTGCTAGAGGTAATTCTTTTAAATACTAACAAGTTCTTATTAATATTTGTTTTTGTTTTTTCTGAAAATGGGCATGTGAGAAAACATGGCCACTCTATCTAGATAATTTTTTATTTCAGCAACTAAGTGTTGTCTACATGGGTAAGATGATGAGTTTTAATTTTGTGTTTCAACTTCACTGGGTCATTGGGTATCCAGATATTTGCTAAATAGTATTCTGGGATAAACTAATATTTGAATTAGTAGTATGATTAAAAGAAATTGGAGTTCACATCGTGGGTGATTCTCATCCAATTAATTAAAGGCCTAAATATAACTAAAAGTATGATCCCCTGAAAAAGGGAACTCTTCCTACTTGGGTGCTTGAAGTGAGATATTTGTTTTTCCTGCCTTCAGAATTAAACTGAAACATCTATTTTGAATCTCAAACTTTCTGTTTCCACCATCAGCTTTTCAACTAGAGATCTTGTGTCTCCTCTTCCTATGGAATTAAATAGCTCTGTGTGTGTGTGTGTGTGGGTGTGTGTGTGTGCGTGTGTCTGTGTGTGTTTTGTGTGTGTTTCTGTTGGTTCTGTTTCTCTTGAAAGCACTAATAAAGTGATCTCAGCTTCCCAGCCTCCAGAAGAATGAAAAAACAATTTCTCTACTTTAAGTCACACAATCTAGAGAATTTTATTGTGGAAAGTAAAGTAAATGAAAATGATGGCTTTCCTTATAATAGCTATCGTTATTCCTGGAATTCAAGAAACCTGGAGTCTGCCTAAATGTATTATGACAGTAATGGTGAGAAGTACAAGAGCAACTAAAACATATCAGTTCCCTCAGGAACGTTTGAGTTGTCCTGAATACTGATGGAAGTTGCTGCTTATGTACCAGCCTACATTAATGGGAGCTGTCCCTATTAGTTCCACTCACTGTCAAGAATTCTTATCTCTAGAAGGGTTTGACAGTTGATGGAGAAACTGCTGGTAGGCCTAGCCATTGAGAGCTTGCATCAGGAAATGTTTCTGTCAAGTGTGTCTGTATCTGCCAAAAGAGACTGCTGTCAGGAATGGCCCTTAGAACACCACAAATCCTGCACCTTCACTTCTAGGGAGAAAGTGACTGGAAAGTGGAGTTATTAAAAGACTTAAATGATAAAAAGCTATAGAAGAAGAGAATATTTAACATGGGAAAGTTCACATTTTGGTGATGTGGTAAGTCCATTCAAATATCTGAAGCAATCCATCACAGAGAAGGCATTAACTCTGTACTCTAGTATCTCAAGGGATGAGATGAGAATGTATGGGCAGAAGTTTGAGGAAGACAAATAATAGCTCAGTATTATGACTTTTTTTTAAAGTTGCAGCCATGCTGAAAGATTGATCTTTTAAAACTCATTATTTCAAAATAAGTTTAGACTTGCAGAAAAGTGGCAAACATACAGACAACTCTGTACATTCTTCACCCAGATTTGCTAAAGCTAATATCATATATAGCCATAGTACAATGATAAAATCTAAGAATATCAGCAGAAAACTATTAGCTAAACAGGAGACTTTATTTGAATTTTACCCACTTTTTCCAAGTAAAATCATTTTCTGATCCAGTATCTAATTGAGAATTTTGTATTTCATTTTGTTTTTCAGTGAGTCCATGAACTTTGCTTCCAATGAAGTCCTACATTATGGTACTGAAGAAATGTATGAATGCTTTTTAGTGTTATCTATCTTTCGTTATGATAATTATACAATAGCTAATTACAACTATTTTGTCTTAAAATACATATGGATATGTTAGTTTAGAGTGAGAAAATACACATGTAAATTGTTATAAGATGTTGGCAAGGACCTACTTACTGCATGGTTCTCTAAGACTGTTTTGGATGAGAACTTGATGATTAAAATAGTAATAGTAACTTCATGAATAAAACCTTGCCTGAGTCTAAGGACAGTCTTCTAGAAATTGGATGTTAAGCATTAATTTTCTACATCTTGGTAAATTAAAAATGTTTTACACTTCCACATAACAGATATTTGGGATAATTATACCTGACTTATGCAATTAGAGGTGATATAGAGTGGTGAGAAAGTTTATAACATGCTGATAATTTAACAAATTCTCTGTCCCTTAGAAGTTATCCCCATTTTTTTCTGCCTGAGAACTTATATTGTTTCAGTTGTCACTGATCAAAGAGACCCAAACACCACTGTCTTTTGATCTTAGCTTTATTATGTAAATAAGAATATGTAAATATTTTTGAATATTTAGTTGATTATTTAGTTGACCAAAAATAAATCAGGAGTTGATTTTGGTGGTGCATGCCTATAACCATAGCTACTTTAGTAATAGATCCTGAGAAACGAGGTTCAAGGCCAAACTGGGCAATTAAACAAGACCCTGTGTCAAAGTTTTAATGAAAGGTAGCCTAATGGTAGAGTGCCCCTGGGCTCAATCCCTACTAGAAAAATAAAAATAAATAAAAATAAAAAAGTAAATAATCAGGTTTCTAGGAAAAGCTTAAAGAGTCTATGGTTATAAAGAACATGGCAGACATCCAAAGCTCTGGAATTTGTATATTTGCAAGGTACTAATGTTCATTTGAATTTAGAATGTTGAGTTCTGGATTGTTTGTTAATTGTATTTTATTTTTACTTTCCTTCAAAATATATTGAAAGTAGTAAGTGTTTTTTATGACCAGGGAGAAAACTAATTGTGCAGAATGGAACACAATTCAAGTTACTAATTTCTCTCCCCTTCCCCCATTATTTAATAACTGTTATTATTCCAGAGAATTTAGGAAACTTTCCTTCCAGGGTTTCCTCTTTTTTCTTGTTTCCACATTCTGGATTATCATATACCTGTAGCCATCTCAGTGGTGACAATTCCTTTACATTATGAAGGCAAAATGATATGACATTGAGGTAGAATGATTGAGAAGTTGCTAAAAATGCTGCCACGCCAATCTCATATTTCTGTCCTGCAGAACTGTGAGATAAATTGCTGCTACTAATAAATTGCTTGGTCTGTTGTTATAACTGAAGTGTTTGATGATTGAGTCTTTTGTTTGTTTGGTTTGTAAGTGGCATTGGCTATGTGCTTTGCTTGGAGGCTTCACATCTCACACACAAAAAAAAGCCACTGTGGTCTGTCAGTGGTGATTCAAGAATTAGGCATTCTTCTTTATTTCCTAATAATCTGCACCCTTGAAATGATTGGTGAATCTTGACACTAAGGTACCAAATTTTGGTAATTATGATAGAAAATTCTGACCTTTAGACTTTCTCAGTCTTGTGACATATTATAAGATGACTTTAATGGCAGGGCAGTGATAAAAAATGACAGAGAAGTGGACTAGATGACATTTATTCTGGGAAATTTTAGATTATCACACTTGGCTGTGTTTTCACCGTCTAGTCAACAGACAAGGAAATCAAATTTAATGTAGTTCATGCGCATAAGGGACTGAGTGGGGCATTTTGGGTGGGACATAAATTGGATACCTTGAAAGAGTATTATCCCTAACTCTGCTTTAAGGCTAACCCAGCCTTAAACTGTTCATTAGGATCACATTATCTAGATCTGATTACATTATCAGGTTGCAAATCAACAGGCAGATAATGTTACTATAATCAACCAAAAATTAAACAACTTAAACACTCATACTTCTGAGTTGACGAATGAAAATAATATTTACATATTCTGCTAAATATTATTTCTCCCTAATAAATAGAATGAAATCATTGGAACTATCTTCACGTAAAAGACCTTAAATGAATAAGGAGTTCAATAACATCTTATTTTAAGACAAATAGTTGTGTACTCTTGCCATTGTGTAAGTACATTTTTATTTATTAATTCATGCCATGATCTGGGACGTTGCTTTAGATACAAAGTCTACTTCAGCTTCATTATTTTTATTAAGCAAAATGATCTTATAAGAGGACTCAACCAACTGTTATCAAAGATTTTCAAATTAATCTCTTCTCAAGAGAAATGTTAAGAAATAAGCATTCTTTTCATCCATTGATTTCCTAAATCTGAGGGTTAAGCATGGTTCAGGATGGATAAAGGCACTAATACTCAGGATACATCCACTTACTTCCTCAGTACCTATTGTTCCTCTGGTATATGTTACTCTTTAATGTGACATGCCTTGTGTATAATAATGAGCTCCTCCATGTTTCTTTCTTTCTTTCTTTCTTTCTTTCTTTCTTTCTTTCTTTCTTTCTTTCTTTTGGCAATAGAATTAGAGTTTAACATTCCTTTCTCAAATTGGCATGTGAGAATTCAGCTTAGAGAATTCTTCATTCTTATTTTGTATGTCTATAGACAGATCCTAAATTTACTCTTGCCTTCCAACAAAACACTTATATCTGGAAGATCCTGATTTCATGGAACTCTGTAGTGAATCCTGAAAATATAATAGTGTCTCACTAACTTTCAAACATTGTTTGTTAAAATATTTTTCATGAGAAACTAGGAGAAGGTTTTTTATCCAACTGCATGTGTGAATCTTTCTTTTCTATTCAACTGTCCTGATTCTCTTCTTCCCATAATTTGTACTATTGCAATATTCCCTGTCTTGGAGGCACCCCAAACCAATTCTATGTTGAACGTTTGTTGGGACGGTTCATGACACTTAGCATATAATTGTATTTGTGGCTAAGGTTTATTAGAGTGACTAATAAACAGCCAATATCATAAGGGGAAAAAGACATAGATGAGTTCTGGAGGAATTCATATGCAGACTACCTTATGGTCGCTCCTTCCTATGAGTGATCACACAGAGCACATTCTTCCTCAGGCAATAAAATTACAGCAATATGTGTATGAGGTTTCTGCCCAGGAAGCTCATTACAGACTGAAAGCTAAGTGTTTTTGTTTTTGTTGTTGTTGTTGTTTTTTAATTCGGAACCAGTGACATAGGCCCCTGTGCCTAAATTTTCTCCAAAGTCCAGACTTTCAGGAGAAAGCAAAAGTTAAACATCAATAAGACTGTTGACACAGACAGTCTAATCACCAAGAGTGTTCATTTAACAATCTCCAAGTTCAAGTTTTGAGATGCTGGCCAGAAGCCAAGCTTGAAAGGAATGTCAAACTTATTGTGATAACTCTTCTGTGTTTTCCAAGTAGTTTCACATTCTATGATGATTATTTTACCAATCCATTTTCTACATAGCAGGAAAATGTTTTCAAATATCCACGAAGCTATCAAAAATTGATAAATGATGAGAAAGAGAGAGATCTATTAAAATCTTATTTGTAAAAATAAATAAATAAATAAATAAATAAATAAATAAATAAATAAATAAAAATAAACAAATACATAGGTAGCAAGATTGATTTAATTCATGGACACAATATACTGACCCTTATTGACTTCCTTACATTCATGAAAATAAATAAATCACTAATTAATTTTATCAAATGAAAATCCCTATACAATACACTATTTTCAAACACCATTCCAGTCCCGATATGTTTCATTTTAAGGGGTTAGAGTAAGCACGGAAAGGTTAAGTGGGGAGAAATATTTCTAGCTGCAGGTCATACATAAATTTTGTGTTATATTTTTAGAAAAAACATCTTATTTCTCGGTTAAAGATGTTGGCTTAAATTATTTCAGTGTCCTCATCTTCTATATGAGTGGGGTTGTAGAGATTTGGATCAGGATCTTTTATTTTTTTATATGAATGGCTCAGTTGGATATCAGGAAGTGCAGGCAATTGTCTGTTTTCAAAAAAAAAAACATGGAATTTGTGGAAACAAGGATTCAGAGAATTGTTCTTATTGGTGAAAGACTTTAACTGTTACCTAGTTTGGATTTATATTGCAACTGTTTCAGAAATTTGATCCAAGTGCTGACTTAATACATCTGAACATTCAATGATTTAATCACCAAAGCCAATGTTTCAGAATTTCCTAAAAATTCTGATTAAGATGCCAAGTTAGTACTGGTAAATTATCATTTAAAATGATAAATTTATCTTATTTATATGCAAAATAGATGTATGTGAAACAATAGAAGCAAATCAGCATAAAGAAGATTAAAATAGATATAGATGTCTGATTCTGATTCCAATTTAATAGTGTGTGGTGAAATACTTTCTGAACTATAGAAATATTTTTGTTGTTGTTGTTTTGTTAGGTGAGACATTTTGGAGAAAAAAAAGAATGAGAATGATAACATAGTTCTGGAAATAGTTGTAGAGTAACGTAAGTGGAGAAACCATGCTGAATGTGATTAATAATACTTGTATCAATTGAACTACAAACAACTTTATTATAGCTTAGATCACATTTTACCTAAGGAATCTAAAATAATTTAGTAAAGATACAGTGGAACCAAGGTGATTACAACCTCAAATTACCCATTTATTTCCAGTATCTTATAATTTGCAGTCATGTAGTTAGCAGGCAGTTAGTCTTGCTGGGATCATTTCAATACCTCACAGTTTTCCCACAATACTTATTACAGGGTTGAAAGACTGACTGTACTGTATGTATTTGACACCAGCTCTGAAACCTCTGAAGGTAGATCCAAGCACTTTGTACCAGAATAATAAATTCCTACCCTGTGTGCATTTAAATGTTGAGGAGTTCAGTCTTCCTTACATTAATAAAAATGTTCATATATTTTTTCCATTAAAAAATTTCCAACTCAGTGACTGGGGGTGTGGCTCAAGTGGTAGCGCGCTCGCCTGGCATGCGTGCGGCCTGGATTCAATCCTCAGCACCACGTACAAACAAAGATGTTGTGTCCACGAAAACTAAAAAATAAATATTAACATTCTCTCTCTCTCTCCCTCTATCTCCGTCTCTCTCACTCTTTCTTTAAAAAAAAAATTCCAACTCAAAAACACTTATTATTATTATTAATTGTTATTATTATGTAAAGAGATAACAATGATAATTAAGCAAATCTGTAAGAAGGTAGACAAGGAAGAATTAAATAACTTAATGAAATACATGTAAATTATTCTGCTTTGGCATAAATAGTAAGAGAACAAAAGTACAGAAAAAGAGCTATTTAATAATTTTGGAAAATTTCAGTTCATTCTAATGATATTAGACTGATTAAACACTTTTCCAACTTCTAGTAAAAATATTATACTCTTACTTGCTTACACAGCACATATTGGAAAATAAAGATTTTCCCCAGAACCTAAAGCATAAATAAACTCCAGGAGATAAATAATTGTGATTCATATGTCATAAAGGTTTAAAAAAAACAATGAGACAATTTAAAACAAAGAATAAAAGAAATATAGAAGAACAAGAAGAAAAGGAAGAGAAAAGAATAAGGAAGAATAGGTAAGATATTTACATGTTTTTAAATATCTTGGTTGAGAACATAATATCCAGAGATCAACTAAAGAAGAAAAGAAAGCAAAATTGTGAAAGTGGAAGTTATTCTAATGTGGTTTTGAAGGCTACTGAATATATAATTAAATGTTTCAAGAAAGTCTTTTCTATAGAAAGTATTATTTCAGCATTATGTTGAAGGGAGGTGGACAATAAAATTACTAAGAGAACATGCATCTGAAATATAAAAGCTGAATTGTTATCTTGATCCTTATTAGATTTATGCAAACCATGAAGCCTCAGTTTCCATCCTTGTAAAAGGAGAATAGTAATTTTCAATTTATAAACTGGTTGGGAAGATTAAAGTAGATCACACACATAATGTGCTTTTCAGTTCTTCATGCTATTTTATTCTTGTATCTGTCTTCTTACTTTCTAAAATGTGATTTTTTTTTTTGGAAAGCCACAGGGTTTCACTCCATTGTTGTTTCTCAAATATTATATAGCCTAAATGTAGGCAAAGGGTTTTAAATGTATTTCATCAAAGGGAAAAGTCTTTCTAAAATTCACTTTTACTCTATTTAAACATTTCCTTCTTGGTCCAGGTTTTTGTTTGTGTGTTTGTTTTGTGTGTGTGTGTGCCTGCACTAGTGATTCCTAAAACATTGCCAAGTAACTTACAGCAGTTTGTGTCAGGCAGAAATCTATGAACTCTGTAGGTCCAAGGCTGGTCCCTAGTGGGGTCTGTGGAAGAATCACTCAACTTCTCCTAAATAAAATATGCAGGTGTAACATGATAAGATGAAAATTCATAAAAATGTTCATTCTGGAAGCATGTGGGATAAGCAAAATGGGACAGGCATGAAGATGGTTTTCTGTCACGTGTCCTGCAATCATCCCCTACCACCACCACTTACTCCCAAGCAGAGACTGGTGATGGGAGGAACAAATTTTCAAATTTCTTTCAAGTTTAGCAGCAGCTATACTTTGGTACAAAGGGGAAATATAAGGTTGATCACATAGTTGTTTTGATACAGGAGTTACAATTTATGATAATTTGGGAGAATATCAGTGTAATAAATCATTCAATATAGGAGAACTTTTTTAGAGGGAGAGAGAGAGAGAGAGAGAGAGAGAGAGAGAGAGAGAGAGAGAGAAAGAAAGAGAGAATTTTTTAATATTTATTTTTCAGTTCTCGGTGGACACAACATCTTTGTTTATATGTGATGCTGAGGATCGAACCCGGGCTGCACGCATGCCAGGCGAGCGTGCCACCGCTGGAGCCACATCCCAGACCCCAGGAGAACATTTTTAACCTCTAAATTTTGTGGTTCTGTTTTGTAAAAACAGGATACACTTGCTTCTCATTTTCTTTTTTATTTTATGCTTGATCAGGAACATGATTTTCTGCTTTTTAATTCTATATAACATAAAAAGGCACAGAGAAAGTGAAAGGAATTTTCAATGGTAGAATTGCTTAAAATAAGATCACAACCTCCCAATTTGAATGATATTAAGAAATAAAGGAACTATTCATAAACTTTAAAAACTCTTTTACATATCTTTTATGATATGAAAGGGAAAAGGTAAGTTTTTAAAAAAAATAATGGGAATTAATATGTGTAAAATATTTGTGTACTCCTAAAATTCATATTGAAATTTAAAGACTTGCAATATGATGGTATTGAGAGAAATGTGGCTTTTGGGTGGCTTGTTAGGTTTAGGTGAGGCATTGAGGGTGAAGCTCCCATTGAGATTGATGACCTTATCAGAAGATGCACAGATAGCTCTCCTCTCTCTCTCTCTCCCCCCGTCTCTCCCCTCTCTCCTATTTCCTATTCCAAGTGAGGCTATAGCAAGATGGTCTTCTCCATGTTGGGAATATAAATTGCCATGACCATGATCTTAATTCTTAATCATCCAGCCATCCAGAATTGTGAAAGAAAAATATTATTAATCCATCCAGTTTATGGTTTTTGGTTATAGGCAGGCCAGAAAGATTAAGGCATATCTCACAATCTTTAACCTTTTTTTAATAGTAATGAAATACAGAAAATTCTCCTGACATGTTGAAACACTTAATTTCTTAGCAATGTGTAAAAACATCTTCTGAATCACTCAAATTTTTCTTTAATGAGTCAAAGGAGAACAAATGTTTAAAAATCAAGATATAAAGAAAATTTAAGTAAATCTTCCATTTTAAAATGCTGATAAGAATGTCAAAACAAAGAGCATGGGATAAAATGAGCCCACAGGTCTTTATAACTTTCTGAGCTACAGATTAATTTGAAGTTTATGTTTTTATAACACTTCATCCCCTACATGTTTAATTTAAAGTTCAACAAGACTAGGATGTGTGTTTATGATATGAGAGGGAAGAGGTAAGTTTTTTTTTAAATTAATGGGAATTAATATATGTAAAATGTATGTGTGAATTTATATACACACACATATACACACATATATATCACACTGAAATATGTATGAACACATATGCCTATGTACATGTATGTGCATATAAACACATATTTAGAGACCCAGAACATATGAAAAATCATGAAAAACAATTGGAATCACTTTGGTTTGAAGTAAATATAATACAATGTTAAAATAATATCCATAATTCTTATGGACTAGAGAAATAAGCAAATGGAAAGATTTAAAAACCTAAGTGCCCGTCAACAAATAAATGGATAAAGAAAATATGCTATGTATACACAATGAAGTATTACTCAGCTATAAAGAAGAACAACATGACATTTACCAGTAAATGGATAGAACTAGAGACTGTCATGCTAAGTGAGATAAGCCAGTGCCCCAAAGTCAAAGGTAAAATGTATTCTCTGATATGAAGAAGCTAATCCAAAAAAAAAAGAGGGGAAATTAAAAAAAAAAAAGAAGAAAGAAAGAAAGATCAGTGGAGTAAATGGAGGGCAATGAAGTGAAGGGAGGAGCAGTAGGATAAGAAAAGACAGGGAATAAATCTGACTTAATTTCCTATGTACATATAGGACTAAAGTGAATCTCATCATCATGTATATCCACAAGTCACTAATTAAAAAAAAAGTGTATATACCTGAAAAATCAGTAGAGTAGAGGAAAAGGAAATGGAGGAGGGAGGAGGGGAGGGAAAGGGGAAGTACTAGGAGCTGAATTAGAGTGAATAATATTCTATGCTTTTTAAAAAATTAATTGTAAATGAACACAATACCTTTCTTTTGTTTAGTTATTTTTATGTGATTTATTTTCTGGGGATTGAACCTGGTGCTTCACATGTGCGAGGCAAGAACTGTACCACTGAGCTACAATGCCATCCCCTGTATTCTATGCTTTTATAACTATGTCAAAATAAATTCTAATGTTATGTATAACTAAAAATAAACAATAAAAATAGGAAAATAATTGAAAAGGAATCTTCAATGCTCCAAATGAGTGATTTTTCAACTAGATGAAACCACCAAAAATAAATGGAAAAAATTATATTTTAAAATGTAAACTTTCTTTAGTTATTTCAAGAATTTTTTAGTTAGTTTAAGTAGCAGAGCAAAAATTCAGCAAACTTTAATAAGTCCATCACAGGTACTAAATTAAAATGATTGTAAAATATTTTTATTTTTACAATCACATGAAGATTTTGTCCAAATTAAAAAAAAAAAAGAAGAAGAACTTTAAGTACAGTTTAGCACAGACATAAAGAAAGATACACTCCAGTCAACCAAGAAAAGTCTACTTAATTTTATTGATTTTTTTTCCCTGCAGTTTGAATTCCCTAGTCTCAATGGTCTTTTATCATTTTTATCCAGAGGTGAATAAGAGGTCAAAATTCAATTTTACTTTATCTTTTAGATTATTATTTATATTCAGATTCAAAAATATTGAATATCATTAGGTACCCATTTAAAGTTTCAACTAAGGAAGCAATCTGCAATTTTCTCCAGAGGCAACTAAATTTCCCATTTATTTTATGTAGTTCATATATTTTTAAACAGGTAGCAATGATTTCTGAGTGAGTAAAGCAATAACAGTTTTTACTGCAATTAATCTAGGAGTGGGTTTTTGAAAACATTAATGACTATTGATTTACATTTTCTAATTATAGCTTTTATAGAATGATCACTCTCCCCATACAAATATCCTCCCACATTACATAAAATATTTTATATTCATTTATAAACATCTAAATATGTTTTAATAATTTTTATGAATTTAGTCATTTGAAAGATCATAAGTAAGTTCTGTTCTTTTTTTCAACTCTAATTAGGTATAATTACAAATAAAAATCGTATGCATTTAAGGTGTACAATGTTGATGATTTAACACATGTGCACTTTACGAAGCATTTGTCTTAAACAAGCTGAGGAACCAGCTTTTGTACCTTTAGTGCATTTATGCTTCTGTTTTAAGTATCCCACCCTTCACTATTTTAATGAATTCCAAGGAATTGGATTTAAGAATTGATAAAAATGGGAACATCTTTCAACATTGTAAAAGCTATCTATGCTAAGCCCAAGGCCAACATCATTTTAAATAGAGAAAATTTGAAAGCATAACCTCTGAAAACTGGAACAAGACAAGGGTGCCCTTTTTCACCACTTATATTCAACATGGTCCTTGAAACTCTAGCCAGAGTAATCAGACAGATGAGGGATATGGATAGGAAAAGAAGAGCTCAAACTACTTGCCAATGACATTATTCTATATTTAGAAGATCCAAAAAATTTCACCAGAAAACTTTTACAACTAATAAATGAATTCAGCAAAGTAGCAGCATAGAAAATCAATACCCATAAATTAAATGCATTTCTATACATAAGTGATGAATCCACTCTAAGGGAAATTAGTAAAACTACCCCATTCACAATAGTACCCCCCTCAAAAAAAAAAAAACTACTTGGGAATCAATCTCACAAAGGACATGAAATATAATGAAAACTACAGAACACTAAAGAAAAAAATTGAAAAAGACCTCAGAAGATGGAAAGATCTCCCATACTCTTAGATAGGCAGAATTAATATTGTCAAAATGGTCATGCTACCAAAGTGTTATTACAGATTTAATGCAATTCCTATTAAAATCTCAATGACTTTCTTCATAAAACTACAGAAAGCAATCATAAAATTCATTTGAAAAAAATAAGATGCCCAGAATAGCCAAAGCAATCCTTAGCAAGAAGAGTGAAGCAGGAGGCATCACAATACCAGACCTTAAACTGTACTACAGAGCCATAGTAACAAAACAGATAATGTAAAACAATGGTACAAGATAGAAGACTTAGAGACAAATCTACAGAAATACAGTTATATCATACTAGACAAAGGTGTAAAAAACATACATTGGAGAAAAGATAGCCTCTTCAACAAATAGTACTAGGAAAACTAGAAATCCATATGCAGCAAAGTGAAATTAAACTTCTCTTACATTACACAAAAATCAACTCCAAATGGAACAAAGACTTAGGCACTATAACAGAGACCCTGCAACTAATAGAAGAAAAAGGAGGCCCTAATCTTCATCATTTCAGATTAATCCCCTATTTCCTTAACAAGACTCCTAAAGCACAAGAAATGAAATTAAGAATCAATAAATGGGATGGATTCAAACTAAAAAGCTTCTCAGCAAAAGAAACAATCAATGAATTGAAGAGAAAGCCTACAGAATGAGAGAAAATCTTTACCACATGCTCATCAATAGAGCACTAATCTCCAGTATATATAAAGAACGCAGAAAACTTAACACCAAAAAGACAAATAACCCAATCAAGAAATGGGCTAAGGAGCTGAACAGACATTTCACAAAAGAAATGCAATAAATCTACAAACATATGATAAAATGTTCATCATATTTAGCCATTAGAAAAATACAAATCAAAACTACAGTATGATAATTCCCAGCCAGAATGGGAAATATTAAGAATACAAGCAATAATAATTATTGTTGAGGATGTGAGGGAAAAAAAATCACATTTATACATTGCTGGTTAGACTGAAAATTAGGGCAATCACTCTGTGAAAAAAGGAGAATCTTCACAAAACTTCGAATGGAACCATCATTTGATTCCATTATCCCACTCTTGGGTATATAACCAAAGGAATTAAAATCAGCATACTACAATGACACAGCCACATCAATGTTTATAGCAGCTCAATTCACAATACTAAACTGTGGAACCAAGCTAGATGTCCTTCAACACATAAATGTATAAAGAAAATGTGGTACATATACATGATGGAATATTACTCAGCTTTAAAGGAGAATGAAATTATAGCATTTGCAGGTAAATGAAGCTGCAATATCATGCTAAGTGAAATAAGCTAAACCCAAATAACGAAAGGCTGAATGTTTTCTCTGATAAGTGGATGCTGATCCATAGTGGGGGTAGGATAGGGGAAAATGAATAAATTTTCGATTGTGCAAGGTGGAGTGAGGCAGGATAGGGGATATGAGGATGAGAAGAATGGTGGACGAGATAGATGTAATTACCCTATATACATATATGATTACACTACCAGTGTGACTCTGCGCCATGTACAGCCAGTGGAAGGAGAAGTTGTGCTCTATTTTTTACAATGTGTAAAAATGCATTCCACTGGCATATATAACTAATTACAACAAATTTAAATTTAAAAAAAGGAGAGAGAGAGACAGAGAGAGAGAGAGAGCTAAAGTAGAATATCTAACAGATGAAAAAGGACTCTGGGTTGAATTCAACAAACCTTCTGATTCCATGGGCAAGGACATCTTGGTGACCCTTGACCAGCAACACTCACATCACCCAGGAAACACAGAAGAGATGTTTGTTCCTGGGCCACACTAACCCCATGTCCTCATTGTGTTCCTTCTCTTTGTCTTCCCAAGTTAACAACAGCAGCCAGAATTACATGGGTGATTGTGGTATGTCTGAGTGTGTGTGATGCTTGCTTGCTATCACAGGTGTAGATTGGGGGAGCTCTCTCTCTCTCTCCCCTTCCTGATCATGATAATGTGGAACTTTCCTCCTCCACACACTTCTGTCATAAAGTTCTGCCTCATCTCAAACCCCAAGGATACTTCCTTAGCCATCAATGAACTGAGACCTATGAAACAATGAGCCCCCAAATAAACTGTTCCTCCTCTAATTGTTCATGTCTAGCCTTTTATTCATAGCAGAAGAAATAGATGACTAAAATAAACCCCCAAAAGCTAAAAGAGGCTAAGTCCATATTCCTTAGTAGTTGGGGGTTTCCTTATTATGTAAGATTGTTCAGGCTTAATTTTTCCCAACCAAGTAAAAGATTCATTTGATCGCTTATGGTAATGTGTAATATTCTTACAACGTTTTCACATAAGATGATAAACTTTTACTTGAGGTATGTTTTTAATTAACTATTATTGTATATTTTTCTTTTTTATTACATATTTTATTCATTGCTATACTTCAAAAAAGTATATATAATATAATGATATATATTTATCATGTATATATATATAATTTCAAATTATTTTGTTATTTTCTATTGAATGTAATAATATTTTAGCTTCTATTCTTAAAGCTCATAAGATTTTTGTGACATAGTGCTATTGTAAGTCCACTTGTGTCACTTTTAACTTTTTATATATTATTTTTGTTCAAGTAAATGTATATCAGTAGTTATTAGGCTCAAAGTTAAAAAAGTAACATTTTCTGATATTTGTTAGTTTTGAGGTAAAATCTAACATTTATTCTTCCTTGCTAGTATAAATTCTATTTGATATGTAAATATGGCAACTTATTACAAATTATAGTATTTATAATATGAATATATACATATAAACATACACTCATAAATATATTTTGTTACATGAATACATTGATATGCTTTCATTTTTTGACTATATATATATATATATATATGTACTTATTAATTCACATAAAACTTAGATTTTATATAAAGAAATCAGTCTTTGTCTATATAAGTATATAAGCATAATTGTCATTCTATACATTTAGTTTTCACTGTAATTCTATAATAATAATAATAGAGATTCATTATGTCATAATCTTTCAGGAACATAATTGATCAATTTCATTTTCCAATACCTTTCCTTTCTATATATTCATTTTGCCTTTATTATGACTGTCTATATCTGTTACTTATGTTTAAATTTATATCTTCAAAGAAAATGAAATTATATCTTAGATAATATACAAACCTATGAACTGGTTTTGTAGATATCTGAAGTATAAAAAAAAGACATTTCCATTACTTAGTATTTCTGTGTAAACTTGTCACCATGTGTTTTGAATTAACACTTTCACTGCTTTTTTTTTCCTAGTGTAATCCATCTAAAGACAGTATCTACTTCTTTTCTCCCTTTAAAAATTCTATTTTTATTTGATATTTCTATAAAATTGCCTCAAATACTGCCTGTTTAATCTTTCAATGGCCTTTATGATTGTGCCTTGTTATATCTTGACAAATATAAAATGTTTTTGGTCAATTCTTAAATAATTATGTTTCAAGAGTTGTGTGCATAAAGTCTATGTCATATACATATAACACAACCTCACAATAGTGTAGTGTTAACTGCTTAGGAATAACTGCTTAGGAAACTGTTAACTTCATTGGATAACATCTCTGCCTCCTGCTATCTTGAAGGTCATGCTGATTTTATTGATCTAGTTTTCTATTTTTTTTCCATTGACTTTCTTTTTTGAAGGCATTTATGCTGAAGAAGTAGCAGATCATTGACAGCTTCCTGCTCCATGTCACCTATGGAGATCTTTAGTACTCTGCGGTGTTTTTGTGGTTTAGGTTGCTAATGAGCTGTCCTCTTCAAGCTGATTGTCAGTTCATAATACTATGTATGCTGACTTGGCAAAGCCATTGCAAATCTCCTTTTATGTGCACTTGTAAAGAGTGGTTATCAGCTTTCTAAACTTTCTCAGTTTCTAATATCTAAAGAACTTGTGATCATAACCTAGGCCTATGGATCTAGAGATTTTCCTTAGACAACCAAAAAAAAAAAAAAAAGAATAATCTATCATTGCTTCTGACTAGTTATTGTCTTTTGTAAATGAGTTTATAAAAATTATTTAACAAAATCAATATCACTCTGAACTTTATTAAATTTTCCTTGTGAAGAAAGATAAAGTAGTCAATTTTTTAGGCTATGTTGACTCATCGCTAAAATATCACAGACTATGCACCTAAAATATGTGTTTATTATTGTAAGAGAATCATCCATAAAGTAGTCCATTTTATGTCTATTTATTAGAAATTCTTCATATCAAAAAGATAGAAGCTTAGTAATCCTGACTTAAATAATAGATGGAACTTACCCATCGAAATTATGAAGCCTGACATTAGGGACTCAGTGCCTCAGTTCCTTTGTGTTGCCTGCCTCTTTCCTTCATTCCCCTCATGGTGCTGAGCCAGGCCTCATAAATATCTTACATGTTGCACTGTAAGATATGCAAACCTTAAACGTTTGAAAAACCTTAATTTTGGTTCATTTAAATGTAGCATTAATTGCATGGTCATCTTGGCCTTGCTCATTACAAAGAGAGAGAATACACACGTCAGATTTACAGGCTGGGATATAGATTAGATTGTTTGAAACTACACAGAATTCAATCTAATTGCAAGTGTTTTGGAGAAAGAATATTGGCGAAGCAAAAACAAATATTCTGCTTCAACACAATTGGTTCTCTGAAGCATTCAGTGGAAAGGAAATGAATGTTTCTCAGATGTTTTACATTGTTTATGCCTTAGTCTCCTAAAATGTCTACCATCTTTATACGTGATTTTGTCCATGGAGAGTAAAAGTTTTCTTAGAAGCATGTGTCTAAATGCTGGCTTTTTTGTCTTACTGGGCTTTTGCAACAAAGCCTGGTTAAATATAAAGTCAATAAACTTTATGTTGTAGATTTACTTTGTTTCTTCTTGACTTTAAAGATTTTTCTTCTGTCTTTGATAATTGCTTCAGGAGAATTTATTAATTTACCTTTCAATGTCTGTCCTAATAGCTTAAAGTAGAGTCATTTTTCTCTGGAAAGAAATGTGCATCAGCTTTGGAATTTAACCAAGAACACACCCAACTGATAATTCCTTTGCTATACTATTGGTTCACTATGTTGGTGAAAAGGGGAGGAAAAGGGACAGGGAAGGAGGAATTGAGAAAAAGAAAAAGGAAAAAAGAAGAGAACGAGAGAAATAAGAGCCGGAGATTCAGGATCATCTTAATGTCCCCACCAATATATCTATCTTTAAAGTATATTGTTTATGGCCTCCTTTGTTATGTTGCTGTAAATTTTAATGTAATCCTTTCCTCAGAGAAGTACATTATTAAGAGTAACCTGAATCTGTGTTTCCAAGCCTTCATCACTCATATTTTCCTCAGAAAAAATATCTTATTTCCTTTGAAGAAAAAGATGTGTTTTGCCTCAAAATAGGCAAACCTCATGATATTGGCTTGCTGCCTACTTCTCATGTGCTACTAATTACTATATATTGAATTTCTATGTAACTAGTTCAATATACAAGGGCTAAAACACACAGAATGCTTATATTTGCAACACATAAGGAGAGAAGTGTTTCCTTCTCTTAATTAGCTGTATTGATCTCTCCATCATAAAGCTACATTAAAAATAATGACTTTAATGCTCTTGGTTGTGCTAATTCAACTTTTGGGACTCCAGTGGAGAAAGCATGAGGACTCTAGGATGTCCTTGATCATGGCTGTGATGTTATGAATTATTTAATTGGTCTTTTTACCCCTTTCTCACCTATACTTCCTACTCCTTGAACTCTTAAATGATATGTGTCTTTTTGTATGCTAGTGAGTTAAAATATCACTGGGGGGCTCAAGAATGAGAGGATGACAGGAATGGGTCCTAGGGAAGACCACAGCATGATTAGAGGTGGGGGGCGGTGAGCTGAACTTAAAACGATAATCAGTGGCCAAGATTTTAACCAGTAATGCCTATGTAAAACATAATAAAATAAAAAACTGTTCAGATAGCTAAACACATGGAAATTCTTGGAGGATGAAATATCTGTGAAGGTTATAGAAGCTCTATGACCCTTCCCATATACCAATGCTCTGTGAATCTCTTCATTGGTTTCCTTCATAATATTATTTATGATAAACAAAGTAAGTGCTTCTTTCTGTTCTATATACACTACAGCAATTTAGTTGAACAAGGAGACGGGTACTACAAATAGTTTATAGGCACTAGGTCAAATGTATATTTGATCCCTCAACCTATGGGATCTGATGCTATCTATCTCTAGTCAAAACTGAATTGAATTAGAGGCCATTCATGTGGTATGTCTGTTCCATATTGATTTCTTCCTTGCTGTGTTAGGATAAATACTCACATAATTGGTGACATTAGCTTTCTGTGTTGTGAGAGTAGGTATGAAAAGACTTAATGTCTACTCTGAGAAAGGCTATCGAGAGATTGTAGTTAAAACAACTGGCACTTTCAAAACATGGGGTGTATCCTAGCCCATATTCTGCTACTATCACAGAACAGAAGATAAATTGCTTTTTTCTTCTCTTTTCTTTTCTTTTTTTTTTCCTTTCTTTTTTTTTTTTTTATTCTGGTACCAGGGATTGAACTTGAGGGCACTTGACTACTGAGCCACATCCCTAGTCCTACTTTGTACTTTTTATTTAGAGACAGGGTCTCACTGAGTTGCTTAGCGCCTTGCCATTACTGAGGCTCCTGAGCAGCTGGGATTACAGGCCTGTGCCACCAATCCCAGCTAAATTTATTTCCTATAATTTTGAAGGCTGAGAAGTTGAAGGTCAAGGGATTGCACCAGGTTAGGGTCTTCTAGCTGCAATAACATATACAAAAAATGTGTTAAATGTATCACATGGCAACAGAGAGAGGAAGCATGCCAGCTCAAGTCTCTCTTCCTCATTTTATAAAGATGCTGATTGAATCATGAAGTCCCCCTTCATAAGCTAAGCTAACCTTAATTCTCTTTCAAAAAACTCCCTCCAGATATCAATAACATGTGAATTTGGGGATTTAGTTTCCAACATATGAAACTTGAAGGACACATAAAAACTAAAACAAGTTGCATGATTTCTTTGGTAAAATGAAAAAGTTAACACTTAAAAAAATGTAGAATTATATCATCTTGTCTAGAAATAACCAATCTAATGCAGGACACAATTAAAATATAAATATAAATAATAATGAGTTTATGCTTTCTTATTACTTAATTAGATAAAGGAATATATACTCTACAATCTATTCATCATAGTTTCCTGATTATTCAGAAATTATGCAATATTTTGTTAGATTTTCTAGAAAAAGAACAAGATCAGATCAAGGAAGAGAATAATGTTCTTAATCTAGAAAATGACAAAGAAAATTTAAAAAAATGAAATTACATGATGTATTAAGCATACAGAAAAAACATGATAAATTCTATCATGGCTACACTATCAGTAAAAAGAAAAAATATATATATATATGTATATATATATATATATATACTTATGGAAATATTTCATTTATGTACATAAAATTTTGAGAAACTGAAGAATATTTATTCTGAATACATTCCATTTTGAATGAGTAATTGGAATGTGAATAGAATTTCAAAAATTATTATAGCCAAATATAGTGATTTATTCTTGGTTGAATTGAAAAGAAACCACAGATTGTAAATCTCTTTTGCATTTGAGGCAACAACTGGGTTGAAATTAAAATTGTTTACACAATTTTCTGACTAAATAATATATCAAGCTAATTATTATTCTTGGTCTGTAGGTCATGATGTAACATGTGGGACACGTTGCATCAGAAAGGAGGAAACCTAACATGATCTAGGGCATGCAGCATCTAGGGCATGTTGCATGAGAAAAGAGGAAACCTAACTTGCTGGTTGCTACCATGATTCCGGGTCCTGGGGCCATATGTGGCTAAGATAGTGCCTGGCCATGAGACACAAGGCTTTGCCTGGGGTGTGACAAAAATTGGAGCCCCTCTAGGATAGGCTCAGAACCCTCTGCCCTCATGGACAGCTGGTGTCTCCCATTGCGGCCTGTAGAATGAGTGTACACATGAACTCTCCCCACACTGATGACTTTTATCCTGATTGGCTCCTGTACATTATATTAGCTGTGTTTTCTCAATAAACTGAGATCCTGCTTTAACTGGTCTCCCTGATTCATCTGATTGTCCTCCAAGAGGGAGGATTGGGTGTGGGCGGTCAGTCATCCTTTTCCTTTCTTGGCTCCTCCTGGTCAGGGCATGCTCTCCCCAATGTCTCCTGCACGTCAGGAGGGAAGGGGCGGGGGGCGCTAAAAACCCTGACATTGGTCCAAAAGTAAGCAATATTTTCAGATGATCAATTAAGGGTAACTACTTGTGAGGAATTTCTTGGTTATATTTATATATATTTCCTAACCTATTATTATGAAATTTCACTTGATCAATTTATTTATTTTCAGGGGGAAAAAAGTTTTCCTGTGATATTCATCAACTGGATACAAAAAAAAATGTGTGGACATCCAGTGGAAGACAAATATTACTGGAATGATAAAATTACTTTGGTGATTATTTACAAATTACTGTAGTTGACATACTTTTAAAAAAGCTTTTTAAGGAAATTTTAGTTGACTCAAACACAGGACCTCACAGTTTTTGATGAATAGATAATTTACTAAATGTAAATGTACATTGACCTTACCAGGATATAAACTACACATCTTTGCTTTCTAGACGAAAACATTGGCTTTAAATATCTCCTTAAAATTAAAAGATAATAAGTAGACTATGATAGATTTCTACCTTCAATTGAAAGCTTTTTTTCCATCTCAATACTTTGTATCATATTGAGAAATTCTTTCTTTATTATTGGTCTGGGAAGAATGGTCTATTATGAGCATATAGCAATTTTAAAAATAATTCTGACTTTTGTTAAATTCATTTAAGAGACATTCATCTGATTTAATTCCTTTAATCTATTAATGTGTTAAATTACATAATGAACATATTATATAGATTCTAATCTCTCTTTTATGATAAGCCCTTCCTGACATAGAAGGATAAAAGTACTTAATGCATTACTGATACCACCCTCATAATATTTAAAAAATATAATTGGACTTTGCCTATTTTTCTTTTGCAATAGTGTTCTTGCTCAGTTTTTATAGCAACAGCACACTGGTCTCATATCAACAGAGTAAAACCTGCTGTAGTATCTTGATCAGTTTTTGGAAGATAGAAAATATCCCTTTCTTGAATGCTGATAGGACTGGTTTGTGAAATTGGTTTAGCGCAATGTGGGTGTATCATCCAAAGAAGCTGAGACAAACCTATGAAGAAAAATGATGTATAATAGGGTCTAAATCCAGGTGCAGTGACACATATCTGTAATTCTAGACACTCCAAAGTTGAAGCAAGTAGATCACAAGTTTGAGGTCAGCCTCGGTGATTTAATAAGACCCTATCTTAAGATTAAAAAATAAAAAGAAAGGATGCATCTCCATGATAAACCATACCTTGGCTCAATTCCTAGTTCTCCTCACCCCAAAAGCACAAATTCCAGTTGAAACTGGTGTGATTCAGTGGGAGAGCACTTGCCTAGCATGTGTGAGACACTGGGTTGGATTCTCAGCACCACATATAAATAAATAAAGTCTATTGACAAGTAAAAGAAAAGAAGTATAGAAATTCTGTTCAAGGGCTAAAAAAATAAAGTTAAGTGGGCTTAAAAAATAAAAAATAAAGTTAAGTTGTCCTTTATCAGCAATTATTTTTTGAGGAAAGTCCAATTATACACATAAGCTCAGACCATACAATTGTTCCAAGTAATTCCAGTTCATACAATCTTCAGGATGTTCTCTCAGTAAATAACTTTCCTCTGGAATGTCAACATGCCCCTAAATTGGCCAATAAACATCTGATTTTCTAAGTACTTGTAATTTTTATGTTTTACTTTTATTTTGCATATACTTTTCTCCTTACTTTTAAAATTCATCACCCTGATTATATTTTGATGTTAATTTTATTTACCATATGTACATTTTGAATGTGGTTATTTAAATATTTTATTCCCAATGTTAAATATTTTATTAATAGTATTAAGATCAGAGTTTTCATAATCTGTGCTAGTACTCTATTTTCATTAATATAATTTGTTGCAAAATATTTTGTGTAACTAATATTTTTTTTGTATTTTAATAATTTAGAAAAGTTTTTAATGTTTAAAATAAATACATATGTGGGATTTAGCCTAAATAAAACTTTGTTATTAAATTGGAAATTTTACAATGCTATTATAGTTATTTTCAATATTATCAATTTTTGATATTTTTGAGACTTAATTTATTGTCTCATACATTAGATGATTACAAAAGTTTCATAAGTACATACATACATATTTATATGTCTTTCATGTACATATATTTTCTTCATAAATGCTTTTGCATATATTATATATACAAAATATTTTATCATATATCTTTACTTATATAGACACATAAGTATATGTATAAATAAATGTGAATACAAAGTGATTATGTGAAATGCATGTTCATATTTGACAAAGAGGTTAAGAGATTACTTTTTCTTATTAAATTTAGTATTGAAAAACCTGAATTATAGCTGCTCCACATAAGAATCAATTTGTCATTTTGCTCTTTTAAATCCACTGTATTCTTTTCATATTGTGTCCACACACAAATATTTACATATAAATATGCATATAATTTATATGTATACATATACATTCACACATACAAACTCACTTCAATATTTTTGTAATGCTTATTTTATAAATTATATTACTGACATTGATTTTTGCCTTCTCAATCTTACAAATAGAATTCGTTTTCTAATGCTGTATATTTTATGCTACTTTGTTATTGCTCTTATATAATTAGCATTTCTGTAACACAGAGTTCTCCATTCACATTCCATATTGTGAGCTGTATTGTGTTATTCTATTCAAGGTTTCCTTTCCTATACTTGCATTTCTCTTTCTTGTCCACCAATTTTTTTCTCATACATTTACATGAATAATATTGAAGCACATATTTTTCTCATTTCATTTTGTCTTTTTTGCTTATCCTGACACCAAAGTTTTTCTGGGATACCCTCCATCCACTTCACACTCATTTCTCCCTCTTGAGGGCTCTTTCTATTGAAGGTTTCTTTAATTATTCCTCTATAGTATTTAGTTTTCAAGGTAGACATTTTCTTTTCTTTTTCAGGCCAGATTTTGATGATGTGTGGTCTAGTATTCAACAAGTGTGTTATTTAGTGAACACTTGTACTCAAATTTTGGTCCCTTTATCACAGGAAAGCAGGGAGCTGAAACTCAGCTCTTGTATTCCCCGGGAAGATTTAATGTCAGACACAAAATCATGAAGAACACTTTATTATAGGTGAAAATGAGGTGAAAATAAAGTAAAAGAAAAGTGAGGCTTCAGCAAAAAGCAATCTCAAGGGAAAGACTAGGCAGTCTCCAAAAAAAGAACAACAAAAGAGACAAAGCTGTCACCAATTTTATTACTGTTTGATATTTACTAGGAGAACTGGGACCACCTTTTTTACTCTTGACAATCAGGTGTTCAACTCTTCCTCAAGTTGTGTGGTGGAGTTGTTGACCTTTGTTGGTCCTCTTTGGAACTGTAATGGTGGCCATTCTGTTTAGGGAGACTTCATCCACAAAGTCAATCCCACATTAATGTGGCCAGTGGGATGAATTGCTGGTCAGCAGTTACTTCAGTACTCTTACAGTACTAAAGGAATCTTTCTTCCCAGACAAATGGAGACACTTATAATCACGATGCCTAGTTTTAATGTGCCCTGTTAAGAGTTAGTTCCGTTAATCCTTTTTTCTTGACACAAATTCCCAATTAGCCCCCTTGCTTCTGTATAGTTTCTACAAATTAACTACCCCACTTTGCTTTCTAGTCTACTTTGAAAATAATTTAAAGAAGGACTCTAAAGTAATTTAAAGAACACTTGTGACTTTGTCTGCATTTCACTACTCATTGCCGGCTACTATCTAACACCATCAGGCTTTGTGACAACCGGCCAGGAACTAGAAAGCCAGGACCTAGTCTGATCATCTCAGGCTATGAATATTTTCCATCGCTACTTTGTGTTAACAAATACAGTCATCTATATGTATACTGTGATGGGACAAAGTTTGAGGATCACTTATGTAATCCTTAATTTTTAAAATACATTTTCAACATTGTGGTGGAGATACCAGACCTGATTATAAAACGAAATTATAAGAACTTTATGAAGAAGAACCAGAGCCTGAGGAAAGAGTTAATCCTCCCTCCCTGAAGTCTCTCTTTAGGAAATCTTATTAACCCTGGGTCCCTACCTATAGATTGTAAAAAGCTATCTCTAGGAGCCTGACTTCTTTTTTAAATGTAAACAGCCCTGTGATTGGCTTCCAAGGCCAGAGGTTAAAAAAAAATGCCTGTAAAAACGTCTTTTCTTCTTATACTTTGTAACTTTTTGAACTCTGTAAAACTGTAACTACATCACATAATTGCTAGGCCAATTAACTGTTGTCTAAACTATAACCTCTTAGGCATAGTTCTTAAAAATATAGTTCTTAGAAAGGTAAACTCAAATTATATTGAGTTACTGCTGTTTGGGGTGAAGGCCACTTCATGATAACACTCTCGATTGTTTTACTGTGTTTGTTCTGCACCCGTAAATTACTTATCATAGATCCCCTGTGCATGGTCTTTGATTACATAGGCCAAGAATTCAAACCCACAAATGTTGTAATGTTAATAAGTGATGTCAAATTACCAATAAAGGTCCCCTGTAACTTCAGCTCAGGGCCCAGAACTTCAGAGCGCTAGCTCACCTTGGTCCAGTGGCATAAATAAACCTCAGTTCCCCAAACTTCTGAGTGATGCTTGGTCTCTATGATTTTCTATAACATGAGAACTGGAGGAACTTTCTCTCCTCAGTTTGATATTTATGTAAACTTTGAAATTGTCTAGGGTAAAAACACACTGATTTCATCACATGCCTCATTTGGGTCATTTTTAAGGTTCTCAGTGTCTAATTTTGATGCGCCTTCAATGACTTTATATTGTTTCCACATGTTGGTTAAGTATTAATTACTTTTCATTTTCATAAATTTTTGGAAATCTTGATCTATTTATATATCATGTCTCACACATACTTCTTATCACCTACTTTTTAACTCATATGTAAGTTAGACCTTCTCATCTTTTCTGCTTTCAGTTGCATATATACATTTATTCCTATACAATCTTTTATTATTGGGGCTACATTCTGAATAATTTCTTCAGATCTTTAATCTTATCTACTGATTCCAAGCCAGTAAATGTTTCATTGGAAATTGTGAAATCAGAGATAATGCTGGTGTTCTGAGTCTTATTCCCCAGGTGTTGAAGGAAAAAAAAAAAACAACAAAAAAAAACCAGACACCACCATTGAAAAGGGGGGTTCAGAGCTGGTGCCTAAGGGGGTGGGGTTGTCCTTCCTCTTCTATACATTTTAGGTTTTCTTTTTCTTATGCCCCCTCCTCCCCTTATGTTGCCTATGAGACCAGTGACCAAAAGTCAGGACATGAAAGGCAGGAAATGAGCCACCCAGGGGATATCCATTAGTGATTTCTGGCTGGGAGGACAATTTCCTGGAAGCAGGTAACCTTGGCAACAGGGTGGAGGAGGGGAAGTGCTCTGGAGGTATTAGAATTTTATGTCCACTTGAATCAGTTCCCATCTTCCTGATCCAATCATTTATTACCTATACTGACAGCCCTTTTGCCCCATTGCCCCATCCTCAGTCATATTGTCTTGTTGGGTTATTGTAATTCAATGTCTACAATTTTCATAACTAAGTGCTCTTGGCATAGGGTTTAAGACTCATGGGTGTGAGGGAAGAAATAAATAAAGGAAATAAAGAGAGAGGAGAGGCACCTCAACAGTAGCATAAGCTTATTCAGGACAAAGAACAGAATTGGGCCCAGTGGAGACTGCGACCCTCTTTCTGCTTACAGCCTGGAGTTAATATAGGGGAATGAGGAAGCGGTGGATTATTTGCAGTTAGAGCATTGCTAGAGGGTTTTCAGGAAAATGTCCCCATGGTGGCATCTTCATAAGGAACAAAGATTCACAGGATTCCAGTCCCAGATAGCACTATCCATTATTAAGATGATGATGGAGTATTGTCTGGATTTTAGGTCAATCTGAGTCAGATTTTTCTAAAATGGGGGATATGTTCCAAAATACATTGTCATGTCAAGATTTTCCTAACTATGGGTATTTCCTAGAACCACAGGAATACTGTAATTTATTCCAAAAATTTTTTTTCTATTCTTAAGTCCAGGAAATTACATTTTTATCTTTTGTCATCCACAGGAATGTTTAGCTCACCTTGTGATTCTTGGCTCTAAGTGGGAATCCTAATACTTGGCCTCAAGTGAAATCAAATAGTAGCTCCACAATGTGCAAAAACTTGGGAGATTTCTAGAATTTATTTTTCTCTCCTAAATTTTTTGCACATGCAACAATACATACAATCTTTCTTTGTTACATGAAGCAAGAATTAAAGACAGCTAGTTAGTGTAGATGGGTAAGGTAATCAGTAGGATTGTGAAGATTGAGGCCAATTTGGGTCTGGGAAGTTGAAGGCCACCTATAGAGGATTGAAATATTAATGCCTCCAGAGCCCCTTCTCCACCCTTACAAAGATAACCTGCTCCTGTTCCATCCTGCTGCTAAGGTGATTTGTCTCAGGAATTGTTCCTCCTTGCAGGGAGTTGTAAACATTGTTAATTACCTGCAAATGCCATAATTTTATTGTCTCTTATTGCTGAGTAACATACCATTGTGTATATATACCACAGTGTCTTTATCATTTTATGTATTGAAGGACATATATGTTGATTCCACAGTTTGGCTATTGTAAATTTTGCTGCTATAAACATTGATGTTGCTGCTTCAATGTAGTATACTGTTTTTAAGTCTTTGGGGTATAAACGAATAAGGGGGATGACTGGGTCAAATGGTGGCTCCATTCCAAGTTTTCTAAGGAATCTTCATACTGCTTTCCAGATTGGCTGCACCAGTTTGCAGTCCCACCAGCAAAGGATGAATGTGCATTATCCCCCACACCCTTGACAATATTTATTGTTGCTTGTATTCTGATGACTGTCATTCTGACTGGAGTGAGATAAAATCTTAGAGTAGTTGTGATTTGCATTTCTCTAATTACTAAAGATTTTGAACATTTTTTTATATATTCACTGATCAATTGTATATCTACTTCTGAGAAGTGTCTGTTCAGCTCCATAGCCCATTCATTGATTGGGGTTTTTTTATGTTAAGTTTTTTGAGTTTTTCATATATCCTGGAATAGAGTGCTTTGTCTGATCTGCATGTGGCAAAAATTTGCTCCCCAATGTAGGCTCTCTTTTCACCTCATTAATTGTTTCTTTTGCTGAGAAGAAGATTTTTAGTTTGAATCCATCCCATGTATTGATTATTGATTTTATTTCTTGTACTTAGGAATCTTGGAGGGAAGGGAATGGAGAATGTGGGTATAGGAAAGATGGTGGAATGAGATGGACTTTATTATCCTAAGTAAATGTATGATTGCACAGATGGTATGACCCTACTTTTTGTACAACAAGAGAAGTGAAAAACTGTGCTCCATTTGTGTACAATGAATCAAAGAGCATTCTGCTATCATCTATAATAGATTAAAATAAATAAATACACTATAATCACATTTGCCAAGTAGATAAATCATGTAATTCAACTATATTCTCTCTATAAAAGACACACTTTATATTCAGAGACACAAATGAGTTGAAAGTTTAAAAATGGAAAAATTATAAGTTTATACATGCTTACATATATTGTTTTTGAGTAAAGCATTCTGTAGATTCTGCTTTACCTATTCTGTTTAGAGAGCTTTACAAATATTCTATCTCCTTTTTAATCTTTTGCTGAGTTATCCTATCCATTAATGAAAGTGGAATATATTGCTGAATTATCTGTGACTCCCTTCAGGTCTACCAATTTTTCCTTTTTATATTCCTGGGTTCTATTGTTAAATTATATTTTTCTCATGAATTGACTTTTCACCATTAAAAATGTCCTTTTTTCCCTGTTTTTAAAAAATGTTGTTAATTATTGCTTCCTATGCTGCTACTTGCCTGGATCATTCCTTTTGACCCTTCCCACTGCCCCTCCCTCTGCTTCTCAACTTTTAGCCATCTCACTGACATCTCCTGAGCCTAGTCATGTACCAGGATGTGGAGAGAAAAGAGGGGGAATGAGGGGAGAACAAAGAAACTCTAAAATGTATAAAGGAGATAGGATGCTTTCACTTCTTGGAATACTGGGGCAACAGCTATGGCCCCCTTCTCCCTCTCAAGAGAAGTCTGTGTTACTATTTTCTAAATAAAACTTTCTTCCCACACTTGTCTAGATGCAATTATCTAATGTTTAGACTTCAACATTTGAGTAAGCAGATCTCTTCAATGACAACCAGAGTTATCATCATCTTATATATATAGCTTAGAAATCGCTTGCAAGGCTAGCTTTGATCCTAGCTTCTAGGTTCTAGGAATTTCTCTTGAAACTTTTTGTGTGCATTATGTAACCACTTGCTTGTTTCTGATTTTCTTTTCTTCCCTCCTCCTTCCTCACTTCCTTTGTTCCTTGATTTGCTGCTTTGTTGGTATCGCAGCATTTCAAGTATTTTAAACACATTATAAAATTAAGATATTTATCTATAAAAAAGTTATTTTTGTAAGTATAACAGATAATCCAAATAACAATATCTTAATTAAAAAAAAGTGTGCCGTCATGTTAATGAGAAACTAGAGGTAGTCCAGCCAGTTAATGACTTTAATAAAGTGATTGAAACCTGTTTGAAGAATGATCTCTTCACTAGATTGTTCTCTAATTGTCACATTCAGTCTTTACTGATTCATACAATCAAGTCCTTTTATGTTAATAAAATATGAAATGAAAGACAAAAGAGACAATGAGTGTGTGCACACTGAGCAGTATAACTCAGTGGCTTCCACTTAGATTTTCTTGTTTAAACTTTGCCTCTTGCTTTTGTGTCATTGTGAAATTGAAAATTCTGGTCATGTCCAACTAAATTGAGCTTGTGTTAGTGAGAAGAAAAAGGAGGGTGGCATTAGGCAGGAAGTGAGCCATTGCCATCACATTGACCAAACTATATTTTGAACTCAAACCAGTTGTGTTAAGACTTTTCCATCTTTTCCTGTCTCATGTTGTACAAGTACAATATCTATAGAGTCACTTAGAATTTGAAAAACTCAAAGTTTACATTTATAATGGAATAGTATAGAATATTTTAACTGCATATATATTCTAGGTTGATTCTTTTGTCTTTTAGAAAATTAAAGATACTCTATCACTTTCTTGTGTCTAGCACAATTTCATATTTACCTCCACATTTTTTCAAATTGTTTCCCAGTAGATGATCCATCATTCTCTGACCCTCCAATTTTTTTCTATTTCTTTCTTTCTTTTCTTTTTTCTTTAGCTAATTTCTTTGTGTTTAGATATACCTAGCTGAAGTATTCTAGGTCATCATATATATAGACACACATACAATATACATAGATCATACATATATATGTATACACACACACATGTATACATATCTTTAAAATGCATTTTTAATATAAACTGTGAGGGGAGTTGAAATTTTACATTTTGAAAGCAAACATGAAACACCTGCATTACGAAGAACTGACTTTTTTATTAAGGGCAATAACAGCAACAAAAGAAGTGTTTTATTTGTTTGTTTGTTTGTTTTTCGATTTTCTTAATCTCAGTTCTTACAGAGTGATAAAGGAAGGAAAGGTAACCCTGCAACTACAGTAGGCTGCAATAAAGAGGCAAACAGCAAACCCAGAGAGCTTAAGGAACCTACACGTTTAACAGTGAGCAGTAAGCCTTTGCAACAGAGGGAAATATTAGCTTTATACAACTGGAAAGTAAACTAACCAGTTTTGTTCCCCTAAAGACAGATACATATTTAACTTTCAAGGTTGTTCACTATTTAAATATCCCAATGAAGGGAATTTGGGCTAGGTGCCATGGGGCACACCTGTAATCCCAGCAGCTGGGGAGGCTGGGACAGGAGGATCATGAATTCAAAGCCAGCCTCAGCAATAGTGAGGCTCTAAGCAACGAAATGAGAACCTATCTCTAAATGAAATATAAATAATAGGGCTAGGGATGTGGCACAGAGGTTGAGTGGCCCTGAGTTCAATTCCTGGGATCAAAAAAAAAGTTAATTTGGAATAAAACCAGGCAGGACCTCTGCTTACAAAATATTAGAAATATGAGTGATCACAATCATTTAACTCTTAGCAATCTCTCAGAGACTCCTCAAATGAAAACAAATAAACAACAATGATATAGAAGTTTTGATTCACAGGATTAACAATCACCACTCAATTTGTATATGCAGAAATGAAATATATGCATTCCATTTCTAAAGACTGAATATTTGTTAAAATATGCCATTTAATGGGATATAAAATAAATCTTAAAAAATCTTCAAAGAACTGAACAATTTTAAGTATGTTTTCTAACCAGAGTTTAATTAACATAGCAATTGATAATAAAATAAAATCAGAAAATTTTCAGCTGTTTAGATATTAAGCAAGAAATTTTGAATAAAGCATGGATAAAAGAAGACAGTTGATAGAATACATTTTTATGTTAATAATGATGAGAGCAAACAGATGAGAGGCAGGTTTATCAGTGTGAAGAAAGAAATACATAGATTCATACAAACACTTGAGTACTAATACATAAGAATTTTAACATTTTGACAAATGTTGCTAGAAAAACAATATTGATATGTAGAAAAATGGAAATTGACCTCTATCTGACACCCTACCTAAAAGTCAAAATCAAGGGGATCAAAGAAATAGGAAATAGACCAGAAACTCTGCAATTGCTAGAAGAAAATGTAGGCTCAACAGTACAACATATTGGTACAGGCATCAACTTTCTTAACAAGACTCCTGAAACATAAAAAATAAAGGTAAGAGTCAATAGATGGGATGTCATCAAATTAAAAAGCTTCTGAAAGGAAACAAGGGCATGATGAGGGAGTCTAAAAAATATGAGTAGATATCTAACACCTGCTTCTCAGATAAAGGATTAATATATAGGATACTTAAAGAACTCTAAAAATTTAACACCAAAAAAATCAGATAACCCAATTAATGAATGAGCAAAAGAACCAGACACTTCTCAAAACAAACAAACAAACAAAAAAAGAAACAAAGAAAGAGAAGAAAAGAAATACAAAAATACAAATATCCATGCCTTAATAAATATATGAAAAAAATGTTCAACACCTCTAGAAATCAGGATAATGGAAGTCAAAACTACACTGATATTTCATCTCACTCCAGTCAGAATGACATTATCAAGAATACAATAATAAATTTTGGCAAAGATGTGAGGCAAAAGGTATATTCACACATTATTTGTGGGACTGCAAATTAGTTCAATCACTCTGGAAAGAAATATGGAGATCCTTCAAGAAACTAGGACTAGAACCACCAGATGACCCAGCAAATACACTCCTTAGTATACATCCAAAAGATCTAAAATCTCTCTCTCTCTCTCTCTCTCTCTCTCTCTCACACACACACACACACACACACACACACACACACACACACATATATATATATATATATATATATATATATATATATATATATCACAATTTACACTAGTCAAGCTATGTATCAAAACTGGGTGCCTATCAACAGATGGGTGGATAACAAAAATTTGGTATATATACACAAGTAGTATTGCACAATCATAAAGAAGATTGTGATTATGGCATTTGCTGGTCAATGGATGGAAATGGAGACCATCATGCTAAGTGAAATCAGCCAGACACAGAAAGTTAAATGTTGCATGTTTACTCTTGATATGGGGAAATGAGACCAAAATAAGGTAAAAAAGAAAAGAAATGGGAGGTGAATTCCATGAAAACAGAAGAAAGATCTGTGGAATTAAAGATGAGGAGAAAGCAAGGAATGATGCAATAAGGAAAAAACAGTGGACTTCATCTGATCTAACTTTTGTATGGACATATATGAATATATCACAATGAATTCTGGCTTAACGTACATCCACAAGCCACTAACTGAATGAAAACAAATATAAATAAATAGTTCAGTAGAGGAATAGGAAGAGGAGGAGGAAGGAGGGGAGGAAAGGGGAAGTACTGGGGACTGAATCCAAACAAATTTTATTCCATGCTGTATAATTACATCAAAATAAATTATAATATTTTGTATAATTAGAAAGAGCTAATTTAAAATGTGTGGAAAATGAGAAAAAATAAGTGATGAGACTAAAGAGATTTTTCTTGAAAAATTAAAATTACCATCAAGAGATTTCAATAAAATGAGAAAGTGCCTTGTAAAGATTGATTCAAATGATATATTAGTAATGAATTGTATTAGTTAAAAAATAGTAAAAAATTATCACAAATGAAATAAAACATATTTCAGATGCTACAAATATTAAAACATATAAGAGAAATATAAAAAAATGAATGTAATTTAATTAAATTTGAATAAATGGACATAATGCTTACTTTTTAGGATAATCCACAAAAATAAATGGGTTCTGAATCCTCTATGAATTAAAAACCAAGATATCTAATTTAAAACATTTCCACATTAGAAACTATCTACCTTATTTTTAGATTTTAATTTGTTCAGAGAACTACTTTCAATTTGAAATATAAGAAAACATCCATATATTTTGAAATGCATTTGTCAAAAGTTTCTACTATAAGAAAAACAGAAAACATCATAATTAATTGTGTAATATTTAAAAATTTTCACATATTTGGAAATTTTTTACCTTTTTTCTTACCTAATATCACACTTCAATTCTAATAACTTCAAGGATTCAAAAAAATAAAGATTAATAACTAAAGGTATGATATTATAAGAAATATAACTTTTTTATTTGAATAGGTAACAAATTTATAAATAATAAAATTAATAGCTGAATTTGGATAAATTGCAAGATATAAAGTTAAAAAAATTTTAATTCCTTCATGATCACTGAAAGTAGAATATAAATTTTAAAATAACATTTAAAAATACTATTAAATATTTTGTAATTGTTATAATTGTTCTATTATTTGTTTACTTATCTGTTATAGTTGTTATAGTAATTAATAATGCTAAACTTAAAAAAAAAAACTTCTAAATTGGGTGCAGAGATGCATGTCTATAATCTCAGTGATTAGAGAGGCTGAGACAGGAGGATTATAGCAGGAGGTCAGCCTCAGAAATTTACTAGGTCCTAACCAGCCTAGTGACAACCTGCCTCAAAATAAAATTACAAAATAAAAAAAGGACTGGGAAATGACTCAGTGTTTGAGTGCTTCCCTATGTTCAATCTTCAGTACAAAAAAGCAAAAACAAAAATAATAACAAAAAAAGAGAAAAATCTTCTAAAATTTCTGAGAAAAAAAATCTTAGAAAAGAAAATAAATGGAAGAATATTTCACATCATGTTTTGTGTCAGTTTCTGTTGTAATTATACTATAGATTCAATGCAGTTCCAAATAAAATCCTGACAGGTCAATCTGTGGAAAAGTAGAATAAGAAAATATTGTGCAGGCTAATTCTAAACAAATATGGCAACACAGAAACTCAGAAAATCCGGAATGAATTTTTTGGATATAAACTAATGGGAAATAAGATTCTTAATAAAGCCAGAGATAAACAGTATGACCTTGATGTAAATGTAATTAGACTTGTTGAGCCAAAGAGAAAGTATAGAAGTAGCAAGCAAACTTGCATACCTGATTTACAGGAATAGGTGATCTGAACATCAGTTCATTTCCATTAGAAAAAAAAAACACAAATATTTTAATTAATGATACTAGTTCAATTTAATCTGAATATGGAAACTGTGAATGCTAGTTTTAACTGACATCTTTCTGTAGAGATACATGTGAAAGATAAAACAATAAAAACCTCTAATAACAACCTAGGAGACTATCTGTATGATGCTGAGAGTGACAAAAATCTTTCTTAAACAGGATGCAGAAAGTACTAACAATAAAGAAAACATAAATGAATTAGACTTCATTAAAACTAAGAAATTAGGTCAAAGTTCACCTATAAAAGACTGCAAATGCAATCAGAAAATGTATTCACAATATACAAGAAACTTGCAGAAGATACATGTCTCAAGATACTTATATATGATATAAATATGTATAATTATACAAATATAGATAGTTAATTAGACATAGAGATATATACTTATAATTCTAGTCACTAATAAAAAAAAGGGAACCTATTAAAAAACATAGGGAAGATATTATATATTTTATTCATTTAATTATTGTGGTACTGAGGATTAAACTCAGAGGTGCTTTACCATTTAACTATTCCTCCAGTCTCTTTTGAAAAATTTTGCTTTGAGGAACAGCCCAGTGGTGCATGCCTGTGACTTGGTGGTTTTGGGGGTTGAGGCAGGAGGATTGAGAATTCAAAACCAGCCTCAGCAATTTAGTGAGGCTAAGAAAATCAGAAAGATTCTGACTCTAAATACATTGAAATTTTTAAAAAAAGTGTTTAGAGACAGGGTCTCACTAAATTGTGGACTTTGACCCCCGACTTTTGATCCTCCTGCCCTAGCCTCCCAACTCACTAGAATTACAGGCATCTGCCACCACACCTAGTTTTAGAGAAGATTTTGAGTAGGTACTTCACATTATCAAGGAATCCAAATTGTCTAGTAAGCTCTTGAGAAGATGGTCAGTCTCACTAAGGAACAAGAAGGTGGAATTAACCACAATAAAATAGCACTGCAAACCTAACAGAGAAGAAAAAAAATTTAAAAATTGAAATGACATATGCTGGCAATCACTTTTGAAAACTCTTTTAAGTATGCCGATCCATATAATTCTAAAAACCTAATCCCTCATATATATCTTCAACATGAAATTACTCACATATTCACAAAATACATAGATAGAAATATTGAACAAAAGTATTTGTAATAGACAAAAGCTGAAACCTCACAAAAAGGTCTTCAGCATGAAAAATGAATAAGAAAATTGCAAAGAATTGTATAGTAATAAATAATGACAAAAAATACAAGTTTATGCTATATGGATAAAATAATGTGAACACAGTAAATCAGATAAATAATACATAATACTTTCCATCTGTATGATTACATATACTTTATTTATTTGTTTACTTATTTATTATTTTTTGATGAACTCTATTTAATACCTTTTAAGAAAAAAGTGAGTACATGCTTTCTGATAAAATATATGGTGACATAAAAAATATAAATAAATTAAATTATATCATTTTTTCAGTTAGTGAGCATTTTCAAATGGTTTGACAATGGTTCCACATACTTTCAAAATAACTTTTACTTGAGAAATGATGATAGCAGTTATCTCTCGACTCAAGAAAGATCAAGGGGGAGACTTCTGCAATTCAAATAATGTCATAATTATTTTGGAAGGTATACAGAGGCTCATTATGTTCTGCTTTTGTAGTTTTCTTTTTCTTATTTATTTTGTTCTTTAAACTTTTTAATGAAAATTAGATTGTATATACACCTATAACAAAATTAATACTTTGGGAACATGATTTGTAGCCACTCATTAGAGCAGTACAGGTTAAAATTCAGGCTACATTTTTTAAAAATTAACTGAAGATGGACACAATATCTTTATTTTTTTTAAATATGATGCTAAGAATCAAACCCAGTGCCTCACACATGCTAGGCAAGCACTTTACCACTGAGCCACAATCCAAGCCTACATTTATAATGAGAGTTACACATATCCTTTTTGAGAAAAAAAATCAAAATTAAAAAATACATTCAAATAAATGGATCATCAGATCATGTTAATGCACATGAAAACTCATATGTAATGAAATTTACCTATTAAATCAATCAACACAGTTTTTTTTATCAAAAGACTATTTTGCTAAAAATTAAAGCTTCATTTGTGAGTATACATTAATAATCAATAACCAGGTCATGAAATTATAAATAGTAATGTAAAAAAGTTTAAAATTTAGAACTATCTTTAATCCAAAACACTATATATGATGATCAGCCATTAACTGGGAAAAATATTTAAAAATAACTGTTTTAAGGCCAGGGTTTAGCTCAGTAGTAGAGTGTATGCTTAGCATATGTGAATGTCTAGGTTCAGTCTGTAGCACTGAAACAATTAATTAATTAATTAATTGAAAATACTCTCATAAATGGAAAATAAGTTATTTAAAAATAAATTCAAACACAAATATGTGTGTTAAAAAGTGATCCCCAGCCCAGAAAATATTTTAAAATGTGAAAAAACAAAGTTACAGTATCTATAGATACTTACATACCTAAGGAAATAGCAAAAATATGGAAAAAGTTTATATCTGACTAGGAAGGGCAGAGAATAGGATCAGGAATGCAATTAGATTCAAGTATTTACTAATAAAGAGGAAAGATTTTCCCCTTAAACTGAGTGTGTTGGGCAAATATTTTCTTTTATGAATATTTTTTTTGTCATACATATTGAACAAATTTTACTTCATGTTCATGTTCTTTTTAATAAGATATTTTAAAATATTTTTTCCCTCTCTTTTTGTTCTTCTCCTTGGTGACGTGGGAGATTCATGGGTCTGCTCCTAGAATTCTTCATAGGATGGCCCCCAAATCTTCACTCCATTATCAAAGTAAGAATCCCAAACTGCCTCCTGCTTCAAAGCATAAGGCTTTATCCACCACTCTGGGCATTCTGAAAAGTGAAAAATAAAAGGAAGAAGCAACTGAGTATATTGATGAAGAACAAAATGAAATAGACTTAATGAACAGGCCAGTGAGGAGATATTGAAAGTAGAACAGAAATATAGCAAATGTCACCAATCATTTTTTCAGAAAAGGTCAGAATTGATCACAAAAATCCCAAATTTTGGGGTCACATTTGTCAATCATCCATAAGTGTCTGCAATTCGTGGGGAGGAAGATGAAGAGGTGTTGTATTTGACCTGAGCTTAAGTGAAAGAATTTGAAGATATCAAATCAAGTTACAGTATAGATTTTTATCTTGATGAAAATCCTTACTTGGAAAATAAAAATTCTCTCCAAAGAATTTCATCTGAATGAGAATAGTGATCCATGTTAAAAGTCACTGAAATTTAAAAAAAAAATCAACTGGAAAGGTTTTGAAACAACATTCAAGTCAAGTGCATAATAAAGCCAGCGGGAAGACACAGCATGAAGAACCAGATCCCTTCTTTACCTGGTTTATTGACCTTTCTGATGCATGTGCAGATGACTTAGGAGAGGTCATCAAAAATGATATATGGCCAAATCTGTTGCAGTTCTTCTGGGTTCCTGATATAGATGATGAGTAAGGGGAAGGAGGAGGAGGAGGAGGAGGAGGAGGAGGAGGAGGAGGAGTGGGAGGAGAATGAAGAAGATGATTAAGTAAACACATGGATTTCAAACTACTACTACTTCTTCTTCTTCTTCTTCTTCTTCTTCTTCTTCTTCTTCTTCTTCTTCTTCTTCTTCTTCTTCTTCTTCTTCTCTCTCTCTCTCTCTCTTCAATTCAGTCCCTAGAGCAAGTTGCAGTCTGTTTTCCCCCTCACTACTTCTTTTACTGTGTCTCCTTGTCCTTGAGGTCTCATTTCTCAAATCATGGTTCTCAATTGATTTGGGGTGAAAATGCCTTGAGCAGAGTACAATGGGAAAAGAACCTCTACACCCTTCAGATCGAAATTCATTTTTATACCTTCCTGTCTCCAAACAAAACCCCAAAACCATATGGAATCCACATCACCATGCTGAAGGTTGGCAGGAACCTTCTGGTCTCTTCACTCTGCTGGAAGTGGAGGGTGCTGGGCCCAGTGTAGGGGAAAGCACAGAATTCTAGCTTTTCCTTCTTTTCTCTGTATATTCGGCTCAGAGACGTTGAAGGTTGATAGTACCTACTCAGTTTTCTGAAACCATCTACTTTACAATTATACCACTGATAGTAAACTTTTTTTTAAAGCAAAAGGAATTAAAATTATAGTTCTATTGTACTTAATGGTGGATTCTTATCTAGTAACTTAGAATATTATAAGCCATAAGGTGAATCTGAAATATCTAAAGTCATTCTAATTAACACAAAAGTTCAGTAATAGTTTTTATTTATAGTTTAATCTATCATTAACAATAATTTAATGTCTCAAAAATAACCTATTTATTTTTTCCTGTCTTATAAATTGAAATATTTCTAAGAAACTTTACAGCTAGTTCAATGGAAAAACCTTGTGAAGTATTTTTTGAGTAAAGTTTTCTTTAACTTAGATTTTATTCTTCTCTTGGGCTATGGATCATTTTCTATTTAAAGTGAGACTGGGAAAATCAATCTATTTCATATAGGTCACCAAGCAGTCATTAAATTGAAACCTATCTGTCTTTCATTTTACTGTGATATCTTAAAGTGACATTATTTTGTCAATATATTTTCTTTTCTTTTAGCAATTTTAGTTAATATTTCCCCTTTGACTACTTTTAGTTTCTCCTTTTGGAACTTTATCATTGTTAGTTTGCTATTCTTCTTTCTTTTATTATTTTACCACAGTTTTAGAATCATTTTGACTAATATTCGAAATAATGATTGTTGTAAGAAAAACATCACTATACTACAACAAAACAAAAAGATTTCTGTATTTCAGCAATAGTATTTATTTTTTGAAACAACATTCTGTGGAAAAACTCATTCTCTTGAGGAAGTGTTTCTACAGAATTTTAGCCACTCACAAGTCAAGTTTTAATATTTTACTTTATAGCAAGAAATAAAGTTACAGAAGTCCAAATATCCTTGAATCAGAAAATAAACTGATGTGATGTGTAAAACCCTGGAAGCTAGATGATTTCTCATCAAAAAATTTTATTTAATAGTAAAGCAAAAGCGAGATTAAATACTTGAGAATTTTATCTACAATGAAAAAAGTTGTATCATTAGTCAGGAATATGATTTTTTTCTCTGCTTCATTGCTGTTGTGGTTGCTGTTGGAGGTGGTGGGGATTATACCCAGGGCTCTGCCCATGCTAGCACAGTGTTCTGCCACTGAGTCATATCCCAGCCCCTTCTTTACTTTATCAGATCAGTAGTAGTAACAAAAAAAAAAAACAAAAAAGGATCAGGCTCATCATTTTGAGTTTATACTTTCTTATAAATTTAACCCTAATAAGATTACTTTATTTTTAAGGACATTTTATAATATGGATTAACACAGTAGGATAGCAATAAAATGGGAAGAACCTTTTTAGATCAAAAAGAAATAGCACACATACATTACTTATGAATATGGGTTTGCACATTAATCAAGATAATGTCAAATGTTTCAAGTGTCACCAGTGTCTTTAGATGTATTTTTTTCTTTGCATATTTTTTAAAGGTTGCATTATAGTTACACATAATGGTGGGATGTGTTGCTTCATATATCTAAGTCTCTCTAGAGTATTTTTCTGCCTCTGTACTCTTTACTAATCCCTCAAAATTTTCTACCACTTATTCTCTATATCATAGGATGCATGCAATATATATTTAATACATACATTGGGAATTCAAAATTGAATAAGACACGACTTTTTTTCTCTTGGATCATACAATATACTAGAAAGATAAATATATTAATATAAAAAAGTAATAATATGGGTCAATAAGTAATAAGTTACTTAAGTAATATGTGATAATTACAGGAGGTAGAGAGTTGTGAAATTTTAGACACATGTTTCAAGAGGAAGGATTTTCTCAGAGCTGAGACATATGTGATAACAGGAGGCCACCACCTAAAACATGGGGTAAAAAAGAATGATTAGAGCCAGAAGCTTGGTGGACACTGATTTACCTGAATCAGTGGTAATAGAATCACAGAGGTACTAGAGGGGATAATTCAGACAAGCAGATTTTATTAAGAAGTGACCTTTGTTTTTCAATGAGATGTCTAGCTCTTTTGAGTCTCAGAGGATTAGTTGGTACTCATGTGTTACATTAGGAAAAATTCACCTGATTAGATCAAGAATGACACCATGGAACAGTTGAAGATTCATTTGCAATCACATAGGCTTTGTTTAAAATAACAATTGTGAATATCAGGAGAAGTAACCACATTAGGTGACATATGAAATGTTATGAAAAATGAACTCTCTGCAAACTTACACACATGAAGAAAGAAAGTGCAGATCCACAAAATTAGCCCATTTCCAAGAAACCCCAGCTGTGTTGCCTCCTCCAGTCACTCGCTATTTTTTGCCCTAATACACAAGACTACAGAGTAGCTGCCTTCTCAGTCTTATATGTCCCTATTCATCCAGATTGCCCAGTAAAACCTCTGTCCCCATCTCTTTATTCCATAAGTCACCTGGTAAAGGAATGAAATGAAAATGTTTTCCTCAAGATGGACAAAATAAATAAATACATAAATATGTATAAAAATGAATAATTAAAAATGGCTGGATTGAGATGGGGAATTCAGGGGATTGGGATCTTTGTGCTGAGAGTTCTATAAGTATTTTGTTCTTTTAAATTGCTTTGAGGTTGAAAATAATTATATAGATTAGATAATCAACTGACTAATTACCAAAGATTTAAAAATAAGGTTCAGAAAATAAAAAGATAACTCATCCCAGGATATATAAGTTTCTGCAGTAGCAAATACTAGAGTGCCCTCAGTTCAGTTACTTCCCATTGACAGCACAGTGCATTTTAGCTGATCATTTGTCTGTGAAGAAAATATATTAGTCAATAAGTGCTTAGAAGCTGACATCCTGGAAAACATCATGAGATCCCTTTCTTGTGTACACTTATGTTTAATTCAAATCTCAAACTGCCCTTGGAATGTAAATGAGTGTGTTCTTCTCAGGTTAAGTGGTGCCAGTGTGACAGAGAATAATATAAAATGTAAGCAGTTTTATTAGTTATTGTGCACAGTGTAGAAGCCAAATATGATCTTGCGTATATTAACATTTTATCTTTCCTCTAAGTGGAAAAATGCATTGGCATTCTAGGGATCATTCAGCACAAAGAAACACACCTGAAGTTAGGAGTCAGTTAATTCTATCTTGGCTCAATCCCATTTTGTCTACAAAGACTCACACATAACCTCAATACAGCTGAGCCTCAGTGTCTTTTGTGAATTTAGAACACAAGAAATTATTATAGAAATTAAACATATGTTCTCCTAAAAAAATTCTGCAGCAAAATATATACTCACTGTTAGGTTTAACCAATATAAGACTATAAGGTGGCATGCACTTTAATTAAGAAAAGGGATTCCTTGAAGGAACCTTGAAATGCCACCTCTGTCTTTTCAGGTATAACTACTGCAGTCGTTTTTGTTGGTATATTATATGCACTTTTAGAAACAATATTATTCACATTTGAATCATTGGGAGAAAATATTTTTTAAAATGTGAAAGATTTTAGAGAACACTTTTAATGATGGTTCAGCAGAAGTTTACCTTGGGGAAAATTTAATCATTAAAACTTCCCAAGCATTTCATTATCATTTCATGCAATTCCCTAAATAACCATATCCCTTGTTAATCCACTAATTTATTCTGGGACTCATCCTACTGAATAATGTTCCCAGATGTTTCTTAACTGTGTAGCAATACCACCAATTATGGAGCCATTTTGGACCTTTTAACATACATTTTTTCTACCTTATGTTGTTTACTAATATTGAAAATGTATAACTCATGCAGAAAACATTTTAACAGAGTGAACCATGATGTAAGAATTAATGTTGAAATAATTGTTTCCCATATTAAAGCAATAGTGATTGTGAACTCATGGAATCTGTGTCCCGAAATTTTCTATAGAACATGAGTAATGCTCAGGATTTATATATATTTATATCTCTATATATATAATTAATAAATAGGAAAGTTGAAAGTAATATACATCTAATATGCATCTAATTATTTTATCTATAAAGAGTTATTAAATTTTCAAATTGCTATTTGTTTTCAAAGCAAGTTTTCTCTTTCTGTGATATGCAGAGTATTTTTTTAATTCCTCAAGCAAATTACTGGGATTTTCTTACATTTTATAAGTCAGTTTTCCTCTGTTTTATAATGTTCTCTTTTGTAAAAATAGGTTTGGGAAATAAGTCGTCATTCACTATTATTAAGAAAAAATTTATAGTACACAAGAGTACTTGTGTGCCCATCACCATATTTAGATGACTAATGATATTTTCTTTATCTTTTCATTTCTATAATGAGATAAATCTCTTATACAATATTATGTGGGTCATCCTTTTAATTCATCTAATTCCAAAGAAATAAATGGTGAGACTCAATTTTCTCCTTTGAATATTCATATTAAAACTGTGCAGCTTAATTATTGGTTTTCCATTGTGTACTGCAATCTTACATAAATCTCCAGGGCCAGCTATATTTCATTTTTATTTTTTTGGTTACAAATTAGCCTCAATAACCTTATGTTTTTTTATAATCCATGCCATTACAAACAGAAAGTTTCTCAGAAGTTTTTTTGATGAATTCTATTAGAAATAGGAAGTTTCATTTGATGCTTTTTTATAATGCATTTATATTAGAAATAAAAAGTTGATATGCCAACTTTCTAGAATGAAATGTCTGTTAATCCTGTAGTTTAAATATCACTATTATTAAATCTTGTGTCTTCATAGCAGTCTGATAGATGTGTCACTAAAAGATCTGAGGGCAAAGGCAAAAAATAACATATGTCTCTTTTAATTGAAAATATTGTATGATAATAAGAGGTCTATAGTAATGTACTTCTATATTTTTTTTCAATGTACATATTGATATTCAAAACATGTTTATTGAAAAATTAATATTTCAGGGTTTTTTAAAATTATTTTAACAAGATACTAGAAGCTTTGAATTTGCATTTATACTAATATGGAGAAAAACAATTACCTTAAATTTAGCTGACAACTTCAAAATCATTAACAGCTAGTTTTCTATAAAATTCTTTAAAATTAATTTTTGAAATTATAGATATATTTTGAAATTATATATATTATAAATTTACAGCGCTGGGAATTGAACCCAAGGCCTTGCATATGCTAGGCAAGCATTCTATAAATGAGCTACATCCCCAACCCCTATATCAGGTTAATATTAACATTAAGTTTGGAAGATTATGAAAGATTTAAAGAACCTATTTTATCATCTGAAATCCTCAGAGTTGTAAAATGTGCATACAAACTTATACTGTGTTTTTTTTATGACACTATGGAGTGGATTCTTATATTTTTATATTATTGGACTCTCCCGAATAAACAATCTTTAAGTTGATTTATCAAAGGTTTTACAAAACAAATGTTATTGATGCCTCTTGCATTAATAGAATATGACTAATATTTCCTTTTTTGTTGTTATTTCACTTAGCAAATTCCAACATCCTTCAGAAAATTTATTTTAACACGAAATGCCTATTCACCTATTCAGAGTAACCTCACCATTTATATGGGAAGAGAAAATATGCAAATAGAATATTATCACTTTGGAAAATAAAAATGAATTCCCACTTATGCTGAATTAACCCAGTAGTATATGAAGATAATTTGAAATTCCCTAGCTGGAAATCTGAACAAAGTCAAATCAAAAGCATATGATTTCAAGTCACTTTGATTTCCTAATGTGTGTAATTATCTACTGAAGAATACAACAACTAATTTAAAAGTAAATGTATTAAATATTGATGTGGCTGCAACATTCTGGTGTGCTAATTTTAAATCATGTGTGTGTGTGTGTGTGTGTGTGTGTGTATTTATTTATTTATCTATCTATCTATTTATTTATTTATGAAAAGAAAGAGCTGAACCATATCCATTTCCATTTTTTTCAGGAATCTCCATATTGCTTTCCAGAGTGGTTGCACCAACAACAGTAACACTAAACCTAACCCTAAACCGTATCCTTGCCAACATTTATTGTTATTTGTGGTTTTGGTAAAGAGCAATAGTCAAGGTATTGAACAAATTTAGGATCAGTTCAACAGATGAATGGATAAAGAAAATATTTTATATATACACAATGGAGTATCACTCAGTCATAAAATAGAATGACATTGTGGCATTTGTCAGTAAATGGAAGGAACTGGAGAATATCATGCTAAGTGAAATAAGCCAGTCCCCAAAACACAAAGTTCAGATGTATTCTCTGATGTGTGAAGCTAATCCAAAATAAAGGGAAGATGGTTTACAAAAAAAGAAGAAGAAAAAAATGAAAGAAAAAAGACAAATAAGAAAAGAGGTGAGAGGGAATTTGATCAAAATGGAGGAAAGTTCAGTAGCATAGATGAGGGGATTGAGGAGGAGGAAGAAGTTACAGGAAAAGCAAGAATGGAATGAATGCGACTGAACTTTCCTATGTGCATAAATGGAATAGTTCAAAAATGTAGAATTTCAATGGATTGAAGACAGAGAAAAGGAGGGGGAGCAGGGGACACGGGATAATTGCTGGGGACTAAATTTGAGCAGTTTGAGTTACTTGCTTTGTAATTATGTCAAGGTGTGACTTGCTGTTGTATCATAACTAAAAATGTTTTTTAAAAAGTTAATGTATGTTGTTTTTAGATCCTTTGGGTATAGTCCAAAAAGAGGAATAGCTGGGGGAAATGGTGGTTCCATTCCCAGCTTTCTAAGGAATCTCTATACTGATATACCCAAATGACTTAAAAACAGAATATTACAGGGATACAGCCACATCAATGTTTATAGCAGCACAATTCACAGTATCTAAACTGTGAAGCAAATCTAGATGTCCTTCAGTGGATGAATAGATAAAAAAAATGTGGCATTTATACACAATGGAACATTACTCAGCACTAAAAAATAATAAGATCATGGCATTTGCAGGGAAATGAATGGCGTTGGAGAATATAATGCTAAGTTAAGTTAACCAGTCCCCAAAAAACAAATGCCAAATGTCTTCTCTGATATAAGGCGTATGACTCAAAATGTGGTAGGGAGTGAGAGCACGAGAGGAAGATAACCTCTAAATAGGGAATAGGGGTGGGAGGGAAAGGGAGGGAGAAGGGGAATAGCATGGATGGTGGAAGGAGACCCTCATCACTATACAAAATGCATGTATGAACATGTGAATTTGTTGGAAACATACTTTATATACAAATGTTTAGCTGAACTACCAGTACTGAAGGCTCAGTCACTGAATACTGAAAACATTACTTTTGCAAGCTGCCCTAAAGCAAATCTCTAATTCAAATAAATATTTACTGTACATGTGCTCTCTGTATGGCACTGTTGAAAGTGCAGGATTTCATGCAGAATAGACAGTACCGAATTACAAAGTTATTCCATATCTTTCTGTGGAATAATTTGTAAAGTACAGCAACACTTAAATCACATGATGAAAGAATAGCAATGGAAACATGCCACAGCCTAGAACAGTGACTCTTCTAATTAAAGGTTAAAATATTAAATTTCAATGATAACATGACTGAAGAACTGTATCCTAGCAGCTTAGAATTCCAAAATGACAAGTATCTCTCATATATTAAGTGAACTCAGAGAAAAAGTTTAACAATTATTCCACACACAGCAAGTATAGAGTCTACCAGCTCTAAGAAGTCCTTATGGCTTTGAAATATAAAAGGATGTGAAGACAGACCCCAAATGATTTTTTTAAATACCAATAACAAACAGGAAAATTTAAGTAAATATTATAACAGGTGGTATTAAATATAACACTGTAACAGCACATTCTTCATTACTGAGCTCAACTAACTGGACCAAGAATTGAAATTACTATACCTTATAAAAGATACAACCTTAATTATTCATCATAAATATAACCATCCATAGCTCTGCCAAAATATTCAAGACATTTTACAGCTTAGCAAGAATATCCATTTGAACACCATCCACTATCTTTTTTCCCTTGCAATGAAACTACCCTTTAAGGTTGTTTCTCTAAAAGAACACAACACCTGTTCCATTTGTGCATGATGAATTGAAGCATTTTCTACTCTCATGTATAACTAATTAGAACTAGTGAATTATTTTGTATAAAAAAAAGAACCCAACAAACTCATGCTACGTCCATCAAAATCTATAAAAATCACTGCTCAGCAATAACTGTGGATGGCATGTGCTTCAGATTCCCGTAGAAGGTTACTCTTCTTCTAATTTTTTTCAGATTCTTCAGAAGTGTCATGTTTTCTGTTCTCAAAGGTACAATTTTGCTAAACCATAAGCTTTTAGTGAATTTTGACTGACATGATTACTCTGCACGTGTTCCAAACACATCATACCCCAATTCATATCTACATTAAACACTACTAATCCTGAGTGTTCAGTAACCATGGAACCTAGATCATGAGCTCTGCAAGCACAATATCCAAGTATTCTCATCTTCACTGAGAAGCAGTATCCACTAAAAGACTAAACCAACCATAGTATTCAGTTATTGCGTCTTCTATGTATTGATTTTTAGAGTTTTACAAATAAAAACAGCTTGCTTTAGGTAAATTGGTGAAAAAAGCACAGAAATTTAACTGCTTATAGTTAAAATTATGTAAATTTACATCTCACCTCTGATACTGATTTTAATTAAAATTGTGAAATAACACCTGCTACAGCTTGAGTTCCATTGAAGCTAAGAGTCAATTTGTGGTTCCTTGTGATACCTCTGCTGTTAATTACTGTCCTCCTGTTGCATTTTACTTTGAAGAAAAACACTGTTGTGTGGAGTAAGAACTAATTTTAATTTGAAATGTTTTTGGCACTGTCCAACGTCACTGAGCTACTTCCCATTACTAACATCACAAAGTATATCTTGAATCTTTTATCAAGAGGGCCCTAAATGGGACCACACCTGCCAGAGAATATGGATTCATCCCACCATGAGTACCTCCCATTTAATCTCAGCAAATTTATTTTTTTCTAGTTCACTTTAATCTGATCATCTGCCTTGGCATGGAGGAGAATAAACATAGTGGCAGAGCTGTTGTGGGCAATAATTTATCTTCAAAGTTTTGGCATTTAACTAGCCTTCATTGTCACTGGGCCCAGCACCCTCCACTTCCAGCAGAGGAAGGATGGCCATGCCTGATGCAGGCACTCTGTGCTTGTGGACTGCCTTTGTTCCACTAGGCTTCCCTTTCAGAGCACAAGTTCAAGGATGAAATTGTTGATGATTTCAAGATGGTGAGCACAGCACAGAAGAACAACTGGGAGGCTCTTCTGGGTTCTTTGGTACTTGTGAGGCTGGCACTATCTGCCCAGAGTCAGAAGAAGGAATGCTGTTGTTATTTCATGAAAATATGGCCTTGGACAAATTTCACTTGGACTGGAGGAAGGCTCTGTTTTGGGGACTCAGTGGTCAAAGACCTGAGAGAATCATAAGCCCAGTGCTTACTGGAACTTTAAATCAATGGCACACAGAGACTGGGTCACACATAGTTGCTTCGGGCCTTGCTAAGTTATTGAGGCTGGCTTTAAACTCAGGATGATCTTGCCTTAGCCTCAAAATCCAGTGGGATTAGAGGTGTGTGCCATGGAACCTCGTTCTATTTTATTTTTATATTGAAATATATATTACTTCTGAAAATAATTTATTCTTCATATTAAGAAAGCATAGAATACAATTTTCCCCCACAAATAACCCCCCTTTTTTGGAAAGGATGTCAATTTTTTTGGAAAAGATGTCAATAGTGCCAGATATATAATTTATTAATGTCTAAATGGCAAGTTTATTATTATTATTATTATTATGCTTTATATTAGTTTCAAAACTTTATCTGTTCATATTATTATAAGGTTATATACTCTTTTCTATAACTTCATAGCATACATCAGTGTGTATCAAAATAAACTTTTGGGGGTTGAGAGGTGAGGGGAGGGATCATGGGTTAGAAATGATGGTGAAATATGATGTATATTATTATATAAAGTACATGTATACAAAAGTGAATTCATGTAAATATAATTTGTATAAAACCAGAGAAATGAAAAAATTGTGCTCTATATGTGTAATAAGAATTGTAATGCAGTCTGTGGTCATATGTAATTAAAAATATTTAAAATTAAAGATAAATGATGGCATTATGTTCTAACAGAAAATAAATACTACTCCTCTTAAAAATTGAAAAAAAGGTCTGTTGGTCAGTTGTAAACTTTATAAAGTACAAAATGTATCCTGAACATTTGGTAATAAATAAACCTAGATGTAGGTATTTATAGTGTTGTCAGAAAAATTTAAAAAAAAAAAATTACTGTAGAGTTAATTTTTTTACAATGTATACACATAATTATATGAGATGCATATTGTACATATACATGTATACTACCATTAAATATAATTAATAAATGATTACTACATCTCACATTTACTACATTTATTTGAAATTAATTTGTCTTTTGAAAGCACCAATATATGACACTCTTTGAGATATACACTTGTTGTGTCTTCAAATTTGTCACTTTTATGTATTATGTTCTTTTCTTTATTCTCCTTTTTATAGAATTTATTTTTCCAAATTATTGAGATTAATGAATTTTAAACAATTCAGTTTAACAGTGCATTCTGTAGATTTTGTTTTTTAACCTAAGACAAAATTCATCCCAATTTTAATAGGCTTATTGTTATGTAAATGACTTTTAAAAACCTGCATATATAACACCCTAACCTGACCTTACTCTGGACTATTAATATCTGGATGGAGAGGATCTCAAAGTGATCCATGGTAAAGTGAGAACAGGGATAGGTCAGGATGTGAGATTTGTGGATGCTGAGTATATAGTAGTGAGTATTCATGAAAAAGTATTGGTGAAATAGGTATGGGTAGAGAAAAACGTGCTGTGAAGGAAAGAGGAAAAGAATCACCTGCTCAAGTGTTCAGATTTAAAAAGTCTAACGGTGGATCAATGGTAGTATGAGGGTAAAGGGTAGTTTCTTTGGAGGCAGAAATAAGGTAGAAGTGAAAGAAGAAGGTAACTCTGGCACAGTCTCCAAGAGAAAGAGTCAAATGAATACTACCCTCTATATTCACGCTATATATACATATTGCAAACTTCTATAACATTAGATCAAAGTCAACCAGCCTCAGCAACTTAGTGAGGCTCTATGAAAATCAGCAGAACCCCTTTTCTTTATAGAATAATTTATTAAAGGCTGAGAGTGTTTCTTAGTAAAAAAAAATCTGATTTCAATTTGTCATAGAAGAGAGGGTGGGGAGGGAGAGAGAGAGAGATCATGCAAAAATTAAAAAAAAGTAATCAGTGACACTCTTAGTGTCAAGGATGTAAATATTTTAAAAGTAATAGTGAGCTACTTGGAAAACTCATCTAGGTTTTTAACTACTCCTTGGGAAGTTAATCTACTCTCCAAAATATAAAAGTTAGAGAGGGATTCTTTATTAAAGTGTATATAAGAAAAAAGAGGACTTTTGATACAGCTTTTAGTTGACCCAGACTGGGTCAACTTTAGTGGGTGATTAGGGTTCTGCAAGATGATAAATCCTTGAGTTATTTGGAATACAGTGATTTTATCTAGTCTTCATAAATGAAGATTGAGTTCTAATATAAATCAGGATTTGCAAAGGAAAAACATTTCAATGAAAAGTAAATGTATGAAAAACACATAAAACAATATTTAACCAAAAGTCAACATTCAGAATATTTATGCAATTATGTAATCACCAGTAATGTAAAAACAATGACAACTAAAGAAAAAGTGAATTAATAAAAAACAAATAAATAATGTAATGAATGAATTAATTAATGAGTAGCTAACAAGTGCAATGATGTAATGTGACTAGAATTTTCAAAGTCAGCTTGTAGCCATGAAAAAGTGTAAAAGTACATAGAAATGGTGTTTTACTACTTACTGAGACATACCTTATGAACTACAAATTCCACTCCTAGGTGGGAAGAGTTGAACACAGAACCCATTCACCTGGCTCTGTCACTTGGAAACTGCAAAAATTACCTTTTTCTTTCCCCTCAAATTTTATTGCTACTTCCAAGAACACTACCCTCTATATTCACGCTATCATTGTAGACTTGTAGCACGTGAACCCCTCTACTGTTCAAGTTTTTCTTCTTTTTTTCATTGCTCTTTTCTCCCCACCCCCATATATCTACCAATACTTATTTTGTATAGCAAAACCTACATACTCAGCAATCACCAGGCTTATATCTTACTATATCCATTTCCTATCTTGTGCATGACCACATTAAGATCCCCTCCATCAAAACATCAATAGTCCAAAGTGATCAGAATTTGGGTAAAATTTGAAGAATATTAAAGGTCAGTTACACAACAAGAAAGCTATAAAAAGTGAGCTTCATTTAAAGGTGAAAATAAAAAGAAAATCTTTAGACTTCACTTGTTAAAATAAAGAATCAAAAATATATGAGTCTAAATAATTTGAATTATACCTGTGAGTCACTTTTTTGGGGGAAAGTGATATGAAGACATTGCTAATGAGTTTCAAGCCCAAACTGTTTTTTATGAGACAAAGAATAGAAAAAATTAAAAAAATATATTAAAGTAATTGTAATTATCATTTACATAAAAAATGTATCCATATTTTTTCACAAATTGCTTTACCCTTATAAACAGTTATAAGTTTAAATACTCTTCTCTCTGGGAGAGGTCCTATTATTGGTAGAAAACTCTGCCTTAAAATAACCCCATACAGAGGCATTTAATGCAAATAACAGGCCTCAAGTAATAATAATAATAATAATAATAATAATAAGAAGAAGAAGAAGAAGAAGAAGAAGAAGAAGAAGAAGTAGTGAGGTGGGGAGGATTTCAGGGTTATGAAGCATTCCTGTAATATAAGTTACTTGAAAAGACATCATAGGAGAATTTTATACAATGTTTGAAGACATATATGTATATATTATTTATACAAAGTGTTTATGAGTTTTGTAGTGTGGGTGCACAAGTCCAATATACAATATTTTTTTTCTTGAATATTTTTTGTTGTAGATGGACACAGTACCATTAGTAGTTTGTTTGTTGGCATTTTTTAAATATTTATTTTTAGTTTTTGGTGGACACACATCTTTGTTTGTATGTGGTGCTGAGGATGGAACCCGGGCCGCCTGCATGCCAGGCGAGTGTGCTACAGCTTGAGCCACATCCCCTCTTGGGTGGCTTTTTAATGCGGTGCTGGGTGTTCAACCAAGTATCTCATGAATGCTAGGGAAGTGCTCTACCACTGACCCATAACCCTAGTCCCCAAAGTCCTTTACTTAATCTTTTTTTGGGGGGCGGGGGGCGAGAGTGTATGTTTGTAGTGCAGTGGATTGAATCTATGGCCTCATATCAGCAAAACAAGCACTCTATTGACAAAACTATATTCTCAGCCATGATCTGTAGTCTTTTAACAATGACAATGGAGCAGCCTGTCATTCAGACTTTGATTCTGTGCCCACTTGGCTCAGGTTGGAGGCAGTGCCTGAAGCCTTAACCAATCAGTCTCTTAGGTGAGAACTGTGCAATCCTCATGCAGCTGGTGATGAGGGGGAGGGTTTCCACAATCTTCTGTTCCCTTGATGTCTGGAGCCCACCATTTTTTTCAATCTTTTTGTAGGCTTCTGTCCTGGATCCAGAGCCCAGGTGTCTGTGCTATACAGAATCTGAAAACAAACCACAGGGAGAACGCTGAGAACCCTGAAACCCATGAAATGGTAAGTGTGACTTACTATCTTGAGACTGGGTAGGAAGGTGGCTTAATGATGACAGGAGTAGCAATGGTGGAAACTAGGAGTCGTGGCTAGAGACTCCTCATGGTCCTCTCCAGAGTTTTTTGGCCAGATGGTCACTCTGTGGCAGCCTAGCCTTCACCTCCCTCTGACTAGTATAGTGAAGCTTAGATCAGCAGTTGAAAACCTGGGCATATTATTCCATCATTGTATGATGTTTTTAGCTACTTTCTGAAGCCATTTTTGGGCATCCCTGTGCCAGGAGTCCAGCATGTCCCAGATTGTGTGGTGAAGACTGGAATAATTTTCAGGAGAGAACCCCAAATCCATTTGTTGTACTCATGCATGAGAGAGGCTTCTGATTTTAGGGCTTGTTACTCATGAGGGTTTGTTTGTTGGTTTGTTTATTTAATTTTTTTGTGTGTGCTTGAGTGTGTGTGTGTGTGTGTGTGTGTGTGTGTGTGTGTGTATGTTGTTTTCCTTTTGGTACCAGAAATTCAACCCAGAGGCATTCATCCACTGATTCCCATCCCCACCCCTTTTTTTAATATTTTTATTTAGAGACAGGGTCCCTTTGAGTTTTTAGGGTCTCATTAATTTTATGATGTTAACTTTTATCTCATTCTCTTCATGAGTCCTGAGATTTTTAAATGTAGGGGAAGCAGTATCTCAAATCCAGAACAAAAATCTGAAATCCAGAACTTCAGCTGAACTCTCCATATGTCTCAGAATAAACCCCTAGTTTTCTAGCTCTCTGTTCACATATCCAAATCTAGGGTTCTCTGTTCACAGTGAATAAGTATAAAATAGAATAGATAGTATAATGACCATGTAATCAGGATAATGGGCCTCTATCAACAACACCTGGAGTCTAACTGGAAGATATATTAATGGGCACCATTAAGGCCTATTTCAAATGTAAAAGACCTTGAAGCCCATAGGTGGGAACACCTTCAACAAATTCCTTTGTCCCAGATTGAATTTGAAGAAAAAAGGATGGGTCACTGAAAGGATGAAAGTGAACCCATATGGTAGTCAGGATGCCTTTTCCAATGCCTATTCTAAATGCATTTTGCTCCATGTTCTGCCCAAAACCATCAAGAGACTTCTAAGATGGCACACTAAAATGAGTTTTTTTTTTCCTGGTATCATTCCTCATACCACATGATGGAAGTTTTATTTATTCTTGCTTAAATAGATTTTTTCTTCAAAATTAATGAGACAAGCACCCAGATTCAATTTGCAAACTGAGAAATTTTGGTTAATCTCAAAACTGCACTTTTAGCATTACACTAATTATTATTTTCCCATGTTTATTTCAAATATATGCATCATTTATAATGTTTTTCTTCAAGAACTGGAGGGCATTTTTTAAAGATTATAATTTGTCATTCTGAGATTTTCACATGAGAAGAAAGCAGAATAAAATTAGGTGACATTAAAAAGAATGAATCTCTCCTAAATGAGGTTTATGTGTCCCAATTTAGGATTTTTAAAAACTGTAATGGGTCATCAATTGAGGGTTTATTTATTTATTAATTTGTTTGTTTGTTTATTTATTTATGGTCAGACAATCTGGGGTTGTGGCTCAGTGATAGAGCACTCACCTAGCACATGCAAGGTCCTGGGTTCCATCCTCAGCAACACATAAATATAAGTAAATAATAAATAAGTAAATAAATAACCCACAGAAACATTCCAAACATTTCAGGAAACTCTTTTATTCTTGTGTGGCAGGAAAAAATAAAAGTGGGACTAACTTGTATTTAAATTACATGCAATTTCAATCTCTCTCTCTCTCTCTCTCTCTCTCTCTCTCTCTCTCTCTGTCCTGGGGATTGACCCCAGGGCCTCATGCTTAGAAGGCAAGCACTCTACAAGCTGAGCTATTTACTCAGCCCTATTTTTTGGGGTAAGGAGACCAGGGATTGAAATCAGGGGCACTCTACCACTGAGCCACATCCCTACCCCTGTTTTGTATTTTACTTAGAGAAAGGGTTTCACTGAGTTGCTTAGTGCCTCACCATTGATGAGACTGGTTTTGAATTCATGATCCTTATGTCTCAGCTGATATTACAGGCATGCACCACCATGCCTGGCCAACTTCAATCTTTTTTTTTTTTTAAGAGAGAGTATGAGAGAGGGGGGGGGGGAGAGAGAGAGAGAATTTTTTTATATTAATTTTTCAGTTTTCTGCAGATACAAAATCTTTGTTTGTATATGGTGCTGGGTATTGAACCCGGGCCACACGCAATGCCAGGCAAGCATGCCACTGCTTGAGCCACATCCCCAGCCCCAACCAACTTCAATCTTAAAGACTAAAGTACACACAAATTAGATCAAAGTCCATGTAAATATCTTGGTAATATAAATATAAATATATAAATATATAAATATATAATATATATATATATATATATATATATATATATATATATAGTTGTTGATAGACCTTATATTTTATTTACTTATATGTGAAGCTGAGAATTGATTTCAGTGCCTCACATGTGCCAGACAAGTGAGCTCCACTGAGCGCCAGCCCCAGCCCCCTGGTACATTTTTTATGGGGGATATTGGAGATTGAACTCACTAACACTTGACTACTAAGACAAATCCCCAGGATTTTTTTTTTTTTTACTTTATTTAGAAACAGTTTTTCACTGAGTTTCTTAGCACCTCGCTTCTGCTAAGGCTGGCTTTGAACATTTGATAATTCTTCCTCAGCCTCTTCAACAACTGGGATTACAGGCTTGCACCAACACACCCAGCCCCTGGTACATTTTTAATACCTGTTTTACGTAGATTTTAACCAGTAGCCTTAACTTTTTTTTCTAATATATATTTGATTTGAATCCAAAACCCAGAAATCAGTGAAACAGAATCTATTTTTTATCTCCAACATTTTTTTTGGTTATGTCAGTGTCTGAGTTAAGATTTTCCATTAAAGAATTTACTGTCTTGTGTTCTCATTCTGACCTTCCATATGACCTAGTTCTGAGTTTTAGAATATCTGAAACAAGGTTCCCAGAGATTCCAAAATTTGGGGAGTATTTAGAAAACACCACTCTCTTGAGTCTTGCCTTCTAGGGACCAGTTTGAATTTTAAGTGTGTAGCTTCTAAAGGGATGGACTAATTGGATGCTTTGCAGCTGGAAGGCGTTTTCTGCTATACTTTCTATCTAAAAGGAACTATATTTGTTTCCTTTTAGTAGATACTTTGAATTAAGGTACAATAAAAATAGATGTGTGGCAATATATTTAGCAAAAGGATTCCAAATTTTTCACATATATACCCAGAGTTATTATTACTGGATTGTATGGCATTTTTTACTGAGAATTATTATTTATATATTTTTTTATTTATTTAAATACTAGAGATTAACCCTAGGTCACTTTACCAGTGTGCTACATACCCAGTCTCCAACACTTTTATTTATTTATTTTTTATTTTTGAGAGAAGGTTTTACTGAGTTTCTTAGGACCTTGCCAAGTTCTTGAGGCTGGTCTTTAACTTGAAAATAAAACCCTAGTTTTCTAGCTCTTATTCTCCTAAGCCACTGGGAGTACAGGCATGTACAATTTTGCACTGCTACCCCAAACTATTACTAGTGGATTATGTGGCATTTTTATTTTGGGCTTTTAAAGAACCTTAAAACTTTCATAAACATATATTTATTAAATTTATATTGTCACCAATATTTTTACATATTTGTGTACCCTGGAATCCTTATTAATTATGAGATATTTTCTTGGTTTTCTATGGTTTGGTGCTGAGTATTGAACCCAGAGGTGCACACCACTGAGATAAATCTACATTTTTTTATGTTATATTTTGAGACTGGCTCTCATTAAGTTGATTGTAGCCTTGTTATGTTACTGAGGCTGTCTTTGTACTAACAATTCTCCTGTGTCATTTTCCATAGCTTCTATAATTTCAGGCATATGCCACCATAAATGACAATTTTAGATTTTCATAATAGTCATTCCAACAGCACTGCATAGGTTGCAGAAAATCTATTTGATTAATGCATTAAATCCCTGAGGCAAGTTTATGTGAAGTAGCCAGTGTAGAAGTGTTGTGTAAAGATTAGCAAGGATTGTGGAATGTGATAGACATTATTATCTAAAGTACATATATGGGGCTGGGGATGTGGCTCAAGATGTAGTGCTCTCGCCTGGCATGCGTGCAGCTGGTGCTCGATTCTCAGCACCACATACAAACAAAGATGTTGTGTCCACTGAACACTAAAAAAACAAAAATATTAAAATTCTCTCTTTCTCTCTCTCTCTCTCTCTCTCTCTCTCTCTCTCTCTCTCTCTCCCTCCCTCTCTCTTTAAAAAAATAAAGCACATTTACGAAGACAGGAATTGATATGAACATACTTTATATACAAACAGAGGTACGAAAAGTTGTTCTATACGTGTAATAAGAATTGTACTGCATTACACTGCCATGTATTTAAAAAATAAAAAAAAAATCTTATATGTAATGCTGAGAATCAAACTCAGTGCTTTGCACATGCTAGCAAAGAAGTCTACAACTGAGACACAACTGCAGCCCATGTACCTAGTTTTTTATACTCTCTTTGTAGTAATTAGAAACAACTTTAAAAATTAAAATTGCATTGATATCACTTTTCCTAGTACAGTAATGTATTACTAACTAAACTTATTCTTAGTATTTTTAAAAAAATATCTAATGGATGACTGTTATTTTTTCCAGAGATTATTTTATCATTTCTTTAGGGCTTGGTGAAGGGTCATTTTTTTCAGAATATAGATGTCTTCTATTATCAAATGGGTCCATGCTAAGTGTGTTGAAAATAGTGATTTTAAAAGTTCACACAATCTACACATTTCCAAGACTATAGGAAAAAGGGAAAGACAATATTCACAACCAAGAAACCATTTCCCATGGAAGCATAGTATCAGTGTCCAACCTGGTGTGTAATCCAGATCTTTCAGTGGTAAGGGTGTTTAAGAACCACAACTATAGGTTTTGGGGATCCTCTAAATTACACTGAATGGCTTTAAGTCATTACTCTTCTTTAAAATAAAACTTCTGCCACCTACTTAAAAAATAATGCACTATGAATGAGAAAGGTGAATGAGACTTAAGTTCTGTGGAGGTACTGAGGTTGAATTTTAATTATAGTTTATAAATATCAAATAAGAAGGACCATAGAGTTGTCTCATCTTTTCCAAGACATGATATGGAATACTTAGATGAACTGACATGAAATAATGAAAATGCATTTCAGGGAAGTGATATCACAGAAATTTTCAGGGTAGAATCTAGGTAATGTGGGAAAAATATATTCATATTCATATGCATTTCTATAGAAAAAATAAGTGATAAGTACATGAGTTTGAGGGTAAATTCAGTGTGCCTCATGCATTGTAGGTTGAAGGTAATGATAAAGTAGTAACTGAGGAGATCCAGAACTCTATAATTGTGGGAGACATTAACAGCAATTTAGAAAAAAGAAAATATAGTTAAATCCCTTTAGATTTTCCTCTGTCCTCTGTTCCTCTTATGAATTTGATTCTGTCAAATGAGATTATGTGAGTATGGTTCTCTCTGAATTTATGTTTTCTTTTGTTTTTAGGATTTTGGCAGCTATGTCATGTAAAGCCCTGTCTTAAACTCACTTTGGGGGCTCTTTTACCTCCTGTTCTGCACTGCAGAGCACAGACTCACCTCACTCATTATGTGCAATCAATTGACTTTTGTCAATCTTTGCAAACAATGGTTGGGAGAACAAGCATATTGGAGGGTCTTTCATATCCTATAATATGGTTGTCAGACCATGTGGGTTAAAGGGTAGTTACTTGCTATGTTTGAAGAATCTTCCCTATGAGAAGGGCTTATCTATATTTTTTGTTTTGGAAGCCCCATAAACACAGAAGAGAAGCATTTATGGTCACAAACAAAGGAATGCCAGAAGCCATTAGATATGAAAATATACATACATACATACATACATACATACATACATACATACATAAATAATATCTTCTCTTATAGATTTTAGAGGTAAAAAGTTTATTTTTGTATTTTGTAAGAAAACTAAAATTTCTCTTTGGCCTGACAATATTTTGATGTTTTAAACTTGCTTGCAATTTCTACCTGTGTTTTGAATTCACCTATGCCTGGCTATCCCTTACCAGATAACAACCCTCTCTAAAACCTTACTGGTGCCTCATAAATTCTGGCTCCTGCTGACCAAATAACAATTCTCTCTAAATCTCAGTGGCAGCTCATAAATTCTAATGTCTGGAGCTGAATTTATTCTCTACCTTGAAATGTTAGCCATGTAGATCCTTAATCTGCTCTTTGTCTTTGTATTATGATTGTCAAAATCTTGTTAGCTTTAAGTACCTTAGACACCCACCTCCTTAGTAACTTTTTGTGCTATAAAAACTTTTTCCTGAAGATCAGGGTAATGATCTCTAGCATGGAATTATGTAAGAGACAGTCCTGGACAGCTTTTGTGTACACAATACAATCTTTTTTTTTAAAGAAGAGAGAGAGAGAGAGAGAGAGAGAGAGAGAATTTTTAAATATATATATATTTAGTTTTCGGCAGATACAACATCTTTTTTTTGTCTGTGGTGCTGAGGATCGAGCCTGGGCTGCACGCATGCCAGGCGAGCGCACTACCGATTGAGCCACATCCCCAGCCAGCCCACAATACAATCTTGATTTAATTTGATTTAAAATTTGAGTTGGTCGTCTTTTCTTTGTGTTTTGGTTTAACATTAACCTTTTTTTTAACTTCACTGTAAATAAAACCAAAGAACACAAGAAAACTCCTGTAAATGAGCCAGGTGCATAAAAATAGTCATTCTTTACTGAAAGCACAGTATTCATTATAGAAATAATATAAGCTTAAAAATTAAAAGATCGCTCAAACATCAAGGGTGTTTAGGAGTTAGAAATTTTTTCTTTCAGAATATACGTAGTAAAATAGGACAAAATAGAAAATGTGAAGCATAAATATATTAAGTAATATGCAAAAATCACCAAAATATTTATTACAACAAAAATCATATCTACAGAAATGGTTCAAAAGAAGCAGTCTTTTTGTCAGGAATAAACATTTGGACAGGAATGGAAGTTTTTTTCTCTTTTTAAGTAGTTTTACTTCTAGTGAAAAATCTTTATACTATTTCTGCATTTTACTGGATGGAATTAATTATAATTCATATGTCTGCAAAAAAGGTACTGAATGCAGAAAAATATTATTGCTCAGGTTTAAATCACTTCCATTATTTGATCTTTCCCTTTTTAAACAAAAAATCTACATAAAACCATCTCTTAATTAATATCTCTAACTCTCTATATTAGCAGCAACTAAGTTACAAAATTTGCTATGATAACTTGTCTCTCAATGTACTTAAAGACTATGAATTTACTACTTAGCACTTAGCTATAATACTCTATGATGTTCTCTAGTTATTTATGTTTTCTGTGCCAAGTTTTATACCAAGCACTTAGTATGTGCCTTAATTACTCTGTGTAGCAATGTAGGATTTAATTAATTCTTATGCTATAGGTGTCTTATTAAAGAAATTGGGGCCTAATCCCACATGATGAAGATTAGAGCCTGTGTTTTATTCTATTAGACACAGAGTCTTGGGTTTAATTCCTAGGTTCTTGATACATTTGGAGTTGAGTTTTGTGCATGGTGAGAGATAGTGGGTTTGTTGAAGAGGCTATCTTTTCTCCCTTGCATGTTTTGACACCTTTGTCTAATATATAATAATTATATTTTTGGGGTTAGTCTCTGTGACCTCTATTCTATACCATTCATCTGCAGTCTGGTTTTTTTTTTTTTTTTTTTTTTTTTGCAAATACAATGCTGTTTTTGTTACCATTGCTCTGTAGTATGACTGTAGGTCTGGTATAGTGATATCACCTGTTTCACTCTTTCTGCTGAGGATTACTTTATCTATTCTTGGTCTCTTATTTTTCCAGATAAATTTCATGGTTGCTTTTTCTATTTCTGTGAGGAATGCCATTAATATTTTGATCAGATTGCAGTAAATCTGTATAGTGCTTTGGTAGCATTGTCATTTTGAAAATATTAATTCTGCCTACTCATGATCAAGGTTCATCTTTCCATCTTCTAAGGTCTTTTTAAATTTTTTCTTTAGGGTTCTGTAGTGTTTCTTGTTTAGATCTTTCACCTTTTTAATTAAGTTGCATCCCAAGTATCTTATTTTTTTGAAGTTATTATAAATGGGGTTGTTATCTATCTTCATTTCTTTCTCAGAAGATTTTTCACTGATATACAGAAATGCCTTTGATTTATGGGTGCTGATGTTTTATCCTGCTACTTTGCTAAATTTATTTACTAGTTGTAGAAGTTTTCTGGTGGAGTTTTTTGAGTCTTCTAGGTATATAATCATATCTGGCATTTGCAGGTAAATGGATAGCATTGGAGAAGATAATGCTAAGTGATGTTAGCCAATTCAAAAAAAAATTTAAGGAGACTGACTCATAATGGGGTAGGGAGGGGGAGCATGAGAGAAATAGATGGATTCTCAATAAAGAATAGGGGTGGAAGGAAAAGAAAGGGGGAAAGAATGGTGGAATGTGAGAGAGACCATCATCAAAAGTACATGTACAAAGACAAAAATTTGTATCACCATACTTTATATATATATACCAGAGATGAAAAATTGTGTTCTATACATTAAATAAGAATTGTAATGCTTCTGTTGTCATTTCTTTAAAAAAATGATAAAAATATAAAAAAAAATTGTTCATAAATTATATACATTAAATATGTGCATGTTATATATAGAATATATACATATATATGCACATATATGTTTATATATAGATCTACGGAAAGGCAAGTCTCTTTCCTGAATTTTTAAAAATCAATTTATTAATATGTTCTAACTTGATAATAGAGCAGAATGCATTTCACTTCATAGCACACACACAATTTTATTTCTCTTGTTGTACAGAAAGTATAGTTACAAAACCAATGAACCTCTAATTTGTGTACAACAAGATTTTCATCTCCTTACACCATCTTACCTACCTCTATACCATCTCCCATTACCTCCCTCCTTGTTGTCTTATTCAAAGTTTCTTCATTTCTTCCATGCTACCTCCCACTTTCCTCATTGTGGGTCACCATCCACTTAGCAGAGAAAACATTGGGTCTTTGATTTAGGAGGATTGGCTTAGTTACCTTAACATGATATTCTTTAACTCCATCCATTTACTTCCCAATTCCATAATTTTATTCTCTTTTAATGTTCAGTAACATTTCACTGTGTAAATAGACCATATTTTCCTTATCCATTCATCTATTGAAGAGCATATAAATTGGTTCTATAGTTTAAATATTGTGAATTGTTTTGCTATGAGCATTGATGTGGATATGCCTCTGTATTATGCTGTTTTTAGCTCTTGTTGGTCTAAATTGAGGAGTGGGATAGCTGAGTAAATTTTGGTTTCTTTTCAAGTTTTCTAAGGAATCTCCTTATTCTTTTCCAGACTAGTGTCACCAACAGTGTAACAGTGGGCCTTTTTCCTCACATCCTCACCAATATATATTTTTCCTTGTATTTTCAATAATTTTTATTCTGATTGGAGTAAGATTAAATTTTGGAATAGTTTTGATTTGCAATTCTTTAATTGCTAGAGATGTTGTTTTCAAAGCAAAACTCAAAGACAGTTTGTTATAATTTGTAACCCTAATATTACCACTACATGTATAACTACTTGGATTGTATGTTTCTTTGTGAATACCAGATTTCATGTAATTTTTAAAATATCAATTCAATCCATTACTTAAAATAGCAACCTGTTATACTTTTTATTCACCATATGGTTCATGCATCATCTCTATATACATAAACCCAGGGTACACCTATTTTTATCCCCAAACTCTAGAACGATAGGGTTTCAAAACATGCTCCTGGAAATTGTGGAAGAAATACGCATGTCACCTGCTCCATGTATTCCTTTCATCACATCATCTTCTGGACAAAAAATGCAAAACTCACACTTATCTTATTCTTCTCCCAAAGCCTCATTTTAATGAGAGCATGGATTACTAAAATCATCTATGTCTGCATTGCCTATTGTTTTCAAATTTCAATCCTATGGTGAATATACACTTGATTCTTTCAAGGATAGTGCGTTCAACTACCCCGCTGTTGAAATTATCCCTGATCTTATCACTCATTTTGTACTTTGCCTGATTTCCTAACATCCTTATTGATATCTATTTCCCCAAGTGCCTTGTTGTGACTGACTCTTCATGTGTGCTGACATTCCCATTTACACTTTAATAGAAATTCATTGGATTGCAAAAAGGGCCTTTGGTCCAAATCCTAAACACACTTTTCTTTCTTACCCTACACTGGAATCCTAACTACTCTCTCTATTTCACTGCAAGTTCTCTTTTACATTCAGTAGTACGAGGTACAATATCTTAGGCCATTGTCTATGGATTTAGAGGATTCATCTCTGCAGAACATAATTCAAAACTATGTATCCAAATCAAGGGCTGAACAAACTTGTGTGCTTCAGATCTTACCTAGTTTTCTATTTTCATACTTACATTTCACCTTACATTCGTATAAATATCCCAGTTGTCCAATACCTGTATTCATCCAGCAGAATGAGTTTTAACCCAAATCGAACATGATATGACCCTTAACCATACTCTGTTCCCTCAATTTATTTTCACATAACAGCAGGTCCTGATGATCTTGCCATAAAGGTATGTAGGGAATCCTACAGTTGCTGAGAAGCTCAAAGGTAGATGCAGAAATGATCCCTGGAGCAAATGTAGGCAGCTAGTAGCACCTGTGAGGTCTAAAGTCATTTTCCATGGCCAAGAACCAAGTCAGGATGAAGGGATGAGGTTGAATCAGCCTCTCTCTTCTCAATGCAGGGAAGATGGACACAATCAGGTCTGTGCGGATTGCTGATCCCGGGCTCCTAGGGTATATAAGCCTTTATGTCTTGTGAAAATGTCACAGGAGGTGGGGCAGCCTCCATCTCATGGGACCCATGGAAACAACTGTTAGGACAAAGTGGTTGCCAAGGCAGTGACCTCATTCACTTCCCTAAAGGAAGTGACCTCACCTCACTTCCTTGGTGATGGAACTCTCTGAACTTGGGATCCAGGAGGCGAGGCATCCAGAGGCAGTTTCACTCCCAGTGGGCTCACTTGATTGTCTGTACCAAGACCAGAGTCATTCTTTGTTGGTACCTAGTGATGTGTGGATAGCCAAATGCCTTGAATGGACTCAACAGGGGCCTTTCCTGAGAAAGAAGTGTTGTCTCATTGTTGGCTCCTGACAACTACACAGAGATGGCCATGGAGACTAGAGCTGAGACAGGACAGGCCACTGCTGAGGAACATATTTTGACCCACCAGTCAGAGGACAGAGTGGATAGATGCAGACCAAATACAGGGGTGGTTTGTGTGTCTCAGTGGGTGTGTGTTTCAATTTGTCGTTTTGTCTCGTGTTCTGAGAACATAAAGGAAAAAAGTTTTGTTTTTTGTTGTTGTTGTTGTTGTTGGTTTGAAATGGACTGTTAACTAGTGAGCCTTTTTATGTCAGTGGATCCTACTGGGTTTGTGGTTAAAGAGAGTAGAGAGAAGAATGCAGCCATGAATGTGTCCTGTCTAGTGGAAACCTTTGCAGGACTCCTCATGGCCAATGTATGAATGGACTGCTGCTTGCCTTGCAGATGGGCAACACCTACCAAGACCTAAGTTCCTGAATTCGTGAATTTTGGACACTCTCTGAAGGGGTTCCTGGTTTTGTGTCCAGAATGTGTACCACATTCAAGTTCTGTGATATGGCCATGGACTGGATTGCTGAAGGGCATGCCAAGCATCTCAGAAAACTTATAAATTAGCATGACTGGTAAGGATCTTTCTGCAGAATCCCTGCGTGGATAGATAGTAATCCAAGTTGCATGATTAGGAGCTGTCAGTGCCACAGTGTTCAATTAAAGAAAAGTTTTTCTCCAGGCTTCTTTCTTCCCTATTGTTCTGTTCCCCTGAATGTCAGGGAGGTGTTTGCCTTAGGGCACTCCTTTGGGACTCCTCAAGAAAACAGTTTCAAATGGAAATGAAGAGGCCTAATCTGTGCCTTTGAAGTAAAGTGCTTTGTAAAAGCTGTGTCTGAATCAGACTCTTGGCCCTGTGTGTGGCTGTGAATTACATTCTCAGTACCCGAGGAAACTCAAGAAAAACCCCATGTGTCCATCCCAATCTAAAAGGATGAGAAAGAAGTGTGCTATTGGATGAAGTCTCTTGCCTTCATCTGGTCAGGCTCCTGACCCCTATGAAGTCAGAACAGGGATCCTCTGGGTCAAATGAGTTGTTGCAAGCCCTCCAGTAACTAGCACACAGGTGTTTGTGTTTTTTCATGAGTCTAGTACACATAAAGAATCTATCCCTGGCAGTCAGGAGGCCTCTAATTTGACAAGCAGAGCAGTATTAACTACAGGCCCATTTTTTCTATCCTGTTTCTCAGGAAGGGTGTTCAGGCCACCATGACATTTGGCATATGAAGGGCATGAGAGCTTACTTTGCACACCTTCTAAGGCTGCTCACCCTATAGAAACCCCCAGCCAGAATGTTATGATGAGTGTCTGTATGGAAGAAGATAAGGGCCATGTGGGACTGTTTTTGTTAGAATAGTGGACTGGGTCCACCTCAGCTTGAACTCTGGTGTGATACCATTAAAGACTGAGTTCTGGAACTGATCTCAGAGAAGTATTGCCATGAATTGTGTTGGGATTTTAGAAGCCAGGCATTAGAGGACCCTTTGGAAACGGAGATCAAGGCCAAGAATGGCTTTCTTCACAGCACTGGAAATCTCAGCCAGGATTTCACATGATTTTGCTGTGAAAGCCTTTTCAGCTATAGTTGAGAGCCAAACTCAGAGGAACCTCATATTTTAGACCCCAATGGGCCTGGATTCCTGTGACCTTTTGCCACTCTTTGGGAACCTTGCTTGCATGCGAACTCCAGAGCTTTTACTGAAAGGAGATTCCTCAACACTTAATGGCTCCTGAATGGTTTTGAAACATGGCTAGGCCAATACCATGAAGTTTTTGAGAATCCCATGACCAGAAATCCCTGGAGAACCTTTAGATCTCCTGTTGCTCATCATGACTGAACCAGCGAGTGCCATTTTTGACTGAGTGGAATTTATGACCACGGTGAAGTACAGAGATTCCAGTGAGTAGGAGCCAGCAGGAAACTGTGCCTGGAGCAATGGAGTGCAGGTGTGTGATCCAACATCTGTGGTGGGCCCCTGTGGTTCTGTCATTAGCTTCCAAATGACATGTGACTGACAAGGTGCAGCCAGGAGATCCAAAAATATAAAGGCATGTTGTTGTGGGGAGAGGATTTGGTGCGATGCTCAGAAACAAGTTCGTACACTCAAGTGGGAAAGTTATATGGGGTAGCAGCCCAGTTTGTGTTTTTGCCTTCAGACCCTGACTGACCCCACGTGGCAGAGCTCCCTCCAGCACTGTGTCCTGGTTGACCTTTTTGTATTTCAAAAACAAACACCAATTTTCCAGGGAAGCTGTAAGAAATGCCTTTAAAACTGGGCGGTGAGGCAAAGGATTCACAATCCACCCAGGGAAACATTCATACCCCAAAGGCCACAGTTACCTGCATAGAGAGGATTCAGCTCTGCTGCCTCCTGTTCCTATTCGCAAATGTGAACCCATGTCCTCCTGTTCACATAGATTCAGACCAAGCTTTCATGATCTCACTACAAAGAAAGCTAAAACACAAAGCTATATTTCTAGTGGACGAATGTCAGAGGCAGATAGTCAAGAAGTCATTAGGCCAGCAAAGTTCCATGTTTGTGGAATGTTTACCCTGTCCTCTACTTTTGGAATCTCTTCTGCCACACCTATGTTTGTGAGCTCCTCAGAATTTCCAAATCCAGATATGTATTCACAGATTTTTTTCCTCTTCTCCTCTCATTGTGTCTTCTTTGGGGTGGTAGTAATGTCCAGGCATTGTGGTGGATGACTGTGGAAGATTTTTGTGCCACGTGTTCCCATATGTATTAGACTCATTTTCCATTTTGCCATTTAAAATATTGAATCTCTGACACTAACCCATAACCTTCTAGGCTCTGACTACTTATCCTAACATCGATAAAAATAATCCTAAAGAAATAGAAGTAGAGGCATTTGATAGGAGGCATGGTGTATACTTGGACTTGCTTTTTGCTTCATCAGAGATACATATTATAAAACCTGTGACACATTTTTCTCATTTTACTTCACCAAGAATTTTCAAAATTAACAAATATGTAACTTCCTGACTCCCTGTCTCTGTCGCCTGGGTCACAAAGCATATTTTTATGTATATATGAATATAATCCTACTGCCATTCCAGGTATATTCTTGAGAGTACTCTCACTTTGGTAAATACAAATTTCATGAAGAGATCTCTGCCCCCCAAAACAATGTGGGAACTTAAAATTCAAGCTGTGGTGAGCTTTATACTTCAACAAGTTTAGATGAAACAACGTAGAGAAAAATGAATATTTTGGGTACATATGTGAAGGATATATATCCCCTTATGAATTTCGATTGGCATACATACTATTACATTTTAATGTATTAAATATATATATATATATATATATATATATATATATATATATATAGTATGAATTTGCAAACATGAAGTATATGTGTCATATACTTATACTGCCTTGATTCTTTTATGTCCATCTGTGTGGATTTATACTCAACTTTTCAGGGGATATTTTTCATAAGTATTCATTTTCTTGACATACATATTCATTTCGGAATACTCAAAATGAACTTCAGTGAATATTGAGTACTAACCCTAATATTTCTACATTAAGTGACCCAGTTTAACACCAATGAACTTATATTCATATGGGACATGATGTGTATTTTTAATTAAATTTTTATTCAAAATTGTTATATTCCTATTTCTTCGGTATATGTACATCATAGGATGTATCATTTCATCCACAATTCACAAATTGATATGCATATGATTCACTTACATTCACTCCCTCTATCAGATCCCATGTATTTCTCCATGTTGCTTTACTTGCTTTTTCATGAGATTTCTTTTATATCACATAACTTTTGAATTCCATCATCATTTTTGAAGCAAAACTCAAACACAGTTTGTTATAATTAGTAACCCTAATATTAGCACTACATGTATAACTACTTGGATTGAATGTTTGTATGTGAATACCAGATTTCATGTATTTTTGAAAATATCAATTCAATCCATTATTTAAAATAGTAACCTGTTATATTTTTTATTCACCATATGGTCTATTCATGCATCATCTCAATATACATAAACCTAGGGTACACCTATTTTTATCCCCAAATTCTAAATGATAGGTTTTCAAAACATGCTCCCAGAAATGGTGGAAGAAATACGCATGTCACCTGCTCCATATATTTCTTTCATTACATCATGTTCTCGACACAAAATGCAAAACTCACACTTTTCTTATTCTTCTACCAAAGCGTCATTTTAAGGAGAGCAGGGATTACTAAAATCAACTATGTATGCATTGCCTATTGTTTTCAAATTTCAAACCTATGGTGAGTATACACTTGATTCTTTCAAGGATAGTGTTTTCAACTACCCCCGTGTTGAAATTATCCCTGATCTTATCACTCATTTTGTACTTTGCCTGATCTCCTAACATCCTTATTGATATCTATTTCCCCAAGTGCCTTGTTGTGACTGACTCTTCATGTGTGCTGTTATTCCCATTTACACTTTAATAGAAATTCATTGGATTGCAAAAAGGGCCTTTGGTCCAAATCCTAAACTCACTATTCTTCCTTACCCTACACTGGAATCCTGCCTACTCTCTCTATTTCACTGCAAGTTCTCTTTTACATTCAGTAGTCCCAGGTACAAGATCTTAGGCCATTGTCTATGGATTTAGAGGATTCATCTCTGCAGAACATAATTCAAAACTATGTATCCAAATCAAGCGCCCAACAAACTTGTGTGCTTCAGATCTTAACTAGTTTTCTATTTTCATACTTACATTTCACCTTACATTCCTATAAATATCCCAGTTGTCCAATACCTGTATTCATCCAGCAGAATGAGTTTTAACCCAAATTGAACATGATATGACCCTTAACCATACTCTGTTCCCTCAATCTATTTTCACATGACAGCAGGTCCTGAGTTGATCTTGCCATAAAGGTATATAGGGAATCCTACAGCTGCTGAGAAGCTCAAAGGCAGATGCAGAAATGATCCCTGGAGCAAACGTAGGCAGCTAGGTAGGACCTGTGAGGTCTAATGTCATCTTCTATGGCCAACAATCCAGTCAGGATGAAGGCATGAGGCTGAATCAGCCTCTTTCTTCTCAATGCAGGGAAGAAGGACACAATCAGTTCTGTGGGATTGCTGATCCTAGGCTCCTAGGGTGTATAGACCTTTATGTCTTGTGAAAAAGTCACAGAAAGGTGGGGCAGCCTCCATCTCATGGGACCCTTGGAAACAAGTGTTAGGACAAAGTGGTTGCCAAGGCAGTGACCTCATTCACTTCCCTGAAGGAAGTGACCTCACCTCACTTCCTTGGTGATGGAACTCTCTGAACTTGGGATGCATGAGGCGTGGAATCCAGAGGCAGTTCCACTCCCAGTGGGCTCACTTGATTGTACCAAGACCAGAGTCATTCGTTGTTGGTACCTAGTGATGTGTGGATAGCTGAATGCCTTGAATGGTCTCAACAGGGGCCTTTCCTGAGAAAGAAGTGTTGGCTCATTGCTGGCTCCTGACAACTACACAGAGATGGCCAAGGAGACCAGAGCTGAGACAGTACAGGCCACTCCTGGGGAACATATTTTCACCCACCAGTCAGAGGAGAGAGTGGATAGATGCAGACCAAATACAGGGGTGTTTTGTGTGTCTCAGTGGGTATGTGTTTCAATTTGTCGTTTTGTCTCATGTTCTGAGAATATGAAGGAAAAACTTTGTTGTTGTTGTTGTTGTTGTTGTTGTTGTTTTGAAATGGACTGTAAACTAGTGAGCCTTTTTATGTCAGTGGATCCCACTGGGTTTGTGGTTAAAGAGAGTAGAGAGAAGAATGCAGCCATGAATGTGTCCTGTCTAGTGGAAATCTTTGCAGGACTCCTCATGGCTAATTTATGAATGGACTCCTGCTTGCCTTGCAGATGGGCAACATCTACCAAGATCCTAAGTTCCTGTATTCTTCCTGAATTTTGGCCACTTTCTGAAGGAGTTTGTTGTTTTGTGTCCAAGATGTGTACCACATTCAAACTCTGTGACATGGCCATGGACTGGATTGCTGAAGGGCATGCCAAGCATCTCAGAAAACTCAAAAATTAACATGACTTGTAAGGATCTCTCTGGAGAATCCCTGCTTGGATAGATGGTAACCCAAGTTGCATGATTAGGAGCTGTCAGTGCCACAGTGTTCAATTAAAGAAAAGTTTTTCTCCAGGCTTCTTTCTTTCCTATTGTTCTGTTCCCCTGAATGTCAGGGAGGTGTTTGCCTTAGGGCCCTCTTTTGGGACTCCTCAAGACGACAGTTTCAAATGGAAATGAAGAGGCCTAATCTGTGCCTTTGAAGTAAAGTGCTTTGTAAAAGCTGTGTCTGAATCAGACTCTTTGCCCTGTGTGTGGCTGTGAATTACATTCTCAGCACCCCAGGAAACTCAAGAAAAATCCCATGTGTTCATCCCAATCTAAAACGATGAAAAAGAAGTTTACTATTGGATGAAGCCTCTTGCCTTCCTCTGGTCAGGCTCCTGACCCCTATGAAGTCAGAACAGGGATCCTCTGAAACAAATGAGTTGTTGCAAGCCCTCCAGTAACTAGCACACAGGTGTTTGGGTTTCTTCATGAGTCCAGTACACATAAAGAATCTTCCCCTGGAAGGCAGGAGGCCTCTAATTTGACAAGCAGAGCAGTATTAACTACAGGCCCATTTTATCTATCCTGTTTCTCAGGAAGGGTGTCCAGGCCACCATGACATTTGGCATATTATGGGCATGAGAGCTTTCTTTGCACACCTTCTAAGACTGCTCACCCAATAGAAACCCCCAGCCAGAATGTTATGATGAGTGTCTGTATGGAAGAAGATGAGGGCCATGTGGGAGTGTTTTTGTTAGAATAGTGGTCTTTTGTGTGGTGTTTGGAAAAGATGACTGGGTCCACCTCAGGTTGAAGTCTGGTGTGATGCCATTGGAGACTGAGTTCTGGAACTGATCTCAGAGAACTATTGCCATGAATTGTGTTGGGATTTTGGAAGGCCAGGCATTAGAGGAGCCTTTGGAAATGGAGATCTTGGCCGAGGGTTGCTTTCTCCACAGCACTGGGAATCTCAGCCAGGATTTCACATGATTTTGCTGTTAAAGCCTTCTCAGCTATAGTTGAGAGCCAAAACTCACAGGAACCTCATATTTTAGACCCCAATGGGCCTGGATTCCTGTGACCTTTCGCCACTCCTTGCAAACCTTGCCTGCATGCAATCTGAGAGCTTTTACTGAAAGGAAATTCCTCAACACTTAATGGCTCCTGAATGAATTAAAACCCACAGTGTCAATTTCTTCATTCTTGAAATATGGCTAGGCCAATACCATGAAATTTTTGAGAATCCCATGAGAAGAAATCCCTGGAGAACATTTAGATCTCCTGTTGCTCATGATGACTGAACCAGCGAGTGCCATTTTTGACGGAGGGGAATTCATGACCATGATGAAGAACAGAGAGACCAGTGAGTAGGAGCCAACAGGGAACTGGGCCTGGAGCAATGGAGTGCAGATGTGTGATCCAACATCTGTGGTGGGGCCCTGTGGTTCTGTCATTGGCTTCCAAATGACATGTGACTGACAAGGTGCAGCCAGGAGACGCAAAAATATAAAGGCATGTTGTTGTTGGGAGAGGATTTGGTGCGATGCTCAGAAAGAAGCTGCTATGCTCAAGTGGGAAAGATATATGGGGTAGCAGCCCAGTTTGTGTTTTTGCCTTCAGACCCTGACTCACCCCACGTGGCAGAGCTCCCTCCAGCACTGTGTCCTAGTTGAGTTTTTGTATTTCAAAAACAAACACCAATTTTCCAGGGAAGCTGTAAGAAATGCCATTAAAACTGGGTGGTGAGCCAAAGGCTTCACAATGCACCCAGGAGACATTCATTCCCCAACGGCCACAGTTACTGCATAGAGAGGATTCAGCTCTGTTGCCTCCTGTTCCTATTGGAAAATATGAACCCAAGTCCTCCTGTTCACATACACTCAGACTAAGCTTTCATGATCTCACTCCAAAAGAAGCTAAAACACAATGCTATATTTGTAGTGGACGAATGACAGAGGCAGATAGTCAAGAAGTCATTAGGCCAGCAAAGTTCCATGTTTGTGGAATGTTTACCCTGTCCTCTACTTTTGGGATCTCTTCTGCCACACCCAAGTTTGTGAGCTCCTCAGAATTTCCAATTCCAGATATGTATTCACAGATTTTTCTCTTCTTCTCCTCTCATTGTGTCTTCTTTGTGGTGATAGTCATGTCCAGGCATTGTGGTGGATGACAGTGGAAGATTTTTATGTGCCACGTGTTCCCATATGTATTAAACTCATTTTCCGTTTTGCCATTTGAAATATTGAATCTCTGACACTAACCCATAACCTTCTAGGCTCTGACTACTTATCCTAACATTGATAAAAATAATCCTAAAAGAATAGAAGTAGAGGCATTTGATAGGAGGCATGGTGTATACTTGGACTTGCCTTTTGCTTCATCAGAGATACATATTATAAAACCTGTGACACATTTTTCCCCTTTTACTTCTCCAAGAATATTCAAAATCAACAAATATGCAACTTCCTGACTCCTTGTCTCTGTCGCCAGGGTCACAATGCATATTTTTTATACATATATAGAATCCTACTGCCATCACAGGTATATTTTTGAGAGTACTCTCACTTTGCTAAATATAAATTTCATGAAGAGATTACTGCCCCCGAATACACTGAGGTTACTGAAAATTCAAGCTGTGGTGAGCTTTCTACTTCAACAAGTTTAGACATGAAACAATGTAGAGGAAAATGAATATTTTGAGTACATATGTGAAGGATATATATATCCCCTTATGAATTTCAATTGGCATATATACTATTATATTTTAATGTATTAAATATATATATATATATATATATATATATATATATATATATATATATATATATATATAGTATGAATTTGCAAACATGAACTATATGTATCATATTCTTATACTACCTTGATTCTTTCGTGTCCATCTGTGTGGATTTATAATCAAGTTTTCAAGAGCTATTTTTCAGAAATATTCATTGTCTTGACATACATATTCATTTAGGAATACTCAAAATGAAGTTAAGTTAACATTGAGTACTAACCCTAATATTTCTACAGTAAGTGACGCAGTTTAACATCAATGAAAGTATATTCATATGGTACATGATGTGTATTTTGAGTTAAATTTTTATTCAAAATTGTTATATTCCTATTTCTTCAGTATATATACATCATAGGATGTATCATTTCATCCACAATTCACAAATTGAAATGCATATGATTCACTTTCATTCACTCCCTGTATCAGATCCCATGTATTTCTCCATGTTGCTTTACTTGCATTTTCATGAGATTTCTTTTATATCACATAACTTTTGAATTCCTTCATCATTTTCGAAGCAAAATTCAAACACAGTTTGTTATTATTATTAACCCTAATATTACCACTACATGTATAACTGCTTGGATTGAATGTTTGTATGTGATTACCAGATTTCATGTATTTTTTAAAATATCAATTCAATCCATTATTTAAAATAGTAACTTGTTATATTCTTTATTCACCATATGGTCTATTCATGCATCATCTCTATACACATAAACCCAAGGTATACCTATTTTTATCCCCAAACTCTAAATGATAGTGTTTCAAAACATACTCCCAGAAATTGTGGAAGAAATATGCATGTCGCCTGCTCCATATATTCCTTTCATCACATCATGTTCTGGACACAAAATGCAAAACTCACACTTATCTTATTCTTCTACCAAAGCCTCAATTTAAGGAGAGCATGGATTATTAAAATCATCCATGTCTGCATTGCCTATTTTTTCAAATTTCAATCCTATGGTGAGTATACACTTGATTCTTTCAAGGATAGTGTGTTCAACTACCCCCCTGTTGAAATCATCCCTGATCTTATCACTCATTTTGTACTTTGTCTGATCTCCTAACATCCTTATTGATATCTATTTCCCCAAGTGCCTTGTTGTGACTGAGTCTTCATGTGTGCTGACATTCCCATTTACACTTTAATAGAAATTCATTGGATTGCAAAAAGGGCCTTTGGTCCAAATCCTAAACTCACTATTCTTCCTTACCCTACACTGGAATCCTGCCTACTCTCTCTATTTCACTGCAAGTTCTCTTTTACATTCAGTAGTTCCAGGTACAAGATCTTAGGCCATTGTCTATGGATTTAGAGGATTCATCTCTGCAGAACATAATTCAAAACTATGTATCCAAATCATGAGCCCAACAAACTTGTGTGCTTCAGATATTACCTAGATTTCTAGTTTCATAATTACATTTCACCTTAGAGTCATATAAATATCCCAGTTGCCCAATAGCCGTATTCATCCAGCAGAATGACTGTTAACCCAAATCGAACATGATATGACCCTTAACCATACTCTGTTCCCTCAATCTATTTTCACATAACAGCAGGTCCTGAGTTGATCTTGCCTTACAGGTATGTAGGGAATCCTACAGCTACTGAGAAGCTCAAAGGTAGATGCAGAAATGATCCCTGGAGCAAATGTAGGCAACTAGGTAGGACATGTGAGGTCTAAAGTCATCTTCCCTGGCCAAGAACCCAGTCAGGATGAAGGGATAAGGCTAAATCAGCCTCTCTCTTCTCAATGCAGGGAAGATGGACACAATCAGGTCTGTGTGGATTGCTGATCCTGGGCTCCTAGGGTATATAGACTTTATGTCTTGTGAAAATGTCACAGGAAGGTGGGGCAGCCTCCATCTCATGGGACCCTAGGAAACAACTGTTAGGACAAAGTGGTTGCCCAGGCAGTGACCTCATTCACTTCCCTGAAGGAAGTGACCTTACATCACTTCCTTGGTGATGGAACTCTCTGAACTTGGGATCCAGGAGGCGAGTCATCCAGAGGCAGTTCCACTCCCAGTGTGCTCACTTGATTGTCTGTACCAAGGCCAGAGTCATTCTTTGTTGGTACCTAGTGATGTGTGGATAGCCAAATGCCTTGAATGGTCTCAACAGGGGCCTTTCCTGAGAAAGAAGTGTTGGATCATTGCTGGCTCCTGACAACTACACAGAGATGGCCAAGGAGACCAGAGCTGAGACAGGACAGGCCACTGCTGAGGAACATATTTTCACCCACCACTCAGAGGACAGAGTGCATAGATGCAGACCAAATACAGGGGTGGGTTCTGTGTCTCAATGGTTGTGTGTTTCAATTTGTCATTTTGTCTCATGTTCTGAGAACGTGAAGGAAAAACTTTTGTTGTTGTTGTTGTTTTTGGTTTGAAATGGACTGTTAACTAGTGAGCCATTTTATGTCAGTGGATCCCACTGGGTTTGTGGTTAAAGAGAGTAGAGAGAAGAATGCAGCCGTGAATGTGTCCTGTCTAGTGGAAATCTTTGCAGGACTCCTCATGGCCATTTTATGAATGGACTCCTGCTTGCCTTGCAGATGGGCAACACCTACCAAGATCCTAAGTTCCTGTATTCTTCCTGAATTTTTTTTACTAAGTTCAGTTGAACATCATTGTGACTTTACTTGAAAAAGCAGCCATTTCACATTTCACTAAATATTCTATCTATGAGCTAAAAGTTTAAACGTAATGCAGAATAGCCTTAGTTAGTTGTGGAAATAGAATAGCATCAAAACAGTTAGAAGCTATGAAGTGCTGAAATTTTGTCTTCAATACACTTAAGAAGAACAAAGCTTTATAAAGCACCATTTCACTACTTATGTTCAATTAATTATAACATTTCTCTGGAGAGACAAATATACATATTCCGCTAAAATTTTAAGCAAGTGCAAGTTCATCAAGTGAGACTTCAGATAAATGCTGGGTAATAAAATATCACTACCATCAACCACAGCTTTGTAAGTCAGAAGACTATATTTTGAAACAGATCCTTTTTAATATAAACTTTTATATATGCTTAGAGGTGAAGTCCCAGTAAATATTACCTTATCAAAGGCAATTTTTTGGTAAGGTTAACGTGTGGGCATTAGACCAATATTTCTTACCTGTAGGTTCAATCTACTTAAGCAACATGTATACCCAGAGAGCAGATAGTCAATATTTTCTCATAAGAAGATCCTTGGATCATCTTTAGCATTTAGAAAAGGCCTGAGTTCTGTGTGTAGAAGAAATTGCCTTTAAGTTTAAAATATTTCCTGCAGGTGTCCCACAAAAGATCTTCCCTCTAAAAAAACTCGGCTGAATCTATGAAATATGTACTTCCAGCTGTGGGACCCACCAGAAGTCACCCAAAATACTCTGAACAAAGCAACTTGTCAGTTAAATGAATGAATCTTAAGATTTTCCACTCAGGGTGTTGATGAATGTGCAATGTACACACTGGTTTTGCTTAGGCAGTGACTGCTCAGCAAAAACCAGGATTATACCCACAGCAACATTGCCTGCTGGGACTTAAGAAAACAGAAAATAGGACCCAGTGAAGGAAGCTTGCCAACATGTGTTACTGTTTGAGAAAAGTGAGGAATGACTCCCGAGGAATTCAGAGAACCTCTGACTGCTGCTTCCCTCACAAGCCTGGACCAAGGTGGCTCCCTCCTCCATTTTAGAAGAACACGTGGTTACCACTAAGAACACATGGAACATGCCCTCCTGAGAGAGCCATGTTGGTTGGTCTCTGGGGCAGACCAGAAGGACCTGAAGGACCCATGTTTTCCAAGAGGCACTTATTTTCTTTCTTCTGTCTTTGATACACATGGTTGTCCTAAATGTCTTGCCATTGGCCTCGGTGACATCAGATACTCCAAGACTGTTCCAGAGATTTTTGCTTCAGCTACTGGAACTTTTGATGAGTGTTCATCTCAGATAACTGCACCCCACAGCTTCTCTAGATTATGTCCCCCTCTGCGGCCACTGTAGCTGTCCCCTCTGTGGTCTCTCAGAAGCTCCTCTCGAGAGGAAGCAGGACGTCCGCTGTATAGGCAGGACATGGTGCACATGTTTGAGCCTTCCATCTTCCGTTTTTTTTTTTGTTTGTTTGTTTGTTTTTTCCTACATGAGCAGTCTTCTCCTCACCCTTTTTGGAACAGTGGAATAGTCTGAGTACTGTTTCCCTTATGCTGCAACAAAAGTTCTAATGAAATGGGTTTTATTTTGTGTATTCATGATTTCTCTCTTGAGTAGAACCAGCGGACCGGGTGACTCTAAAAGCTTGTAACACTGAGGCTGCTGGTATTAAAAGCAGCCACAAACCAGGGCTGGCAACGCTGAGGGGTCTAGCAGCCAGAGAGAAACAGAGTGCAATGGAGAGTTCCAGAGAGCAGTTGGTAGCTGCTGGCTCCAGCTTCTAGTGTAACAGGGGTCCACTTAACTTTTTTTTTTCCTTTTTTTGCATTGCAATTTTTTTTTTGTTTTTTTATTCGTTGTTCAAAACATTACAAAGCTCTTGACATATCATCTTTCATACATTTGAAAAAAAAACAAGGGAGAGAATTGAACCATTTCACTTTTTGAACATAGCCTTCACTGCTCTGAGGCCTAGTCTAAAAGGAATGTGTTTATCTTTTCCTCCTCTCCCTCTTCCCTCCCTAACCTGGGGGCCGGGAAGAAGAACCACAGCCTCTGGGACTAGAGTCCTCTGTGCTTCTCTCTAGCTAGCAAAGCAATAAAACTTCTTTTTCCTTTCTCTCCAAATCACGTCCTTGTTATCAGATTGGCATCTGGGACAAAGATGGAGCTTTTGGTAACAAACGAATTATGTAGAAGCCTTCATGTCTGATGGAATATTTCTGGTAGGGTTTAGACTTTGTTTGGGACCTATCTTGTGTCTTTCTTCCTTCTGCTTTCTGCCTGCTGGAATGGGAATATCCTACGCTTATCTAACCATTGTATTTTGGGAGCACATAATTCATCTGACTTCACAATTTCACAGTTGGAGAGGAATCTGGTCTTAGGATGAGTCTCACATTTAAATGACGTTTAGCCAAGAGTGGACTTTAGAAGTTGAGTTGATGCTGGTATGAGTTAGGACTTCAGGACTGTTGGGTTTTTGATAAATATACTTTGCATGCATGAAGGACATGCATTTTAAGCTATAGACTGGAATATGTCTCCCCCAAATTTAGATATTGAACCCCTAAATCCCAATGGGATGGTATTTGGAGATGGAGCCTTTTGGAAATAACTAAGGTTAATTGAGATCATATGGGTCTGATGAGGAAGAGAAGGGCTGGGGATGAAGCTCAGTAGTAGAGTGTTGGCCTGGCATGCATGAGACCATGGTTTTGGTCCCTCGCATCACAAAGAGAGAGGCAGAGATATCTTTTTCTCTTCATATCCATGTACAGATCAATTGCCATATGAGGAAATGGCAAGGCAGGGCAATGTACAAGCCAAATAAACAAACAAAAAAACTTTATCAGAAAATGTTCCTGCCTCCCCATGAAAATTTCTGTTGTTTAAGCCACCCAATGAATGTAATTTTGTTATGACAGCCTGAGTTAATACAGGTCTCATTTTAAAATTTAAAATAATGAGAACAGCAAAAATATTTTGTCTCTCCTACCTTCGTACACCTACGCAGCTTTCTGTGTGTTTTTTCAACTGAATCTGTCACCAGTTGAGTCGAGACGACTCAGTTAGTGGGGTTGGAGGATGCTTGGATAAAATAATGCACTACATTGGCTCTGCTGCTCTCTCCCACTCTTTAAGCCAGATGGCTAATGGTGCCACTGCAGGACTCTCAGCGAACATGATTGTCATCATGCAAGTCATTTGGCAGGGGCTTTTCTTCCTCACCACCAGCTGGAGGCCAACTCAAGTATTGATTGCTGTCATTTTGCTTCTGTGAGCTCCCTTTGCTCAACCTTCAGTTTTGCTAAGATATGTTTATAGGGAAGCCATATGTGTGTGTGCGTTGGGGGGGTGAGTGTGCACACATCAAGGTGAGATACTTTTGCATGTGTGCTAATCTTACCAATTTTTGTTTTCCTTTTCACCATGCCACTAGTAGGCCACTTACTCATTTTGGACCTAACAGTTCTCTAACAGAAGCAAGGCTGGACTCCACTGTGATTTCTAGGATTATCCAGTGGCTTCCAGAAAGCCATATGGCCTCCTAGGACTATGGGGTTGAGCACATGTCATATGTTGGAAATGATAAACCCCTTTCTCAAACTATAAGAACTAGATTCATCTGCAAGCAAGAGAGATGTTTTCTTTTGTGAAAAACATGTCCACTCTTACTGCTTCAAGTGTCATTAAAGACTCATTCAAGAGTAAGGAGTGTGGGCTTGGAAGTCAAAGAAGCTTCTAGTTCTGGCTCCCCCAATGACTGGTTGAACAGGTGGAATATTGTCACTTAGCCTCTTTCAGCCTCATAATATCATCAAGTAAATATTGGTCAAAGGCACACTGAATGTCAGAGGCTGCACATGGAGATAGGAAGGAAATAAAGAAGAACAAAAAATAAACACATGTAAGGTGGGGGGGAAACTAAACTAAAATCTCCAAATCTCAGAGGAACTTACAACCTTGTAAAAGGAGAAGATGTAAAATAAATATGTCGGGGTGTTCTGGGGACACCAACCTGGGAATCACAGTCTGCCTTTATGTAACATGTGTGATCAGTGACCAGTACTTCAGATGTCCATGTTCTGATGAACTCTTCAGTAGTAGTAATGGAGAGGATGAGAGCTTTGTGCTCATTTAAAGGGAAAAGCAGGAGATGGAAGAGAAATACTGTGGATTAGCTAGCCTATCATGGCATTTGGCACATGACCATGGGACCAGATTTGTGCTGTACGTGAAGACACTCTAGAATGGATGATATTGTTACACTTGAGAGCATAATACAGTTTTGTTACTTTGGTGTTTTTGCAGCTTTGGACTGCCCTAGATTTCTGTTCTCAGAGCAAGACCTCATTCTCCAAGGAAGAGGGAGCTTTAGCAGCAGGCAGCGCTGAGAGGCAACATGCTCATTAGAGTCAGCAATTGCCCAGGAGACAGTGACAGTTACCAGTTTAGACCCGGGACTGGGATAGCCACACTCAGAGTATGGGTCTTCTTCCTGCACATGTGGGGTGTCCACAGTATTGAGAGGTCATAGATTGTCTTTCTAGGAACTGCTATTATGAGGCAACTGAGGCTACAAATGAATATTAATACTAATACAATCTCAGAGTCCATGGAGCCTGAGTCCAATGTAGATTACATATATGATTATAATAAATTTATAATAAGTATCTAATGATGGTAACCACAGATAGTAATAAGGACACCCAAAAGTATAGAGTGAACTCAGAAGACTTAAGGGAGGATTCAACAGAAAAGGCTATGGTTTATAATTTTCTTATAGGTAGAAAAAATATTTTACATATAGGAAAGGGGAGATATTCATTTCAAAAAGGTCAGAATATGTAAAAGCATGAAGAACTAGAGAACTGAGAGAATTTGAGTAATTCTCTCAAAAATAGGCAAAGAGATATCTTGAAAGAACGAATTAGTTAGGAATGCTTTTTGTTGCATATCACAGAAAACCCAGAGGCAATAGTTGCAATGAACAAAAGTTTATTTTTATCTCAAAAAAAAAAAGTTCACAATAAGTAATTGCTGGATATGTTTCAGGGTCAATAATGCCACTCCTTCATGACTGTAACATGACTGCTGCTACTCCAAACATTGCACACATGCTTCAGGCAGGAGGAATAGGAAACAGAAAATGGTTATGCCTTACTTTTTTTTTTCCTGGAAAGACAAGAATTTGTCAGAATCTTATCAACACGATTTCAAGTAGATATAATCCTGATTGTGTCAAATGTCTCTTCTCATGGTACCATGCCCCCACTCCCCCGCCCCCCCCCCAAAAAAAATCTGGGAAAATAAAGATTTATCTTCATCTACTGTTGTATTTATAAAACCCCAAAGAATTGTTAGAAATAAAAAGATGGATCAACAGGAAGTGGTGAAAAATTATACATTGTTAGAGTATTCAGCCTATGTACATGTAGGAGAAATAAAAGTTAAAAAGTAAAGAAAAGGGTTACCTGGTTTGAAAGGCCTCTTGGGCCTATAAATTTTTGTCTTCTGCTCCTCAAGACAGAGAACCCACTAATTTTCTTTTAATATATATTCTGTAAACTCCCTTGTCAATCATTCCTAACGCTGTACAGAACATCCTTTGGAAACTTAGGCAATGTTAGCCATTGCCATGAACTCCCTGCTTATGCGACTTCCCCTGAAACTCAGGGAACAGAGAACATTCCTCCTTATCCTCCCTAATCATGCTCCATACTGGGACTCTGGCACATTAAAGGTGAGTGAGTACAGCAGGAAGCAGCTGCTCCTGACGAGAACAAACCTTCCTCATATCCAGCATCTAGGAGCAGTACTGAGATGGGCAAGAGACTGGAGGAAGGAAATTTCATTCAGATCCTGACTGTCACAGATGAGCTTCCTGGCCTCACACAACTCATTCTCTAGGCTCCTGTCATGGAGGATAAGCTAAATTAATAGGGTTGAACTAGTGAAATTATAGAATCCATTCTAGTTCTATGATTATTTGTTGATTTATATCCTTCAGCTCCTCCAAGCATGCACACACACCATGGCTGTATTTTTTAAAGATTGATAGGATAACATTTAATGGGGAAAAAATCAAGGCAAAAACCTTCCTTTATTAGAGACATGGATCTCTAAGTTAGCTAGATTTACAGTCTTTGTTCAAGTAACATTGTAGCCATTAAGGAACCTATGAACTAATATCTCCCCACCACCATTTCCCAATTTTGGAGTCCTACATTGGTGTAGCTTTAGTCTCTCTTATTTCACTATGAAAAGTTTTGCCATCAAGGCGGCTGGGTAATTCTCTTATTTCCTTCAGAACACATGACTGTTCATTAAGCTTGGAGCTACAGCCTTCATGCTTCTAGAGAGTCACAAATATCTTTAAATGTCATTCATGCATGACTGTGCGTATAAGAAAGAGGAGATTTTGGAATTGGGTTCAGGGAAATAATGACCTCGCTGTCATTTATCATCAATAAGCCCTTGAAGATAGTCCACATAGGCACTGCTGGACAGAGATGCTCAGTCAGTGTGCTCCACGAGCTTCTAGGCTCTGCTTCTGATTGCTCTTCTTGGACCATTTTCTTTATTTAACTTTGGCGAATTACTAATGTTATAGACAATATTTGCTTCTGTTGTGGATGAGATCAAATCACTTGTCAAATAAGCTGATCTTGAAATTTGGGTGGAACGTCTCAACACTGGGGACTAAAGACAACATGTTCACTGAAGAAGGAAATCTTCATTACTGTGAGTGTACAGCATTCTGTTGTTGCAGGAGAACTCTGACATTTTTCTAACTGGATTGCATCTGCACTTTTAAAAGACAGACAAGTAGAGTATCACTGGAGATAATAGGATCTGGGACTCGAAAGCCTTCATATTTTATTAGAGCTATATTGATCCCATTTCTTTAAGTCACTGGAGTGTTATTTCACATTCCGGTGTCTGCATAACTGCATTGCCTTTGTTTCTCAGTTCTATTTAAAATTCCCTGGCACATCAAGGCTAGTGAATGTCAGTGAAGATAACTATCAACATGTAATAACTTCCAAATACAGGAATGTGTAGCTTGAAAGCACTTGAATGATCAGGTCTCTTTGTAATAAGTGGGAGCCAGGGGAGGACAAATTAAGTCCAACCACTTGGTGTGGATGTCAGATTTAATTTGAGTTCTGACCATCCGTGCATAGACATAGACATTTATCACAGATGGTCAAGGAATGGAAGTGTGTTCTAATGAACAATAAGTCTACATAAAGCAAACGAAAGACTGATTCCCACATCACAAAGAACCTCTAGATCAACCAGTCTCAAAATTACAAAAGAACCTGGGAAAGGATGGAATGTGAATTTGCACCATGAAAATATACTACAATGACAACTTAATTTAGTAACTTGCTTCGAACTTTGTTCTAGTTGTCCATTGTTGCAAAGAAACAAATAAACAAACAAAAAAACAAAAATAAAATAGCAAACTTGTTGACATTAAGCAAGAATTTATTATTATCTTTACTGGCTCTGTGAGTCTCACATAGCATTACAGCCAGATGTTAATTGACTTTTGAAGGTTTAACAGGGTCACGATCAAGATAACTTCTTCAATCACTGGTCTATCATCTGCCTGAGTTCAAACCACTTGGGGCTGTTCAAGCATCTTTCTTTCCATGCCATCACTTCACATGACTAGTTGGAGTATCCACAGAGCATAGTGGTCTGAGAAAATTGGTTTTCCCTAGAGCAGAATTGGTTTTACCCAGAGACAAAGTTAGAAACTACAAGAGTTCTTATGACATAAGATCAGGAGTCAGTCAGACAGTATTACCCCTCTCACAAATTATTTGTTACCAGCATATCACAACGTCAGCCTAGACTCAAGGGTCAGGAATTATATAAGGGCATGAATACTAGGAAGCATGGTCAGTAGAGGTCCTTCTTCAGAGAACAGCTATAAAAAACTTGTTAATCTACGAGCTGAGGGATTTGCTTTTGCTTACTATGAATAGAGCACTCCTCTAAATAAGATGTTTCTTAACTTACAATGGGGTGATATCCTCATAAATCAAATTAAAATTGAAAATTTCTTAAGTTGAAAATGTGTTTGATACACCTGGTTGGTCCTACTGAGCATCACAGCTTTGCCTAGCCTATCTTTAAGATTAAGTGTTCCAAACACTTCCATTATCCTACTGTTGAACAAACTTATCTAATATGAAGACTATTTTATAATAAAGAGTGAAATATCTCATGTATACACATTATAGGCATTTTGCAGACATGATGGGATGCAAAATAATAAAAAAAAAACCACTATATCTGAAAACTATAGCATTGCAGGACACTGCAAAGAATGGGTTATTTATGTTTGTGATCTCATGGTTGCCTGGGAGATGACAAGCAACACAAGAGAGTACTGTACCACATTCTGCTAGCTCTGGAAAAGATAAAAATTCAAAATACAATGCATAAGTTCATTTCCTACTCAATGTGCTTTGCTTTTGCACCATCCCAAAGTTGAAAATTCAAGTCAAACCATCTTAAGTTAGGGACTATCTGTACTTTTGTATGCATTATCCATTTTAATATTTGTAATAACCCAGTGAAAGATGAGTTTTGTTTTTATTTGTTTGTTTGTTTTTAGGTAAACTAATTGCTTTATATATTTGGTGCATGACAGCTCTGTACCAGACTGTGGTGGATGGAATTCTACATGGCCCTTGAGGTCTCTGCCCCATGGTGTTCCTCCTCTAACTCTTGTTATGTGACAAAGGGATTTTGCAGATTTAATTAAGTTTTCTAATTAGTTGACTTCAATACAAGGAGCTTATTCAGGTGAGACTATCTTTTAAAAGCAGGGATTTTTCTCCAGCTGGTAGCAGAAGAAAAAGTCAAAGAGATAAAAAGCATGTGAAGGAATCCAGGAGCCACTGCTGACCTTGAAGATAAAGGGGTTGTGTGAAGGCTGTAGAGAGATTTTAGCAGAGGTGGGTAACAACAGCCCAACAGCCAACGAGAAAACAAGGACTTCAATCCAGCAATCATAAGGAATTATGTTCTACCATAGTTAAGGGAATTTTGATGCATGTTCATCCTCAGTTTCCAGGTCTGAACTTAACCAGACCAATCCTTAATTTGGGCCTTATGATCCCTAAGCAGAGAACCCAGTTGAGTCTGGCTGGACATCAAAATTGTAGAGCTATGAAATAAGTAGGCATTGTATTGTCACAAAATGTGGTAATTTGTTAGTCAGAAACCAAAAATCTAATTTGGTACCTATAGGGCTTTTGTGGGTATCACACTCTTGCTTGAACTTTGCCTGTTTGTTCTGCTATCCTAAAATACCACAGACTGGGTCATTGATAAACACTAGAGTTTATTTCTCACCATTCCAGAGGCTGGGAGGTCCAAGATGGAGGAATCAGCACATCTGTTTGTCTGGACATGGCTTCATCCTCTAGAGGGAAGAACACCATCCCCATATTGTACAAGGTGAAAGGGAAAGTCTCTTTTATAAGGGTCTTGATCCCATTCACAAGGTCTCATTCCTGATGACATTACACTGGAAATTTGGAAGAGATATAGGCAAACCAATTTCTAATTCCCCCCACTCCTTTTCCAGTTTTTTTCAATGAACTTTCTCTAGTAAATTCATTTCATTTCAAACTCCTTATCTTGGGATTTCACTTTGGAGAATTAACTGAGTTAACAGAGGTGGTCCTAGAAAGTGGACAGTGGGAGAGAATCCTGAGGTGGGGTCATTTACCAGCCTGATGGTAACACAGATGCAATTACTGGTGGAAACTGTATTGTAACTTGTAATTCAATAGCGTCTTATATTTTCTAACCTTCCTCTGAGGTGAATTGGGATGGGATTGGAGGGAATGGATTTATTTTCTTTTGCATTATCTCCAGCATTCAAGTAATATAGGGGAAGTAGTAACTTTTAGAAACATTCTCTGATACTTGGTCAACACTTCTGCTTTCCTGGATTAGAGGAGGATGATTTCAGAAGCTCAGTAAATAGATAGCCAAGTTCATTGCTCCAGGGCCTAGATGAGGCAGAACTTCATGGTGGAAAAATGTGGTAGAGGAATGTGGCACATTATACCAGGATCTGGGAGAGAGAACGCTGATCAACAAGGACAAAATATAAGTCCCAAAGGCACATCACTAGTGACCCCACCTCCTCCAGCTATATTCCACCTGCTTAGAGTTACCATCCAGTTAATCCCTATCAGCACTGATCAGGATTTAGTTCTCATAAACCAATCATTTCATCTCTAAACTTTCTTACATTGTCTCACGAGTGAGTTTTCGGATGATATCTCATATCTAAACCATAATATTCTGCCTGTACCCTCTAAAGCTCATGTTCACCCCACAGTGCAAAATACATTTAGTCCATTTCCAAGAGTCCCCATAGTCTCAATAATTCAAGGATTGCCCAAACATTCAAGTTCAAAGTCTCCACTGAGACTCAAGGCAAACTCTCAGCATGAGTCCCTCTAAAAGTCTGAAGCAAATTATATATATATCCAAAATATGAAGGCACAGAATAAACATTTATATTCCACAGGGGATAAATAGGGGGATAGAAAAAAGAAACAAGATCAAAGCAAGAGAAAAATTCACCTGGGAAAAGAAGTCTTGTAGCTCCTGAGACCCTGCAAGCAGCCGCTGAGAGGGTGCTGCCTGGAGATGTGTAAAGGAAGCTCAAGTAGCACTGGCTACTCTCCAGATTAAGAGATGCCAGTAATATGGAGTGTCTTTTGAGGAAAGCTGTAGGAATTGAGCAGAATTAAGCCAACAGAGAGGGAGGCCAAGTGGTCTCCAAACAGCAAGGACATAGGGGTGGAGCTGCGCAAGATTTTTGGAGAGAAAGTTAGGATGCCATGTACCCCAGCTGACAAACATGAGGCTACAAGACTTGAGTTTATCCTTTCCTTTCTTTAGTATATAAATGATATTTGACAAAACCCAATCAATCACTCAATGATTCTAAAAGTTACTACTTCCCCTATATTACTTGAATGCTGGAGATAATGCAAAAGAAAATAAATCCATTCCCTCCAATCCCATCCCAATTCACCTCAGAGGAAGGTTAGAAAATATAAGACGCTATTGAATTACAAGTTACAATACAGTTTCCACCAGTAATTGCATCTGTGTTACCATCAGGCTGGTAAATGACCCCACCTCAGGATTCTCTCCCACTGTCCACTTTCTAGGACCACCTCTGTTAACTCAGTTAATTCTCCAAAGTGAAATCCCAAGATAAGGAGTTTGAAATGAAATGAATTTACTAGAGAAAGTTCATTGAAAAAAACTGGAAAAGGAGTGGGGGGAATTAGAAATTGGTTTGCCTATATCTCTTCCAAATTTCCAGTGTAATGTCATCAGGAATGAGACCTTGTGAATGGGATCAAGACCCTTATAAAAGAGACTTTCCCTTTCACCTTGTACAATATGGGGATGGTGTTCTTCCCTCTAGAGGATGAAGCCATGTCCAGACAAACAGATGTGCTGATTCCTCCATCTTGGACCTCCCAGCCTCTGGAATGGTGAGAAATAAACTCTAGTGTTTATCAATGACCCAGTCTGTGGTATTTTAGGATAGCAGAACAAACAGGCAAAGTTCAAGCAAGAGTGTGATACCCACAAAAGCCCTATAGGTACCAAATTAGATTTTTGGTTTCTGACTAACAAATTACCACATTTTGTGACAATACAATGCCTACTTATTTCATAGCTCTACAATTTTGATGTCCAGCCAGACTCAACTGGGTTCTCTGCTTAGGGATCATAAGGCCCAAATTAAGGATTGGTCTGGTTAAGTTCAGACCTGGAAACTGAGGATGAACATGCATCAAAATTCCCTTAACTATGGTAGAACATAATTCCTTATGATTGCTGGATTGAAGTCCTTGTTTTCTCGTTGGCTGTTGGGCTGTTGTTACCCACCTCTGCTAAAATCTCTCTACAGCCTTCACACAACCCCTTTATCTTCAAGGTCAGCAGTGGCTCCTGGATTCCTTCACATGCTTTTTATCTCTTTGACTTTTTCTTCTGCTACCAGCTGGAGAAAAATCCCTGCTTTTAAAAGATAGTCTCACCTGAATAAGCTCCTTGTATTGAAGTCAACTAATTAGAAAACTTAATTAAATCTGCAAAATCCCTTTGTCACATAACAAGAGTTAGAGGAGGAACACCATGGGGCAGAGACCTCAAGGACCATGCAGAATTCCATCCACCACAGTCTGGTACAGAGCTGTCATGCACCAAATATATAAAGCAATTAGTTTACCTAAAAACAAACAAACAAATAAAAACAAAACCCATCTTTCACTGGGTTATTACAAATATTAAAATGGATAATGCATACAAAAGTACAGATAGTCCCTAACTTGAGATGGTTTGACTTGAATTTTCAACTTTGGGATGGTGCAAAAGCAAAGCACATTGAGTAGGAAATGAACTTATGCATTGTATTTTGAATTTTTATCTTTTCCAGAGCTAGCAAAATGTGTTACAGTACTCTCTTGTGGTGCTTGTCATCTCCCAGGCAACCATGAGATCACAAACATTAAAAACCCATTCTTTGCAGTGTCCTGCAATGCTATAGTTTTTCAGATATAGTGTTTTTTTATTATTTTGCATCCCATCATGTCTGCAAAATGCCTATTATGTGTATACATGAGATATTTCACTCTTTATTATAAAATGGTCTTCATATTAGATAAGTTTGTTCAGCAGTTGGATAATGGAAGTGTTTGGAACACTTAATCTTAAAGATAGGCTAGGCAAAGCTGTGATGCTCAGTAGGACCAACCAGGTGTATCAAACACATTTTCAACTTAAGAAATTTTTCAATTTTCATTTGGTTTATGAGAATATCACTCCATTTTAAGTTAAGAAACATCTTATTTAGAGGAGTGCTCTATTCATAGTAAGCAACAGCAAATTCCTCAGCTCGTAGATTAACAAGTTTTTTATAGCTGTTCTCTGAAGAAGGACCTCTACTGACCACGCTTCTGAATATTCATGCCCTTATATAATTCCTGACCCTTGAGTCTAGGCTGACCTTGTGATATGCTGGTAACAAATAATTTGTGAGAGGGGTAATACTGTCTGACTGACTCCTGATCTTATGTCATAAGAACTCTTGTAGTTTTTAACTTTGTCTCTGGGTAAAACCAATTCTGCTCTGGGGAAAACCAATTTTCTCAGACCACTATTGTTAGAGTCTGTAAACAAGTCTGGATGGCGCCTGGCAAAATGCCAGAGGGAGTGGTTTGTAAAGTAACAAAAGCGAGCCATTAAGTGTGGAGATTCCTGATTGGTTGACTGCTGTATCTAGTTTATGCTAATTAAGATAAGCTGTGTAAAATGTATAAATACCTCTGTTATCCTACAATAAACGGCTCTCACTCCTGCTGCATCAAGGTACACAAGTCATTCGTCACCCCCCAGATATTTTGCCCAGCCAGCCAGGCTGCGGCAGATGGTGGCCCGTTACGGGGAGCCCCAGGACACTCGGGGGTAAGTGACGAAAAAAGCTGCCTGTCCATAGATAGGACGGGAGCAATCAGCTCGTCCCTAGACAGATAGGGCGAGAGGAAAAATGGCCATTTCAAGAAAATGGAGAAGATTGATGCAGTATGTTTGTGTCTTGTTTTGTCTTGAAATGTTGTATTGTCTTTGTGATGAAAATATGGAAGGGGTGAGAAGTAAATTGATAAGGGAAAAAGGCACCTGAGTGGAACCAAGAATAGTTAGGGCATGTGTTGATAAAAGCCCAGAAACTCTAGTCAGAAAGAAAAAGAAAGTTCAGAAGAAGAAGGATTATCAGGAAAAAAGTTGCAGCAAAAGGCTATTACTAAATACTTTTCGATACCGGAGGGTGCGTGAATCGACAAGGCGGCTGCCACCTGTCCAAGCCAATCATGGCGCAGCAAGAATTTTTCAAGCAGCAATTGCGGGCTCTTCCCCACCCCCCTGCCCGGGGGAGCGGATCACCACTGTGAGTCCAAATGTAGACCTGACCTGGAGGCACAGTCTTGCAGGCTTTTGCTCCCTGTGCCCGAAAGCAGTTTGAGTCTGGGACTCTCCCCAGGGCTATCTGGGGCTGCCCGGGATGCTACAGCTGGCAGAAGACGCTACTGGCGTCCATGAAGTTTGATCATTTCCAAGGCCAGTAACTACAATGGGTCTCCCACACCTGGAGGCTGATGAGTAATGAGTACTATTAAGGCTTATTTCAAATGTAAAAAACCTTGAACTAATGTACTAAATTGTTCAGAAGGTTGTTTTCTTAGTGAAATGCTACAGGATTTTCTTTAGCCATCTGGAGTTCCTGCCTTCGTCCCAGTGCCGGTGAAAACAAAGGTGAAAGAATTTACAGTGTTGCTGAGAACCGAAGGAAACTTCGCCTGAGAACCTGAGGAGACTTCGGAGCTGTTGCTGTTTCTGCTGCTACAACTTAAGCTAGCTGCCTGCAGAACTTACCTGGACTGTGATTTACCTGGACTGTGAGTTAATCTATTGAGACACTGCTTTATCTGGACTGAAACAACAAACTGTAATCTACAACAAATTGTAACTCAATATCTTTGCTAATGGTGTCATTCGTTGCTGGTATAATTTTTCCAAGGGCTTCTTGCATGGAGCCATCAATTGGCTTGGAATTGTAACATTTTGTATCCTCCCTTTCTGTTTCTAGCAGGTTATTTATGGTGTTTGTGTAAAAACCACTATGGTCATTATTTAAATTAAACAAAAGGGGGATATGTTAGAGTCTGTAAACAAGTCTGGATGGCGCCTGGCAAAATGCCAGAGGGAGTGGTTTGTAAAGTAACAAAAGCGAGCCATTAAGTGTGGAGATTCCTGATTGGTTGACTGCTGTATCTAGTTTATGCTAATTAAGATAAGCTGTGTAAAATGTATAAATACCTCTGTTATCCTACAATAAACGGCTCCCATTCCTGCTGCATCAATCTACGCAAGTCATTCGTCACCCCCCGGATATTCTGCTGCAGCAAGAACTGCGGCACACTATGCTGTGTGGATACTCCAACTCGTCATGTGAAGTGTTGGCATGGAAAGAAAGATGCTTGAACAGCCCCAAGTGGTTTGAACTCAGGCAGATGATAGACCAGTGATTGAAGAAGTTATCTTGATCGTGACCCTGTTAAACCTTCAAAAGTCAATTAACATCTGGCTGTAATGCTATGTGAGACTCACAGAGCCAGTAAAGATAATAATAAATTTTTGCTTAATGTCAACAAGTTTGCTATTTTATTTTTGTTTTTTGTTTGTTTATTTGTTTCTTTGCAACAATGGACAACTAGAACAAAGTTCGAAGCAAGTTACTAAATTAAGTTGTCATTGTAGTATATTTTCATGGTGCAAATTCACATTCCATCCTTTCCCAGGTTCTTTTGTAATTTTGAGACTGGTTGATCTAGAGGTTCTTTGTGATGTGGGAATCAGTCTTTTGTTTGCTTTATGTAGACTTATTGTTCGTTAGAACACACTTCCATTCCTTGACCATCTGTGATAAATGTCTATGTCTATGCACGGATGGTCAGAACTCAAATTAATTCTGACATCCACACCAAGTGGTTGGACTTAATTTGTCCTCCCCTGGCTCCCACTTATTACAAAGAGACCTGATCATTTAAGTGCTTTCAAGCTACAAATTCCTGTAGTTGGAAGTTATTACATGTTGATAGTTATCTTCACTGACATTCACTAGCCTTGATGTGCCAGGGAATTTCAAATAGAACTGAGAAACAAAGGCAATGCAGTTATGCAGACACCGGAATGTGAAATAACACTCCAGTGACTTAAAGAAATGGGATCAATATAGCTCTAATAAAATATGAAGGCTTACGAGTCCCAGATCCTATTATCTCCAGTGATACTCTACTTGTCTGTCTTTTAAAAGTGCAGATGCAATCCAGTTAGAAAAATGTCAGAGTTCTCCTGCAACAACAGAATGCTGTACACTCACAGTAATGAAGATTTCCTTCTTCAGTGAACATGTTGTCTTTAGTCCCCAGTGTTGAGACGTTCCACCCAAATTTCAAGATCAGCTTATTTGACAAGTGATTTGATCTCATCCACAACAGAAGCAAATATCATCTATAACATTAGTAATTCACCAAAGTTAAATAAAAAACATGGTCCAAGAAGAGCAATCAGAAGCAGAGCCTAGAAGCTAGTGGAGCACACCCACTGAGCATCTCTGTCCAGCAGTGCCTATGTGGACTATCTTCAAGGGCTTATTGATGATAAATGACAGCGAGGTCATTATTTCCCTGAACCCAATTCCAAAACCTCCTCTTTCTTATACGCACAGTCATGCATGAATGACATCTAAAGATATTTGTGACTGTCTAGAAGGATGAAGGCTGTAGCTCCAAGCTTAATGAACAGTCATGTGTTCTGAAGGAAATAAGAGAATTACCCAGCCGCCTTGATGGCAAAACTTTTCATAGTAAAATAAGAGAGACTAAAGCTACACCAATGTAGGACTCCAAAACTGGGAAATGGTGGTGGGGAGATATTAGTTCATAGGTTCCTTAATGGCTACAATGTTACTTGTACAAAGACTGTAAATCTAGCTAACTTAGAGATCCATGTCTCTAATAAAGGAAGGTTTTTGCCTTGATTTTTTTCCCCATTAAATGTCATCCTATCAATCTTTAAAAAATATAGCCATGGTGTGTGTGCATGCTTGGAGGAGCTGAAGGATATAAATCAACAAATAATCATAGAACTAGAATGGATTCTATAATTTCACTAGTTCAACCCTATTATTTTAGCTTATCCTCCATGACAGGAGCCTAGAGAATGAGTTGTGTGAGGCCAGGAAGCTCATCTGTGACAGTCAGGATCTGAATGAAATTTCCTTCCTCCAGTCTCTTGCCCATCTCAGTACTGCTCCTAGATGCTGGATATGAGGAAGGTCTGTTCTCATCAGCTGGTTCCTGCTGTACTCACTCACCTTTAATGTGCCAGAGTCCCAGTGTGGAGCATGATTAGGGAGGAGAAGGAGGAATGTTCTCCGTTCCCTGAGTTTCAAGGGAAGTCGGATAAGCAGGGAGTTCATGGCAATGGCTAAAATTGCCTAAGTTTCCAAAGGATGTTCTGTACAGTGTTAGGGATGATTGACAAGGGAGTTTACAGAATATATATTAAAAGAAAATTAGTGGGTTCTCTGTCTTGAGGACCAGAAGACCAAAATTTATAGGCCCAAGAGGCCTTTCAAACCAGGTAACCATTTTCTTTACTTTTTAACTTTTATTTCCCTACATGTACATAGGCTGAATACTCTAACAATGAATAATTTTTCACCACTTCCTGTTGATCCATCTCTTTATTTCTAACAATACTTTGGGGTTTTGTAAATACAACAGTAGATGAAGATAAATCTTTATTTTCCCAGATTTTTTTTTGGGGGGGTGGGGGAGTGGGGGCATGGTACCAGGAGAAGAGACATTTGACACAATCAGGATTATATCTACTTGAAATCGTGTTGAGAAGATTCTGACAAATTCTTGTCTTTCCAAAAATAAAAAAAAGTAAGGCATAACCATTTTCTGTTTCCTATTCCTCCTGCCTGAAGCATGTGTGCAATGTTTGGAGCAGTAGCAGTCATGTTACAGTCATGAAGGAGTGGCATTATTGACCCTGAAACATATCCAGCAATTACTTATTGTGAACTTTTTTTTTTTGAGATAAAAATAAACTTTTGTTCATTGCAACTATTGCCTCTGGGTTTTCTGTGATATGCAACAAAAAGCATTCCTAACTAATTCATTCTTTCAAGACATCTCTTTGCCTATTTTTGAGAGAATTACTCAAATTCTCTCAGTTCTCTAGTTCTTCATGCTTTTACATATTCTGACCTTCTTGAAATGAATATCTCCCCTTTCCTATATGTAAAATATTTTTCTACCTATAAGAAAATTATAAACCATAGCCTTTTCTGTTGAATCCTCCCTTAAGTCTTCTGAGTTCACTCTATACTTTTGGGTGTCCTTATTACTATCTGTGGTTACCATCATTAGATACTTATTATAAATTTATTATAATCATATATGTAATCTACATTGGACTCAGGCTCCATGGACTCTGTGATTGTATTAGTATTAATATTCATTTGTAGCCTCAGTTGCCTCATAATAGCAGTTCCTAGAAAGACAATCTATGACCTCTCAATACTGTGGACACCCCACATGTGCAGGAAGAAGACCCATACTCTGAGTGTGGCTATCCCAGTCCCGGGTCTAAACTGGTACCTGTCACCGTCTCCTGGGCAATTGCTGACTCTAATGAGCATGTTGCCTCTCAGCACTGCCTGCTGCTAAAGCTCCCTCTTCCTTGGAGAATGAGGTCTTGCTCTGGGAACAGAAATCTAGGGCAGTCCAAAGCTGCAAAAACACCAAAGTAACAAAACTGTATTATGCTTTCAGTGTAAGCAATATCATCCATTCTAGAGTGTGTTCAGGTACAGCACAAATCCGGTCCCATGGTCATGTGCCAAATGCCATGATAGGCTAGCTAATCCACAGTATTTCTCTTCCATCTCCTGCTTTTCCCTTTAAATGAGCACAAAGCTCTCATCCTCTCCATTACTACTACTGAAGAGTTCATCAGAACATGGACATCTGAAGTACTGGTCACTGATCACACATGTTACATAAAGGCAGACTGTGATTCCCAGGTTGGTGTCCCCAGAACACCCCGACATATTTATTTTACATCTGCTCCTTTTACAAGGTTGCAAGTTCCTCTGAGATTTGAAGATTTTAGTTTAGTTTCCCCCCCACCCTACATGTGTTCATTTTTTGTTCTTCTTTATTTCCTTCCTATCTCCATGTGCAGCCTCTGACATTCAGTGGGCCTTTGACCAATATTTACTTGATGATTTTATGAGGCTGAAAGAGGCTAAGTGACAATATTCCACCTGTTCAACCAGTCATTGGGGGAGCCAGACCTAGAAGCTTCTTTTACTTCCAAGCCCACACTCCTTACTCTTGAATGAGTCTTTATTGACACTTGGAGCAGTAAGAGTGGACATGTTTTTCACAAAAGAAAACATCTCTCTTGCTTGCAGATGAATCTAGTTCTTATAGTTTGAGAAAAGTGTTTATCATTTCCAACATATGACATGTGCTCTATCCCATAGTCCTAGGAGGCCATATGGCTTTCTGGAAGCCACTGGAAATCCTAGGAATCACAGTGGAGTCCAGCCTTGCTTCTGTTAGAGAACTGTTAGGTCCAAAATGAGTAAGTGGCCTACTAGTTGCATGATGAAAAGGAAAACAAAAATTTGTAAGATTAGCACACATGCAAAAGTATCTCACTTTGATGTGTGCACACTCATCCCCCCCCCACACACACATATGGCTTCCCTATAAACATGTCTTAGCAAAACTGATGTTTGAGCAAAGGGAGCTCACAGAAGCAAAATGATAGCAATCAACACTTGAGTTGGCCTCCAGCTGGTTGTGAGGAAGAAAACCCCCTGCCAAATGATTCGCATGATGACAATCATTTCACTGAGAGTCCTGCAGTAGCACCATTAGGCATCTGGCTTAAAGAATGGGAGAGAGCAGCAGTGCCAATGTAGTGCATTATTTTATCCAAGCATCCTCCTACCCCACTAACTGAGTCATCTCAACTCAACTGGTGACAGATTCAGTTGAAAAAAAAAACACAAAAAACTGCGTAGGACATACAAAGGTAGGAGAGACAAAATATTTTTGCTGTTCTCATTATTCTAAAATTTAAAATGAGACCTGTATTAACTCAGGCTGTCATAACAAAATTACATTTATTGGGTGGCTTAAAGAACAGAAATTTTCATGGGCAGGCAGGGTCATTTCTGATAAAGTTTTTTTGTTTGTTTGTTTGGCTTGTACATTGCCCTGCCTTGCCCTTTCCTCATATGGCAATTGATCTGTACATGGATATAAAGAGAAAAAGATATCTCTGCCTCTCTCTTTGTGATGCTAGGGACCAAAACCATGATCTCATTCATGCCAGGCCAACACTCTACTACTGAGCTTCATCCCCAGCCCTTCTCTTCCTCATCAGACCCATATGATCTCAATTAACCTTAATTATTTCCAAAAGGCTCCATCTCCAAATACCATCCCATTGGGATTTAGGGGTTCAATATCTAAATTTGGGGGAGACATATTCCAGTCTATAGCTTAAAATGCATGTCCCTCTTGCATGCAAAGCATATTTATTAAAAACCCAACAGTTCTGAAATCCTAACTCATACCAGCATCAAATCAACTTCTAAAGTCCACTCTTGGCTAAATGTCATTTAAATGTGAGACTCATCCTAAGACCAGATTCTTCTCCAACTGTGAAATTGTGAAGTCAGATGAATTACGTGCTTCCAAAATACAATGGTTAGATAAGCGTAGGATATTCCCATTCCAGCAGGCAGAAAGCAGGAGGAAGAAAGACACAAGATAGGTCCCAAACAAAGTCTAAACTCTACCAGAAACATTCCATTAGACATGAAGGCTTCTACATAATTCGTTTGTTACCAAAAGCTCCATCTTTGTCCCAGATGCCAATCTGATAACAAGGACGTGATTTGGAGAGAAAGAAAAAAGAAGTTTTATTGCTTTGCTAGCTAGAGAGAAGCACAGAGGACTCTAGTCCCAGAGGCTGTGGTTCTTCTTCCAGGCCCCCAGGTTAGGGAGGGAAGAGGGAGAAGAGGAAAAGATAAACACATCCCTTTTAGACTAGGCCTCAGAGCAGTGAAGGCTATGTTCAAAAAGTCAAATGGTTCAATACTCTCCCTTTTTTTTTCAAATGTATGAAAGATGATATGTCAAGAGCTTTGTAATGTTTTGAACAACCAATAAAAAAAACAAAAAAAAATTGCAATGCAAAAAAAAGGAAAAAAACATAGTGAAGTGGACCCCTGTTACACTAGAAGCTGGAGCCAGCAGCTACCAACTGCTCTCTGGAACTCTCCATTACACTCTGTTCCTCTCTGGCTGCTAGACCCCTCTGCGTTGCCAGCCCTGGTTTGTGGCTGCTTTTAGTACCAGCAGCCTCAGTGTTACTAGCTTTTAGAGTCACCCGGTCTGCTGGTTCTACTCAAGAGAGAAATCATGAATACACAAAATAAAACCCATTTCATTAGAACTTTTGTTGCAGCATAAGGGAAACAGTACTCAGACTATTCCACTGTTCCAAAAAGGGTGAGGAGAAGACTGCTCATGTAGGAAAAAACAAACAAACAAACAAACAAAAACGGAAGATGGAAGGCTCACACATGTGCACCATGTCCTGCCTATACTGCGGACGTCCTGCTTCCTCTCTTGAGGAGCTTCTGAGAGACCACAGAGGGGACAGCTACAGTGGCCGCACAGGGGGCCATCATCTAGAGAAGCTGTGGGGTGGAGTTATCTGAGATGAACACTCATCAAAAGTTGCAGCAGCTGAGCAAAACTCTCTGGAACAGTCTCGGAGTATCTGATGTCACCGAGGCCAATGGCAAGACATTTAGGACAACCATATGTATCAAAGACAGAAGAAAGAAAATAAGTGCCTCTTGGAAAACATGGGTCCTTCAGGTTCTTCAGGTCTGCCCCAGAGACCAACCAACATGGCTCTCTCAGGAGGGCATGTTCCATGTGTTCTTTGTGGTAACCACTTGTTCTGCTAAAATGGAGGAGGGAGCCACCTTGCTCCAAGCTTGTGAGGGAAGCAGCAGTCAGAGGTTCTCTGAATTCCTCGGGAGTCATTCCTCACTTTTCTCAAACAGTAACACATGTTGGCAAGCTTCCTTCACTGGGTCCTATTTTCTGTTTTCTTAAGTCCCAGCAGGCACTGTTTCTGTGGGTATAATTCTGGTTTTTGCTGAGCAGTCACTGCCTAAGCAAAACCAGTGTGTACATTTCACATTCATCAACACCCTGAGTGGAAAATTTTAAGATTCATTCATTTAACTGACCAGTTGCTTTTTTCAGAGTATTTTGGGTGACTTCTGGTGGGTCCCAGAGCTGGAAGTACATATTTCATAGCCTCAGCCAAGTTTCTTCAGAGGGACGATCTTTTGTGGGAACACCTGCAGGAAATATTTTAAGCTTAAAGGCACTTTCTTCTATTACACACAGAACTCAGGCCTTTTCTAAATGCTAAAGATGATCCAAGGATCTTCTTATAAGAAAATATTGACTATCTGCTCTCTGGGTATACATGTTGCTTAAGTAGATTGAACCTACAGGTAAGAAATATTGGTCTAATGCCCACACTTTAACCCCACCAAAAAATTGCCTTTGATAAGGTAATATTTACTGGGACTTCACCTCTAAGCATATATAAAATATTTATATTAAAAAAGATCTGTTTCAAAAATAGTCTTCTGACTTACAAAGCTGTGGTTGACGGTAGTGCTATTTTCTTACCCAGCATTTATCTGAAGTCTCACTTGGTGAACTTGCACTTGCTTAAAATTTTAGTGGAATATGTATATTTGTCTCTCCAGAGAAATGTTATAATTAATTGAACATAAGTAGTGAAATGGTGCTTTATAAAGCTTTGTTCTTCTTAAGTGTATTGAAGACAAAATTTCAGCGCTTCATCGCTTCTAACTGTTTTGATGCTATTCTATTTCCACAACTAACTAAGGCTATTCTGCATTATGTTTAGACTTTTAGCTCATAGATAGAATATTTAGTGAAATGTGAAATGGCTGCTTTTTCAAGTAAAGTCACAATGATGTTCAACTGAACTTAGTAAAATAATTCAGCGGGTGTCAATATATTAAAGTCAACTGAATATTTAGGAGGCCTCTCAATTCAGTGTTGTATCAGAAGCTGGCAAATGCAAATGGAATATCGAACATGGTGTTTTAGTACTGCATTTTTTTTTAATTATCCAAAATCTTTATTTGGAAATACTTCCTCAAACCTCAAATGGTTGGGAAAATAAGTAGATATTACTTGGAAAGAGAAAGCTATCATTTCTAGTAGCATTAAATGTAAACATAGATAACTTGAAACCTCTGATGACAAGATATACCTACAGAAAGATATCAGTTAAAGTCTGAGCCATTATGCCTTATGCCTAGAGAGCTAATCTAGCAAACCCATGTTCGAATGTATTTTGACTACTGCCCCGAAGTGGCATAGCAAGTGTATGATGTGAGAAAATAGCTTTGTGTGCAGTTCGTATTTGTATGGGGTTTTATGAAATGAAAATCCTTGTGCACTTTATAACTATGGAATCATTTCAGAAAAGATATTTGCAGAGAATGGAGGATTAATTATATTTTGCCATTTCCTAATTATCCATACTTACTTTTATGCTCTAATTATTTTTCATGTTTCTAAGCTTTTCTGTTGTTTGTCTTTAATAAGATATAATCAACAACTCATTAGGGTCCTGGGGGAAGGTGGAATGGGAGGGAGGATATGTGGGACGACTATGTTTTACTTTCAATCTTTTTCCCTACTAAGTTATTGTATGTCATTATCTTTATTTTCATTCATCTGTTCTTTGCAGGATATAGCATTATTTGTTTGTGCTCCTTTGTAGTTGGTCCTCAGGCAGATCATTGTTGCAAAATTCATCATCATTGTGTGTTGTTCTTCATTTTCCCTAATGAAGTTTCTGTTGGTGCCTTGGGGTCTGGTTTGGCTTTGTCCATTTTGGACTGTGCTCATCATAATTGGTCCCATTCTGCTTTCATCTGGTATGTGATGTTGTTTACATGAAGTCATACACTTTCTAAATGGAAATACTTTATACTCCATTTTAATTATAATATTTATTTAGTTTGCAGACTTAGGATTACCTAGCATTCTTAATCTTGACCCTTCCTGCATACCTAGAAAGCTGGAATACATAGAATTTGAAATGATAATTGACCCTTCTCACTTGCAAAAGCATAAATCCCCCTAGAGGAGCAAAACCATTTCTCTCCATGTGGAAAACAAAGCATATGGAGCAGGCATACTAACCTTTCATCTGTCTTACTTTAGGTTTCACTAATAATTCCAGACATTAGTTGAATTTGGGGGAATTTTATTCCATGTGCCCTTTAATCCACTACATTGCCACACTATATTCCACTGTTGTTTTTTAAACATTCTGTACCATTGAGTACTTTATTTCCTTTGCCATTTGCTATTCTATATTTATTCTATGTATACTATGCTGTGCTATATTATGGATCAGTGCGTTTGCACAGGGAAAATGAAGTGCTCATTAAGTCTTATGTCTGGAAGAAATGGAGACTCATCCAGCACTATTCAGCCTGGAATCTGGCTTGCCTCCTGGAGTCTGAGTTACGTGCCCATTTTCCTTACTCCATTGAAGTATCATATTGTGTATTTATCATATGTTTGATTCCACCAAAGTCAAATGTTGGCTCAGATAACCAATTTCCTCATCAGACCTAGTTTCCTATAGGTTAGGACTGAGCTGTGTTTGCTTCTTCCCTTCTTTCTGAGTGCTCTTCAGTTCTTTCTTTTCAAGGCCAGCCTGCATTCTGCTTCCACTGGTTTCTGATTACCAAAACCCTCACTGCCCACTGGCTGCCATACCATACTTTCTCCGAATATTGATGCTCCAGATTTATTTCTCTGACATTTGTCAAATTATATCACTTGTTTAATTTTCTGCATCCAGTAGAATATTCATTCTATCCCTTTTATCACCTCAACTAAGTTATAATGAGATCTCAATATATATCAATCTTCTCCCCACTACACTATGCCATGTACAGTATGGCACATGTTCATTCACTCCAAAACAGCATTTGGTCAAACAAAATACCCCTTCCTTCATAAGTTGAAACATATATGTGTATAAAATAAATGATATACAGTGTGAAAATATTTGTGTACCTGAGTGTATGTATGGGTATATAGAAATGTATCCTTTATCAAATAGAAATTGAGATTATTTGAAGCTTTATTTAATCTGAGATACCTTTCTGGATACTCAAAGTTTTTGTAAGGTGCCCTTTTTCCTTACCCATTAGTATATTCATCTATTTTAGATTCTAATGATTGAGAATTATTTTTATATTATGGGTATGTGCTCTAATACATTTATTGACTACCTATTACATTGTAAGCATTATAATCTTTTACTTGGGAATTTATCAAAGGAAATCCAAACTATCTTTCTACTTGAGCTTCGTTGAGAAAAGCAGTTCTTATTTTCATCATAAACTTTAATTTTTTTTTCCAGTGTTGGAATTGAACCCAGGGCTTCATGCACACTAGGCAAGCCCTAGTTATATTCCCAGCCCAATTTTTAACTTGTAATATAATATTCAAATAGTTTTAGTAGGAGTTAGCTGATATTGAACACACTAATTTTTTAATACTTTGTTGCCATGCATATATAAGGATTTCTCTTATACATTTAAAAAATAACATCATATTTTTAAATATTTAAAAAATAACATCTCTATTACTGATTAATTCAATTCTTGGTAAATGGTTACTTGCATAAGAAAGGGTTGCATATTACTGAAAATATTACTTCTTTTTCTTAAGTTGAATATTAGCCTTATGTGTCTTCCCCCCACCACCCAGGCTGCTTCCATTTGCCTATTTCATCTTTTAGTAGAATCATTACCCATTGGTAATTGTTTTTAAATCACCCTGTTAGGATATTTAAATTTATTGATTGCACCAATCTACCATCATTCAAAATTAATCAAGCAAATTTAAATCTTTATATTCTCTATTCCACTTTCATTTCTATGATAATATTAGCATCTTTGTACTCACTGCCAGTGAAAGTTTGTTTAATGGTAATCCTTCATTTTCACTTCTGAGCATCTATATTTAGCAATTTCTGAGTATTGTGATTTTTGTAGTTTCTAGTTAGCTATATTTAAAATTCTACTGGGACTTAGTTCTATTATTATTCTTACTGAGATAAGTCTTTTCCCTTAAATTTTATGTTATCCATTATTAATTTTAGCAAAACTCCACTTTATGTAGAGCCTAGTGATAATCAAGCAATAGTCTTAAAAAATAAATAATTATTCTTTTGTGGGAGGTAGGAGATATGAACTGGGGTGGGGAAAGATAATGAGTCTATTTTTATGCTTTAGTTTTAGCCTAATGATTTCAAGTGTTCAGAGCACAGAATTGTGGAAATGCTGAGAAACATGATGCACTCATACATGTTGAGAAAGTGCAGAGTACTGATCTCAATTAAGTTCTTGAAACATAATTCAATGATTTAATAACTCACTTTTCTCATCACCTTCACAGAGTTCCTGGGATTTGCATGATTCTTTCCCATGAGTTAAATTGGTTAAAAAAATATGCAGCAAGGTATGGCATAAAATACCTTTGGGGTCACTAAAGAGTCTAATGGCAGAATAGGTACTACAGATCCTGGAAGAGTATTAATCCCATGAGGTGTCCCAGGACAAAGGGTTTTATGTCACATAAGATTTGGACAGATGTATAAATAAGTCAGGCAGTGATGAAAACTCTTCATATATTCAAAGCTCAAGCTTCCAGTTCTTTAGCCTCTTCTTAGTTTTTAAAATAACTTTTAATATCCCACAAACTATTTTTGAGAAAGAATAGAACAAGGGTAATTTGATGGGAGTTTGAGATACAAATGATGCTAACATAGAATTTATTGTATGAAATGAATTTGAAAACTTTGGTTTTTGGGTCTTTCCCATTAACATAAAAACATTACTCAAAACAATACTTTCTTAAAAATCAGGGCAAGATTTAATAAAAGATATTAATCTATTTCTCAAGACAAGAATTATTTCCTTTTAAAGCACTCTGAATATTTAATTCTAAGCACCGTGTCTCAGTGCTTGCTTGCAAAAAGAATAAAAACAAGAACTATATTTGACAGAAACAAATTATTGAAAAATGGGTTTAGAAAAAGATTGTCTGAAAATTGTTTTAAAAAATGTGTGCTAGAAAGCCTGTATCTGTCCAGGTATTATCATTATTTTTTTTTAAAAAGAGTACTATGGTACTATGGTCTAAGGGCAGTTATAGTGACCTGCAAAGGATATTGATTTTAGTATAAGGTCACAGTATCTGATGTGAAAATGTAGCTTTTTTTGGTTAAGATATCTGAGATACACACACATATATACCTAAAGACATGCATTTAATATTAAACATATATATATATATATATATATATATATATATATATATTCAGATATTATATATATATTCAGATATTATATATATATATTCAGATATATATATATATATATATTCAGATATTCACATATCTTGGTTATATCTAGTCAGATATCTTGGATGTGAGTTTATATGCAAATATATATATAAAATATAGGTGTATATATACATATATATATATGTATATATACACACTTATACATACATACATGTGTGTGTGTGTGTATATATATATATATATATATATATATATATATATATATATATATATATACCCTCCCTTGTAGTTTGACTACTGCAAAAGGAAGGTGTTGATTAGAAAATGCAAAGACATGCCATATTTCTAATTCTTCATAAATTAAAAACATAGCCATAGGATATGTTTGCCCCTGTTTCTGTGACTCTGGACAGGCTTGTGACACTTCCAGATATCAAATTCCTACTCTCTGTCCATGAGACTGCAGTGAATTCATACAGATAAAAAAGAGTTGGGATCACCAGCTAGCCTTTTTATATACCTTTCCCTTTATACTCATAAAACTTGGTTTTCTTTCATTGCAGTTTCATTTCGCATTTCCGTTATAGAGTGAGGTTTAGCTTGACCTCTGCTGTCTTCCATGAAAGAGAGAGAATTCATTTTCACAAATTAAAGATTCTAAATAATATTTTTATATAAATACTTTTCTGCAATATTAAAATATATATTTTTTCCTTAGCTAATATCTACAGTAATCAAGATAAAATAGTGCATTTTTTAAAATAACCTTTGTGATAATTTTGTATTTTTGCCATGTGTAGGTGTTTCTACAATACAACAAAATTCAATAAAGCAATGTTTGCTTTGTAATTGGTCTGTTTTTCATCATATTGATAACAGGTAGTTTTCATCTTTAACCCCCACATAGTATGTATCACCACTATATTATATTAAGGCAACATTATTTGTAGTTACTCTTAAGAGCATTTTATGATGCATCAAAGTTAAATAGATCTCTAAAATGTATTGTCCATTTACCATGTGTTTTTAAAGCTATTTTTAAATGAATGAATGTATCTTTTCTCTTTTACCATTTGATTTTTACAGTTACTGAGATAATTATTTATAAAAACTCAGAAACTACTTTTGGAGAATTATATCCTACAGTTATAGTTTACCATGAAGAATGATGAAGTATTTATGAAGTACAATAAGATAGAATATTATTCTTTTGTACCCGTCTGTCCCAGAGGTAATTGTTCAATATCCAACATCTCAAACAATTATAATTAACTATTCTAAAGCAATTAAGAACTATGTACTTGCTTGTAATTCTCATATTTACTTACACTTAAAAATAATTCATTAAAGTAATTCTGTTGAGAAATGTTTGTGGTAATTTTAACTATCTAAAGGTCATTATAGTGTGGTGGAGGCTTCAGATCTGGAAAACAGTGCTGATAGAATGAGCTGTGAAAGTCCAACTACAGGTCATGGTCTCAATCATTGTATTTTAATGACAATTATAGGTCAATGCCAATTCTTAGCTGTCACTTTTCAACCCGTACCTGAATTAGAAGACAAGATTATTCATTTTGCTACAAAATATTAATGTGAAGACCTAAAAGTGACAAAATAGTCTATTTTTTGGTTTGTCTACAAGCAAGTTTGTTTTCCATTAAATAGCTTTTTTACAAATTTGAAATGTAAATATATTTTATTTTTTCCCAGTGAGTACACAATACACAATTGTTTGACAATACTATTAACCAATTTTACGCCAATTTCTTTGCCAATCTAACATCAAATGAAACACATTAAGATTTTGGACGCTGTTTGGTGACTTAAACAAACTACAGTTTTAAAAAATGCATCTATAAAACAAAGTATAAAAAGTCTACCCACTGCCACACAATCCCTTATCTTGCAACACTTTTAAAGTCACAATAAATGATTTTAAAATTATGGAATTAAAAAGAATTAGTAAATTGCATGTAATTTAAAGAAATGCATGGTGCTTCATTTGAAGTACACATTATAAACAAGGAAAATAAAAGTAACTTCACCTCTAAGATAATGTGGAAAGACATGTAGCTTTACACCAATTCTTGTCATGTAACTCTATAAACACAATATACAGAAGCAGATGAAAAAACTAACAATAGTGAATATTATGGTTCTGCATATCTTTAATACTGACACACAATTGCTTTCCAGTGAAGATAATCCCCCGTTTGGAGCTCATTGGCATCATTATTGTTTTATTGTCAATGGACAGTTACATATTTTTATTGAGTAGAAATTAGGAAGTGTTCCACCAAAGCACATACAAACTTTCAACTCAAATTCAATTGAAAATATATTTAAATACCCAGAGCATTAAACTATGACATAGAACACCATTAAATCTGCTATTCAAAGCAAGTAAACTTGCAATGGTTTTACTTCCCTTTGGTTGTATGATAACTTAACATGTTGGTCCTTGTTTTCTTACATTCTCTCTTGAATTGGATGCAAATCTTCTGAAGGGATCAATTATTTTCATGTCCCTGTACTATCCTAACTTTTTAAAAAATGGCATGGAAAAGATTTAGAGGAGGGTGGGTTGACTCCCCAGCATACACTGGCATACCTGAGTTTGGGCACTGACTGACATGGTTATTTTCTCTTAAGAGACTTTACCCGTTATAAATGAAGCAGTACTTGTGTCTGTCTTGACTTCACAGCAGTGTTGCCTGTAAGTGCAAGGTAAGTTACATTCTCTCCCACCCACGTTTCCTTCTGATGGCTTATGTAGGCTCTGGTTAGCAGAGTCAGCTCAGTGAATTTCTAATCACATTCATTCAATCAGCTACACAATGAAAATCTATGAAGGTTCTCTTAGATTTGTGTTATTCTGTTGATGTTCTGGCTTGTACTGACTGGTAGCTTTATATGTGTATCATGTTGATGAAGATTTCTGATTTTTAAGAGTGTTCCTGAATTTATATAGCCATAGCTTGTTATTTTGCTCTCTATAAAAGGATGAGCATATTGGGTGGAAGATTTTTTGGACCAATTTATTTAAAACTAGGTTTAATGGGCAACATGGATTATTCTAAAAGAACATTCCAAGTAACCACAGGGTTTGTATTGCATTACCTAACTCTTAAATTTTTGTGTACTCAAGACAATCAGGAAGGTATGATGCTGTGTTCCAATTATTCTACATGTCATCTACATAAAGACATATTTTTTTAAGTCTTGGTTTATTAATTGCCTACAAATGCCAGTTACCAGGAGTCAAGAATCTGTATAATCTATGTGATAAAATTTTAGACTAAATTCAGTGATTAAGGAGCAAATAGATGAAACACAAATGAATATAACTTCTTAGATATTTGTTTTGAAATAAAGGAGGTGAATTAAGGAACTTCACAAATAAAAAATAAATTCCTCACATCTTAGAGTTGTGAATTATTATGTATTCATTCTTTTGCAAAAGCTTTTTCTCCTCTCCCAGTCTCTTTATCCCAGAGAAATCAAACTGCATGAAAATCCAGGCACTGATGGAAGAAAGTTGATAAAGTGTTTAATAAGTGTGTCTCAGAATTCCTTTTCTCTTCAGTGAAGAAATGAACTACACACGACACCAAGAAGATGTTGGGGCCCATAAAGAACATCACATTCTAGGCTTACCTGTGCTGATGCAGTCTCAGGGAATTCAAAAGATGGAGCCATTGAACTATGTCATCCCTTTGCTATGACAACAGGACATGAACCGGTGACCAAGCCAATAATGCAGAGTATGAGACCTATTAAAGGGTCTCCTACTTGAGAACTGATCCTGATTGTTACATCGAATAGTTTTGAAGTACTGAATATATCATAGGAAAAACATAAGAAAATATAGTCAGAGCTAGAATTTAAGATTGTGTAGGTAGCACATGGGAAAATGTCACAAGTGGGAATTTCAGGAAGGTTATCTTCTACTTGACTGATTGACTGCACATGTACAGTAGCTAACATATATTTCAAAGTCACATTTATTTTGAGCATACATAACTGATGTTTAGGAACTTCTTGTTCTCAAAGTCATGAAAACAAATGAGGCAGGACACTGTTATTAATGTCCACTTACAAGGTTTGGTTTTATTTAAAAAGTGTATAAACATGCATTTTTCTCCTTTTTAATTTTTCTTTTCAATTTACTCATTCAAAATGGGTCAAACAGATTTTAGTTGGTAGCCAATTTCTGAGAATGTACCATCAAATATTTATTCCAATAAACTTATGGATGGTGAACTGAACATACTCTCAGCACTGCTTTTTAAGCACTTGCAATTTGGCTCTACCTTTGGTGAAATCAACTTTACATCTTAGTTAAATGAAACACAAAGTTGTATATAGACTGCATTTTTTCAATCATGAATTTAAGTGATCCAGTTTTATCCTCTAGTGTGTACTGTACATGTATTAGAAAGACAAAACAAGATATTGCAATAGATTTCATGTTTGGAAGCAGCCTGAGTATGTCCTAATAATAAATTGCTTCTTTACTTGCTAGATAGTCGTGAGTTCATTTTGTTTGTTTCCTTGGGGAACTTCATGTTATATTCCGACTTAATGAGTTGGAGAGATTAATTATGGTAATTCAGAAAATGCTGTTTTAAAAAGCTATAATATAAATACAGCTCTTGTGAAACACCTTAATTTTCTTTTGCTTGTCGCCATTCTCAGGTGGGTCAATTACAATGACAAGTAAAGTTGATTCTAAATAAAACTTTAATTATCTTTTTTTAAAGCAAGTTAAGTACATCTTTGCTACCTGCATATTTTAATGCATATTCAGCCTAAAGACTTAAAATTCCTTCTTTTGACCTCTTGCTTTTGTCAATAGCAAAATCCATCTTTCTTCTCTTAAATACAGACTCGTTTCCTGATGTTCAGACTTTGCCAACACCATTGTTCCTTTGCATCTTCCTATTTCTACACCCCAACTGAAAACCGTCTAACAGGATGGGTTATACCAGCATTATCCAACCTAGCTTACAGTACAGAAACCCCCTTCACATTCAATCTTTTCTTCATGTCATGAGGAGTAGAGATTTGTGCTTATCACCAAATAAAATTGCTGTGCAAAATTTAAACATAAAAGTTACACAATTAAAAGTTAATATATGGCACCACAGCCTATTAATTCACATATAGTACAACAGACCAATAAGAACAGACAATAATAGGAACAGAGCTAAAAAGAGTGAGCTTGCATAGCAATGCACAAAAGAAATTATATACAGAGGAAAATCCTTTTCTTCCTGGAGGGCGAGTTTTGTTTTCTTTCTTTTATTTTCTATACTCCTGACAAGAAAGAGTTAAGGTGGGTGGTGTACTTAAGAGAAGAACACAAGTAAAATATCTGTGGGATATGTGTGGCTGTGTGTCTTTACATTGCATTTACAGTTCTTTTAATAGTACATAAATAAAAGAAATTGTTCATTGCACTGTTTAGTGTCATCATGTCCATGAGTTGGGACCTGATGGTCCTTCAGAGCAGCTTTGTATGTCTCTTCTCAGTTACTCTAAAAAGAGATGGAAACAAAAGTCAGGAATAAAGCTCAAGAGTTAAATGATGCATTCTTCTATCCTGACCCGCATATTCAAAATCAGAGCAACCGGATAGTAAATGAAGATGAAGACATCAGAAAGATCTTGGTGTGTTTGTGCAATTCATTTTCTTTGAACCAGAGAAACAAGGAAAATAGAAACACTGTAGAATCTGGAGATTTAAAATTCAACTAGAGCTATTTTATTTTCACTCCCTGCACACCTACGATTATTTCAATATAAAATTTAAAGAAATTTTCAAGTACCCATGGGCCAAATGAAAAATTATAAATAAATCTTAATACTGATCAGATTGATAATGGCCAATAATGATAACTCAGATCCATAAACGATAAGTTTGAAACTATTTTCCCTTTTCATTAGCTCATGAACTCCTCCAGCCTGTGATGTGAGCATAATGGTAATCATAAACTATTTTTCCATGAGGAATTCAAGAGATCAGAAAAGTAGCTTTGTCTTCTCATGAGCTGTAATCAGGCAAGTGGTTGAGAACATTAGAAGCCATGGCTGTTCTCTTAATAGCCTTGGTTAAGCTGAATTCAAAGAAGCAGTTGACAATGTTAAGCAGGCATCATTCTAATAGGGAATAGGGAGTTGGTAAATTTTGTAATGGAATTAACACAAATTCAATGTTTTTAATTTGACGAACTGTGACATCCCTATTTTTCACCATTACCTCATATTTTTATATTTAGAAAATATAAAAACCAATGCCAGTTCTTCATTCAAAAAGATAAACTTAATCAATAGCTATATCATTATAATGAAAATATTGTGAACTAACTCAAATCAAAGATCAAAATTTTTAAGACTGACTCCATAAATTTTAAAAAAAAGAATGAAGAGCAAATAAATGAAGAATAGGAGGAACTACTAAGAAGACTCTTTAAAGTACCAAAGGGCCAGAATTTCTCTCTTTTTTATTGTGCTGAGTTTAAAAGAGCAAGAAAAGTATCCAGTGAACTACATTTAATTTAACTTGTAAGTGTTGAGACTAATTGCCCACGTTTAAACAATTTTTTGTTGTTTTATGGTTGTTTATTTTGGTACTGGGGTTTGAACCAAGGGTGCTCTATCCTGAGCTACATCCCTAGCCTTTGTTATATTTTATTTTGAAACAGGATCTTACTAAGTTGCCCAGGTTGTCCTCAAGCTTGTGATCCTCCTGCCTCAGCCTCTGGTAGCTAGAATTACAGGTGTGCACCACCATGTTTAAAGTAATTCTTATGTAGCATAAATCAGCTTGAAATATAAATAAAATATTTATGTCATTGACCTGCTATAAATAGCAATCATCTACGTTATAACCAAACTTGTTTAAAAATTATTGATTTTTTTTTCCTGTAGCAGGGAAAGTTTTCTATCATTCTTAAATTTGTTTAATATGAAAATATTATTAATCTAATATTCTTTCTGAATCACAATAAACCATTAAATTTATTATTTTGGTTCTGGGGATTGAACTCAGGGATGAGCTACCATTGAACTACATCCCCAGTGCTTTTATTTTTCATTTTGAGACAGGGTCCTGTTGAGTAGCTGATGGTTTTACTAAATTGAGGCTGGCCTCAAACTTGGAATCCTCCTACCTCAGCCTTCTATGTCATAGGGATTACAGCTGTGCCACACCGTGCTTGGCTATGGTAGCCTTTTCAGTGACCTAAAACACTTACATAATTCACCTGTAAACTGTCCTTGACTATTTGAGCCCATATATCCTATGTCAAGAAGGTCACTGGCATTGTGCTGGTGACCTCCCCTCTACACCTCTGGTTTCCTGGGTCCAGTGGATCCTTTAGAAGAAGCTGTTCCTGATGAGCTGTGGCCACCTGGAGATGAGAAACTGGGCTTGCTATAGGGCACCAAGGCCTCCTCTGAAAAAGAAAAAAAAACAATAAAGGGCTAAATTGAACTGCAGCCTGGGAAAATAACACGAATTTAACTCTTACAAGTTAATCTCAGAATGGACCATTTTACTATTTCATTCTTTAGTAAAATTAAAATTAGGAGGTTTAATCAAGACCAGATATTAAAGGAATTCCCATGTGCAAGCAACATTTCCTACAATAGGAACTGAAGCAGAATTAAATTAAAAGAGATCTTGGGATAAGTATACACTGTTGTATATTATTTGCAAAACTTAAATTCATTATAAAAGAGAGCAGCTTACAGTGAACTACTTTGTTTCAAAAAAAAGCATATCTTAGAATAATTTCTAGAGTTCAATGAGGCTTCAATATTCCCATCAAAACAGAAGAAACGTGGTTTTGTTTTAGTTTAAACCACAGGAATATTTTCTCAATCAATTTAGATCAAGGATTATGTATTAACAAATTAAGTAAAAATATATTAATTGAAAGGCTAGGAATTTCATTAAAAGAAAAAGAGAAACCCACCCAATTTTAACAAATGTGATAATATTCATTTTGTATATTGTTTCCCTACAAATAACTGATCAAATGTATTATGAATAATTATTTAATATTTTGAATCCTTCATTCCTTCTCCTTTCCTCCTCTCTTTATTTCTTATCTCTCTCTTCCTGTCTTTCTCTAGCTCTTTTTTTTCATCTCTCCACATCTTCCTCTCCACCCCAACTAACTCTATTTCTTTCTTTCTTTTGAGGTATTGTCCATTAACAAGTGATTAGAGGATGAAAAAATGTTGGCTGAATTTACTGTTTCTTGCCTTAGACAGTCTTTAATGGCAGGGATCACATAAATTTTCTCTCACAGATTGAATGGTCAACCATTCCAAAACATTTCAGTAAATCTAGATATTGAAATTGTCATCTTCTGGCCCTTGCACAAATTGAATTTTTCAAAAACTTGAGCACACTGTTGTAACAAAATGTAATTACAGAAATGCATGGGGAGAGGACTTGTCTAATAAAGATTGAGTCCAAATGAATATGGAATATGTTTCAAAAGTTGTGTGCATGTGTATATGTTTATTAATAATCAGTAAATCCTGATGCAAGATATTCCAAAAAATGCAATAGCCCCACCGCTAATTAATGTCCAATCAGAAACCATGAAATTTATGTTTTAACATTTCCAGGAAGTGTGATTTATAAAAAGAGCATTTCTTGTCCCCATGTGAACAGTCATCTACATTTAATCAGTTAACCTTTTCCAACATGAGGTCTGTGGTTGGTCATTTACCTGTAAATTTATAATCTCAATTAATTCTCCTAATTGACTGACAGGAGCTCTCCTTTCAAGTGATTGGTTACTTCTGTCAAAATGACAATCTCCTTGAAGGTAGAGATTAAACTGACACAAAAGCTGAAATTTAGTGGTCTTAAAGCTACTCAATAGAAACGGTAAAAGGCAAAAAAGCCAAAATTGTCCCCTGAGACCGTAGATGAAGGCTGGAGATCTCTTGGATTCAAAGACCTATGGAGTGGTCAATTTGAGGAGCAATCACCACTGTAATCAGTTTCAAGGAACATGCCTCTGAGCTCTGCTTGAGAAATTCCAACTTCACTTACTGACTTAAGGCAAATATCTCGGATGCCCTTAAACAACTGCCATTTCTAGAATACCTGGTAGAAAATAAAAGGGTCACAGCCCACACTTGCTTGGGACTGTGCAGAACACACCTGATCCAACCCCTTGTTTGTGTGGGGCTTTCCGTGTGTCTTCTTGGCGTTCTGTGGAGCTTATCCATTCCTGGGTTTGTTGTTGCCACTCTAGGGAGGTTTTGGCTGGACAATCCAAGGAGCTCTTTGTGTCTTCTAAGCTGGAGGCATGTTGTCTCTCTAGAGAGCTTCCTTTTCTCTCTGTTGAGTTTTCCACATGACCAGCATGCTGGCTTGGGCCTATTTGCTGCCTTAAACCCTGACCTGGTGGGGGATCTGGTGGTGGTGGAAGATCTAAAAATTTTGAATAATGTTTAGAATGGAATAAAATTTAATGAAAAAATACAGGTTTTAGTTCAAGTTGGGAAAAAAAAAAAACTCTTGCCCACGTACAAGTATCACCCATGCAAAAAATAAAAACAAACAAAAGAAAAAAAAACAGAGAAAAATAAAAGTCAATTATTGATATGTAAAATGCATATTATTGGTCTCTCTGCTATCTTCTACCACAGCATCATTGAAATCAAATTGACTGGATTCATCCAACTGTTAAACATGGAAAGTGTTTTCAATTGCACACTGGGGCTAACATTCAAGGTTAAAGGGCAACTTAAGGGTCATAATTCATTTTCATCCTTCCCTTTTCAAAGTAGAAATACTATGGCAAAAAAATAAAATAATAAGATCACTAGAAATTCTAGCAGCTGTGCTAATAAAAGAACAAAAGCCAGCCTGCCAATCTCCATAGGAAACATCACCCTTGGGAAATTAAGAACTATATGCCGTATCACATGCAACATATGATTGCCTTTACCCAAGTATGTGGCACTTTTAGCAATAGTCAAAGGGTTAAGCTAACATTTATTAAATTCAATTAACATTCTGCCTGACAACCAATTCTGGCTATTCGTTTCATGAGTTAGCTAATGAGTTACAACTAATATATTATAATCTTCCAATGTATTAATTTTAATAAGTAATAACCAATGTTCAGCATACAGATTGAATATGCTTTATGGTACTAGAGTTGGCAATATATCATGGAAATTTGAGAAGTAGTGGAATAGATAACTTTTTAGAAAAGCTTTTTAAATTAAATATCGGAAATGAAAAACTTTAAAGTTCAAGTATCAGCAAATTTTTCATTTTCCTTTTCTTAGCTCTTCATATCTAAAGCTTTGTGTCTTGAAAATCTTCCACTGTGAAATCATACTTCCTTTCTTAAATATTACACCAGCTGAAATGATTTATTGTTTTTCCTTTAGTACTGGGCATTGAACTCAGGGGAATTTTGCCACTGAGCTACATCCCTAGTTTTTTTAATTTGTTATTTTGAGGTAGGTTTTGTAAGTTGTTGAGAGTCTCATTAAATGCTAATGATTGAGGCCAGCCTCAAACTTGTGACCCTCCTGACTCAGCCTCCTGAGTCATTGGTATGATAGGTGAGCATCACAACACCCAGCTTTAAAATAATTTTTAAATCCTTCTAAATATTCATTTAGCTTGATTTATTGTGATTTTGTGTATGCTATTGCGTACTTCTTAGTTTATCCTTAGAGTATTGGCAATTATGTTATTTATTCATAAAAAGCCAAAATCATGTATAGTATTTATTTCATTAATTAGAAGATATTGTACTTAATATACCATTGTTATGACACTTTTATAACCAGATTCTTATTTCTAATAATATTATCATTGAATTTTAAAGGGAACAGTATAAATTTCTTATATACAGAAAATAGCTTTTTCAAAGAAATGTTAAAGTGGTCATTCTAAGATTTATACTTTGTCTTAGGAGCAAAATGATATTACTCTCCACTGCACAGAGAATCTGGAGCACCCAGGTTGGATGGATATTAGTTCTTATGTATTCCTTTCACATTATATTATGAATTTCTAATTGTTGAGGGGAACAGAGTCTCTGTCTGGGAAAATAAGGTTTTATTCCAAACATTTCTTCCAAGATGAAAAACTAATGTAATGTTGAGATATCTCTTTGTTGGATAATCCAATGAGTTTGGGACTCCCATCACTAAACATTATTATAAATGCAAATTAATTATTTCATTTGAGTTATTGGTCTTAGAGAGACAGCAAGGAGAAATTATAAAATTTGCTTCCAAAATAACAGATCTTATCATTGATTTTTACTCTCCATCAGAGCAGCTTAATTTCTAAAATGGTCAAAATTGTATTGCTTATGCCAGCTAAAACTCTGAAGACTATTTAATTTAACCTGAAATTATATACCTTCATAATTAAGTAATATCCTTGAAGACTGTGTATTCTAAGAAGAAAGGGCATTGCAAGCACATTGAAATAAACCAACAGGAAAGGGAAATGGAATTGCAAATTGCTATAGAAAAATAAAAATATATAAGCAAATACATTTTATCTAAATTAAATTTATTATTCAATTGTAGGTTGATTCATTTCAACTAAGTCAATTCACTAAAGAGTATCTTACTAGCCTACTGAGAATTAGCTATTGTCAGGTGACCACAATCCCATGACAGAAGTGTTGTTATTGTCTTCATTTATTAGCTGAGAAACTGGGACCACAAAGAAATGAAGTATCTCCATTCTGGATCTTTCCTCCCAAGAACTGCACACTCTTCTAACCAAATCTACATGGGACAATTCCACTTGGATATTTAGAAAGCTTTTCAAATTGCACATATCAGAACTGAAATCTAGTTCCTCCTTTATAAAATGTGTGTCTTGCATGATATTCCTCTTCTCCACCTGTGGCAATTTCATCTTACAAGTTCACCAAAGCTATGAAGTGACCTTTAAGCTTTGCTTTACTAATTTTATTAACAAGACCTGTGAGCACCATTTCCAGAATTCCTCACTTCTCATCGCTTTCACTTATTTCTGACTTGGTATGAATCCCCTATGTTGCTTCTACAGCTTCCTATGTATGTGATCTGTTTTACACCTTTTCCCCATTAAATATAACCCAACAGTGGAGATGATCTTTTCAAAAAAAAAAAAAAACAGAGAAGATCATGTCACTCCTCTGCTCCCTCCCCCACCCCCCACCCGTCTCTCCAGTAGCTTCCCACTCAACATACTGTAAGGCTGATTGCAACACTGCAGCTTCAAGGTCCTACATCACATGTGCTCTTTTGCTTGTCTGACTTCGTGTTCTATTTTGTTTTTATGCTTGCTCTAGTCATTTTTCTCCCCTAACATTTTTGGTAAATAAGCCCCAGATTTTATTGCTGTTTTCTTATGTCTTTGAAGGACCTTTCCTTGGATATCTTTGCTTTCATTCTTCTAGTCTTTTCTCCAATGTCACCTTGTATGTGAGGCCTTCCCTAAAGAACAATCTTAAAAATATCTCTTCCCTACCACCACATTTCTCAACTTCTTTGCCTTTTGTCTTTTTCCTCATGGCAATGATCACCCTCTTATCAACTGCTTTTTTATATTCATGTATTACTGTTGGTCTTTATCTATCTTCCTACACTTAAAAGTAAGCTCCATGAAACCAGAGGATTTTTGTCTATCTGGCTCCTATTGCCTACCATGTGGAATATACTTAATATATATTTTAAGGGGTAAAGCTACTATTTGACAGAGCTTGGAAAGGGTCCCTTTTCTGAACAGGGAACACAGGATGTAGTCTAAGGAAAATCAGTTTGTTGGGTAGAGAACTGCCAATTTTTACTCAGTGTGTTGGCTTCAAAGGTATTTTTTGACTCATTATGCAAGTGGTTAGAAGATGTGGATTCATCAATGACTCCTTAGGTGTGCCTGAGTTTTGGTATAGCTTTTGGGACAGACACAGAAATATCCATCCAATTCTTCTTCTGGGACACATGGAGGATACTTTCTCATACTAGACACCATGGGAGAGAGTTTTTGATAATGACATATGAGACATGACATAGGTTCTTGTCATTAGAAACTCCCAATGATCACCCATTATCTGTCTTTGCCTCACTCAGAAACCATAAAGATTTCTGAAAATAATGCCATCTCAATCCTGGAGAGACCTACACCCTTACATTACTGCTTAGAGAAGAACCACCTGACCTTGATAGATGAGTGTGTCAATAAGAAAGTATCTTTTACTGTGCCAAGACACTGAGGGTTAGAGGTTGTTTGGTAAAGCAGCTAGCATTAATTACCCTAATTAATATAGCCATAAAACACTATTGTAAAATCTATAATGTAAAAGTTTTATTGTAAAGTGTCCATACACTATGAACTACTAGGCAGCAATCTTCCAAAAAAGAACAGTTTGATTTTATGTAAAGAAGTTTTGAATTACTCCTGACACATGGATTCATATCATGTAAGTGCCATGTCATAAGCATTTATTGTAAAATAACAATATTCTTAAGGCCTCCAAAATAAATGTCCTTGTTTCACAATTAAATGTGTCTGGATTGCACATGTGGGAAGATATGTGAGCCAAATTTCCTTTGCAATATCACTTAAAATATATCTACTAATAACACATAATTCATAATCACTTTTCAAAATTGAAATTTAGGGACCTATTTTTTTTAGAAAGATAAGCAATATATTGATCATGATTTAAACTAGGAGGAAGATAGTTTTATGTGAACATATTGAAAAATCTTGCAGAAAAAGGATTATAGAAGAAAAAAGAGCACTCTACTTTTTGTATATTTAAATTGTATGCCATCCACATATACTACATATGGTCTTCAAAGATTTGTAAAAAGAACACACTATATTTTTCTCTGTTGCCACAATATTCTGAGCAGAAAAAATATATAAAATTATTAATTCTCAAAGTTGTGAGTAGCATATCAGTGAGAGCAGTCTTTTCTATTTAGAGTGAATAAGATCAACACTGCAAACTGTTCTAAGTGTTCAACTAATCTCCAGAGCATCTGAAGCAGAAAGGTTTTGTTCACCACACGGTATCTATTTAGAGAGAATGAAAAACTCAATTGGACCCTTAACCTTCATATTCCATAGAAACACTTCCCCATGAAAACAAAATAAGCAGGATATATGAACAAACCTGAAAGCTTTTAGAACAAGCATGTTTGGCTTTTTAAGCCTTCTTAGCATTACAGGGTGACAAAAGAAAGCACAAAGATGGCTGCCTGACACAGAGTGCCCCTTCCCACAAAGGAAAATGCTTTTTTTTCCAAACAAGCTTCATTCTGTTTCATAATGATGAATGTAAGAGTGCTAAGGACTAGGTCATAGCTTCTCAAAGCTGGATGTCCATTAAATTTAACCCATGGAGCTTCAAAACTTCCTATAATAGGATTATACCTCAGAATAATCATGAATGTCTCCATGGTTTATTTGAAGATCTCCCCAAATGTTTCCAACATTCAGCATGGCTAGGTTAATCCTAGTGTTTAGTTGGACAATCTCAGATAAAGTTTGTATGCTTATGGAAGATAAGGTTGAGAAGAGGGAAGAAACTCATTTTTGAGTCTCACTGCATACTAGGCACTTTAAATATAATTATATATCCTTAAATATACTTCATATGTGCTTAGAATAAAGTTTCAGGATGAATATATTTATTCAGACTTCAAAAGATATAATAATTAAGTGGAAAATGTGGGAAATAGACTATGCTCTGAGAGCTGTTGAAATACTCATTATTGACGATGGATAACTTCCAGTAAAAATATTTTCTGAAACTAACTATTTAAACAAATATTCAAAGATTGGCTATTCATTTAATTGACATACGTTGGCAAACTATGACATATAGGCCAAATTCTGCCACTATTTTATCAATAACGATTTATTAGATATTAGTCGCACCCATATTTTCATTTACTATAGCTCTACCCATGCAATAATGGCAGTGCAGAGTACTTGTGGCACAGGCCACATGCTAAAAAAAACTCCAAATATTTACTCTCTGAATTTCAATAGAAAAAATATATATATACACTAGCCCTTTGTTATGGTCCAAATGACTGTATATCCCTAAAATTCATCTGTTGAAATCCTAACCCCAGGTGATGGTATTGGAATATGAGGGCTTCATGAGGTCATAAAGGTAAAGTTCTCATGAATGGGATTAGTGCCCTTATTAATCACGAAACTAAAAAATTACTAAACCATTTCAAGTTCTTTTCCAAGAGTGAAAGAGATTATAATTTCATATCATAAATGTTCTGGTACTATGACATGTGCACATGCTGCTTATGTTTTTTTTTCCTAACCTTTACGTGGAATGTTTGCTAAAATACAATAAAGAAAAATGCCAGAAGGGTAGAAAAATCAACAGTTAAGAGTGGTACAGCTTCTCTTTCTTAGGGATTGATCATAAAGACATAATTCCAGATTGTTGAGAGAGAGGGTGTTTCACGTAAGCAAGACCATTTTGCCAGGTTCTGCCTTGTATGTAATGAGGCAATGCCTAATCTACCATAGATATTTTAATCTGAGTTAATGACCAAGTAGAATGCATCTCTTCATTGAGGAAAGAAGAGAAACAGAAATCAGCCAACCATCTGTTATTCCTTCCCTTCGGTGAGGCAGTGCTGGCTGTTGGTCCATTCGCCCTCCCTTGTGTTTGTTGGTGGGCCTGGGCCTCTGACTTTGATTCAGGGATGCGCTCGTGTTACTGACAGTAGAAAATGGGCTGGTGGGTCGAGGTCTTTGAGAGGAGGTAAAGGCTTTTCCTAGAAAGAAAACAAAGGGAGTGGGGTATAGGGAAGGTCATTGTAATGCACTGATAATGTCTTGTATTTTCTGCTCTTCCTAAGGCTAAGTCTGTGAACCTACCTAGAGATGCCATTGGAAGATACCAAATATTGGTGCACCTATAAAAATAAATATATGCCCTGCTACATATAATGTGTTCAATTTTTATAAGCTAAGAACACCCCACCCACAAAAATATTTCAAACAATTGAACATAAAACAAATCCACCAATCCAAAGCTTCACACTGCTTGATTAGTTTTTATATTACCTTGAAAATCTTAGTGATAATTTTATAGTTATATGCAAATTCATGAAACATTATTTCTCAAAATTCAAGAGGTTATTTCTTAAATGAATTGCACACTGTTTCATTTGCTTAATCAAATTTCACCCCTGAAATTTTACAAAATCTGAGCACAGTGAAAAATGCCTTGTAGTTTTATGTGAAAAGTCTGCTCAGGTACACATGCTAGATTGACTTTACCACTTATATGCAAACAAAATGAACTCAATCTCTTAGTGGAAACTCAATAACATCAGTGTAGAGGATAGCAGGTTAAAATCACCTTGTATATCCAAAGTGAAGTAGGTATTTTGTGATTACTGTATCTGAGCAGACTTCAAATTCTCATGGATGAATGAATTGTACTATTTCCCTTTCTTGTGGTTTAGTACAAAGGAAGTGAAATTTATTCTGGGAAATGGTTACCTAATACATTTTCAAAAACATCTTTTAATACTGTTTATTATAGTAAGAGAAGGATGGTTTATGTTCATATATTTATTCTCTTGTCATGTTTTCATTTCATACAAACTTATCATTCGTAGTTTCATTTTCCTAAGTCAATGTGACATGATGTTGCTTAATGCTTTATTAGCTATTAGCATACATTCAAGAAATGCACCTATTCTGTCTAATTTATTAGTTTCCTTGCACTTTCTCACTGTTCTCCTTACAGATAATGCCACAAAAAGCATTCAGGCAACATAAAGTTTTTGACTTACGCTTTATAAAGGAAGAAAATTCAAATAACAGTTATATTACAACATATTTTAGACTGGGTGCTGTATGAAAATAAACCTCTGCAATGCTTGAGAAATCTTTTTATTTTGCTTGATGATATCTAATACATGCTCAAAATAAATATTGATGATATAATTCAAGACAATTTCCAAGGCTCACTTTTCTAACCTGAGAGTTTAATGAAGATCAGGAGCATATCACTTTTATTTAATATTTGAACACTACAAAGATTTAAAAATGCATTTGATATTTCATTAGTTTTGTAAGAGAGCTCAGTTTAATTCATATATTACCATCCTAAATGTGAAGTTAAGAAGTACATATACAAATATTAGAGCATAATCATGCCAAAGTGTTGGGTTTTTTCCAAAAAAACAAATAATTACAAACTGCTAATCTATTTTTAGAATTAAGACTGCATTTCTTTTTGTGGAATGAGCAGCATGTAAAAGTGACATAATTGGTTCTTTATATTATTACTTATTACTCTCAGAAATCAATATTAAATTCTCTAAAGTACAATATACACGTAGTCATCATTTTATTCAACTTGCAAATGCAGTAGGTGTATCTTTAATTAGCATCCTTTAAAGCATATGATTAATTATTGTATTAAAATCTTAGCCAAACAATAAGACCCTCAGCCATTTGAACTGTTAGACTGAAAGCCTTACACCCATTCACCCCATGCTGAGGAAGGCTTCCCAGAAACTGCATTTGTAGAAAGAGACGGGGCAAAGGAAAGTAATGGAGATAAAAGCTGAATAATTTTAATCACTAGGTTCATTATTAATGTGCGCAGATTTTGCAAAGTGTGAGTTATTGAAAATTTAATGGCAATCTGAGTTGCTGATTTGCCATAATATAGAAAGGAAGTATATTCCAATTAATCAGCAGAACCGTGAAGAGAAAGGGATATTAAGGATAGAAGGTAGTAAGTTGGAGCCTATTTTTGGCTCTGCAAAACTTGCATCAGGTCAGAGTTCAGACATCAGAGCATCCCAAATGTTCATGCATATTACAGAGAGCCCTGCAGTCAGACTTGCTGAGAAAGAAGAGGAGAAAAAAGGTAAGTGTCCCAAGGACAAGATTCTCTCATGCAAAGAGTGTTGACTTTGGAGTCTACCAACCTGTTCTTGTAAGGCTGGTTCCATCCAGCCTAAAACCAGCTTTATCTGCTGCTGCCACCAGTGCTTGTACAAAACTGCCGGTGGCAAATATGGAACCATCTGAGGAGCTACCTACACTAGATCTATGACTAGAAAAGTTACAATCCTCATCAGATGAAGAGTCCCATCCATTTACCATTGAACCTAATAACAAATGTAGTTGTCTAGTGAGTTTGTATATATTGCATATCTCATGTGCTTGTAAACACTATACGAATGAGCAAGTACACTGCCTCGACTCCTTGCCACTTTGAAGTTTCATCATGGATTCCTTAGCTAAACATTATCCGTGTTTTAAACACATTTAGTACAAATAAAAGAAGCTTGTGTAAAATCGGTATTTGTTTGAAGCACATGTGCAAGACATGTTCCAAGTGGTTCATTTCTTACATTGTTTAAATTGTTACATGATCATTTTTCCAAGCAAGAACTGCTATGTGTATTTTCTACAAGTCAGGGATGAACACTCTTATTGAAACAAATTATGGTTAATTTAAACTGATCGGTGGCTTGCTTGAATAAATAGTATGGGTATAATTTGAAGTTAGTTCAGAGGGCAATGATAATCTGCATAAAAACTTGAATACCGGACCTTGTACGTACAGTTGTATTTTATAGAAGATCTGGAATTATTTTAAGATTTTAAGGTGAACAGTTAATTACCGGTTAAATAACAAAATACATCAACTAAAATGTATAGATGACATCAAATCAACTAAACATAGAACATAATGAAAATGTTAGTTTGCAAAAGTGCTATTAATTTCAATATTTCTTATGCTTTCTTTGATTTTTAATATTTGAAGAACTCTAATTTTCTCTTTAACACTGATACTTATGAAATTAGCCTTTATGGAGACTATTATCAGCATTTCTATCAATTTTCTCTTTCAAAATGAACTATGGCAGTAGAGTAAAAAAAATGCAACTTTATATTTAAAGAAAATACACTTTGAAGATATTGACAACTTTTTTTCCTTCTAGAAAGTCATTTAGTATTTTATGCATATACATACACACATATTAGATAAAAGCACACTGGGAACTTAACTCATTATGTAATAAAATTAAAATTGCAGTACATATTTAAGTTGGTGTACCATTAATTCATGACAAAACAAACTATCAAGTATTGTTTACCCCAACTTCTGCTTTTGTTAGAAGAGGGACAAAAAAAGGACTTACAAAAAGTTAATTTAGAATTTCAAAATAAACCAAACAGGTGTTTCCAGGAAAGAGATGAAAGTCGTATGTTATAGATTATTTCTATTTCTCTAATATTAAAAAGACAACAGTGTAGTTAGAAGTTGCCACAACTCAGTATTTGAAGTGTTAGTCAGGCTCTCATGGTACAATAACACGGATGCATACATTCTCAAGACAGAGAAAACTGAAACTGAAAGGGTTAGAATGATCTGGAAGTTAAAAGGGTGTTAGGTGTAGCAGAGAAAGATAGAGTCTTGATTCTATTTGCCAAAAGCACAAAGATATACTTTTTACTTTCCAAACAAATTCCCTTGACACAGACCACTGCAAGGAAACTGAGATAACACCAGCAACTGAGCCTCCTCTGAGAGATTCATTTCTAGGTTGATAATCACAAGTCAAGGATCAACAGCCCAAAATGAAAGAAGAAATGATGCAGTGGGTCTTGCAATATAATGCTACTGGAGATAAGAAGAAATCAAAGTGATTCAGCAAGGGGTCACAAAAGAATATGAAAGTCGAGAACTGGGAATAGTTTTAAAACATTCAAAAGCTCAGTTCCAAACCCTTCCATGTGATTTCTGTTTTTCTAAATGTCTGTGCTCACTCTCCAAACAAGCATCTCCTTATTGTTATTCTCCTAATTCATCCTGACACTTCTTTTAGCGGATTTCCTTCTAGTCCCTTCTATCTTTCCTCATTGTTATCTACATTATCTTTTCAAAGCATCAATCTTATACTTTGTTCCTCTGTTTAAAGTCTTACCTATAACACCAATGCACATACAAAATTAGGAATCTGAGACCTCCCCCCAATATTAAGCCAGCCTATCTTTGCAGCCCATTCTGTCCCACAACTAGTGTAATCTCACTCTCTCACCCACACATCACTTCCCATTTCTTGACAATACTTCTGTATTGCACCAAATCTAATAATTGCTCCCAAACTTTAAAGTTCAAATAAAATACCATCTTTACCACCTGGATTCTTCCTTCAACATTCTGTTACGGTGACTCCCTCCTTTGTTGTGAAAACATTGTGCATGCAGTAGTCTATCACCTGTCTCCCTATATTTTGTATATTGTATGTATTTTTCCTGCTCCAGGAAATAAAACTCTTGACATTAAGAACTATCTCTTCTTCACTTCAGTATTTCTTGTACAGGGTCACTGTACAGTAGGAATTCAATGAACAGTGGGCATATGGAATTAAATGCATTTATTGTTTTTTTTTATTCACTGTAAATTCCTTGAGTGATTATATTTGATGTACAATTTCTTAGCAATGACCTTGCTTTAGTTGCAAAAAGAATGTTCTTACAAGCATCCTCAGAAAATTTATTAAACAAATTATTGAATGCTTGTTGATTACTTTGGAACCATGGGAAAAGCAATAACGTCTTCAAGTAAGAAAGTAAAAATTGTACTATATAATTTTTATTATATAAAATAGGATATATATTATATAATAAAGTTCATATGATGTACATCTTGGTTAGGCTTTGATATTTTTTAATATCAAGGTTAAGCAATATTGTCTTCCAATGAAGATGCTAAATTTCATTAAGTGGCAAGTGGCAATTTATTTGTGTGTGTATATGTGACATCTCTATCCAGATTCACCCATCCCAATGCACTTAGCCCAAGCTCTTATTTTTTTTTTTTGTTATTCTTTTAAATTTTTCTTATTCCACTTCTATCCACTATGATCAGCCAAGAAATTGAGTCTACTCTGGGCTTATTTCTGTCTGCCTGCTGTGTGGTTCTACTCTGAGGATCTAGAATATTGACAAATTTAGTTTCTGAATCTGAAAAATTTAGAAAAACATTTCCCATCACAGCAATGTCACCAAAGAAATCCCATCTTGTAAGACTTTCCAACTTTCCCCCCAAATAAACTGTTATCGCCCTGTGAAAGTGGGTCCCACACAAGAGGATTTCCATACACGCATCTGCCTTACCCTAAACAGATCAGCAACTTTCCTACTTTTGTGTTTGCTCTGATTTCTCTCAATCTTTCAAGCTTTAATTTGACACAATATGGCCTCAAACATAATCAATAAATATTTAAACATATTTAAATTCATTTAAAAATGAATTTATTTTTCATTTGTTCATGAAGCTTTTCCTGATGCTCACCGACTCCCTTCTCTGGGAAGAGAGAGTGGCCTGGAAGGCAGGACATCAAGTGGGTGTCGGTTGATAAAGAGACAACATTAGCTATTCTTTTACTTGTACTTCCAATAAGAGCAAAGTGACTAGACAGATGACTTTGGAGTTAAAGACAAATATACTATAGCTATTTGGCCATATTAGGCAATGAGAACACTAATGATCCCAAGTGAAAGAGAGAAGTTAAGTTAGTTGCTTCAATAGATTGCAACCAATATAAACAGAAAGAAATCAATATTTCCTTTTCCTTCATTACTCTGCCTTTCTGGTAAGTCTTCAACTTTCCTCTGAATTGGGGATGAGATGCATAGAATTAGTACCTTTGTAGGACAATTTTAAAGCAGTTTAGTCATATTGTATGAACAAAAATGTATATAACACATGATAAGTTCCTACCATAAAATCATTAAAATTTTTAACATTTATTGATTTTACCTCTCAGTCATTACAATTTTTCCTCTTACTTTTGATTTGAACATCAAGAATGATCTGAAGATTCAGGCAAACAATTATTAAAGAGAGGAGGGAAAGAAGGAGGAGGAGGAGGAGGAGAAGGGTAGAAATCCTTGAGGAGGAAGAGAAGAGGGGGAGAAAGAAGACAGTAATTGAAAGAAAACAAAAAAAAGTAACTCATCAATTAAAAAGGAAGTCATTTAGTGGTAACAGTTTTTTTTTAAATGTAAGCATAAACATGAAAATAAAAGTGAACACCAGATAAAAGGAGTTCAGCCAGAGATTCTTACAAATTATATGAGATTCATATTCATTTGACACATTATAGCCCCAAACATAATCAATACATACTTAAACACTTAATGAAAAATGAATTTATGTCACATAGAGAAATTTATTTGTGTTTATGTTCTCAATCTTTCCAAATTTCTCAGCTTTAAAATTACTGAAAGGTCAAAAAATATCTCAAATGTATTCAAGTTGTTAAAGAAAAAATGCACACAGGACATTAAGTTGTTGCTCAAATGTTACTGAACATAAAATACCATGATAAAGTGGCATCTTGCTGTGTCTCTATTACATCTTCAGCACTAAAATTAATTTATGATCAGTCATCAATTCATTTACATGTCATTTTATGCTAAATCCTTCCTTGCTGATAAATGCTTATCCTTAGATCCATTAAGCTAGAGTAAAGTCTGTGCTTTCTTATATGACCCTGCTAATTGTTGCATTACCATTTTTATGAGATACAAAAACGAATGTTCCCCCATTTTTCGAGCCAATATTTAATCCTGAAATTTTTTCTATGAAGTTCTCATTGCCTAACTACCTACTAAATAAAATCTTCAACTCTAAATGCCTTTGATCAAATCAATCCAAATATTGACTTCTGTTTAGAGGCAGAGAAACATTTCAAGTCTCTGGAAATTCTTTTTACACTCAAATGTCTGAATATACAATAGTCCCACCTATATTCCAGAGAGAGAAAGGGGTGGGGGAAGGTGGGAGGGAGTGGGAGAGAGGGAGGGAGGAAGGGAGAGAAATGTGTCATATAGGAAAAGCAAAATAAGCAATTAAAAAATCTCTTCCCTTGGTTCATATAATACTTATTAACTCATCTCAAAATATTGTGCATAAAATATGCACTTTTCTTATCCATTAAATTCCAAAGTATATATTTAATTTCTTTTTAAAGACATCAGAAAATGATTTCCTTAATTTTAGCATTATTCCTGGAATTTGCCTTAATACTCAATTATTATGCTTTTGTAGCAGAAGCAAAGTGTGGCAAGTGTGTGGAGTGTGTGTGAGTCTGAGTAGGGAGTGAGTGTATTTGTGTGTGAGGGAGAGAAATTGTTAGGCCATTAGGCTTCACCATCTGTCAGATCAAACTTTCCCGAGTCCAAGGACCCAAAATCTGTGTGCTCAGTTCAGATGGTGAGGATGTCTGGTTTTATTACTTTCATACTCATCTGGTATGGGAGTTCCAGTAAAAACCTCCAAAGATATAAAGTGGAAAATACAGGGCCACAATTTCCTTTCAGCTGTAGTGTTCATGTGGGATCCAACAGGCAAGGGAAATTTTATTCGTTTCACTTTACAACACTCAATCTGGGTCTTTTTGTAATCAGTGAGGCGGTTAGAATCTTGACTACATGTTCAGGACATTGCCTCTCCCGCTCTCCTCTTGCCTTGGTTTCTTTTCATGGTGGTGTCATTAAATTCAGGAAATACTTATCCTTGACTCCCACCACCTTTTGGAAGTTAGAGAAAGAAGTCTTGAAATCTTGCCCCTCCCTGGTACTCAGAGAGCAAAGCTGACAAGTTGAACACTGAGGAAGAAACAGTCCATATTTCCCAAAACAATGTTGCATAGACATTGCTTAGTCCCAAATGCAGTGTGATGGTAGGAAATTTTAAAAAATGTACATTATTACAACCAAATAGTATTAAGCACAAATTAAAATAAAAATTATAAAAATAACATTCCTTCCAAAATAGCTAATGGATTTGAATTTTATTAGAAAAGGTAACTGCACACAGAGCTAAATATGAGAAGAATAAATAATAAAAATCATATCAAAATTCAATATTTTTATCAAAATTAAGCGCATTGTGGGAAAGTATTAATGTTTCCAGGGATAAAATGCATATTTTATTTTTATAAATACATACTTATTCCTCTCTCTCTACACACACACACACACACACAGAGAGAGAAAGAGAGAGAAGTAAAAAAACAGAACATTATTTTCCTCTTCAATATGCTAATTCTGAGGATTAGAATGAAGTGGGCATTTCCAGGGCAGAGATCATAGTAATTTATCTTTAGAGTAAAACTGATTGATTTTGTTCATTCTTCTGCCACTTATCTGGTAGATAACCTTCAAAAAGGATGTAAATCCTTCTGTGACTCAATTTCTTTAGCTATAAACTGAGAACAACAACAATAATAATGAGGTTATGAGGATTAAATGAGTTAGTAGATGGTAAAACTTTACATCAGGGCAGGGAGTTCTTTCTACAAATGTAAGAAAACAAATAATTTAGGCTTTTCCATTCTTTAGTTCTGTCATACATCCTTTAGTTCTGATTTCATACTTATGCCTTGTTTCTTTACAAACTCTAACATTTAAATCCATTCTTAGCTCAGCCAGCCATAGGAAAAAACAAGCCACTGTTTAGAAGGGTATCATGCATTGACTAGGAGCTAGGTTTTCTACTTTATTATTATTATTGCTGTTTGGTTGTTGCTATTATTGAATCTAAATGTCTGTGATTAGAAGTGATTAGAAGTCATGGGCTTAAAATAAATGTTTGTTTAGGGAATAAATACATGAAACAGGAGACTTGCAAATACATATTACCATTACTAAGGTCATGGGATGTGGAACTATTGATATTTTCTTTTCTTTTTGTTCTTTTTCATTATTGATGATCATTTCAAGATTTTAGTAGCCATTCACAAACTACATACTTGCTATGAAAATATTTGGAGTTAATGTGCATATATGTGTGTGTGTGTGTGTGTGTGTGTATATATATATATATATATATATATATATATATATATATATATATATATATATATTTACAGAATAAAGCTCTGTAGACTGTTAGTGGCTGGTATTTCCTATGCTGGCAGTTGGGAGTACAATTCAACCAAGTAAAATGTGAAATTTTACATAAAGGCTTTCAGCCCACCCAGTGTTACTGTAGTATCATTCTGGATGGCTTTAGAGTCTCCAGGAATGGAAATTGTTAGTTCTATTTAATAAAAATGGTCATTTGCTTCATGAAAATGACAATATAAGGGAATTTCAGCTTAAAGTAAAGATTAATTTACACCACAGGTGAGTTTAGAACTCTAAGAAACTGACGGTAAGTTCAGAGTCCTCTAGTCTCCAAAGCTCATTGAAGGAGTATGTGTATTATGGCCTATCTCTATTAGCACTATTAAAGTAGCCTTATAGCTGAACAAAACCTAAGAACATCATTAGAACAATATTCATTAGCACGTTGGTTTTGATAACATTTGGTCCACATAAACATCCACCTGATCATATGTACAGGCATGTGTACACACACAATTACATGTACATCCTAGTTGCTCTCCCTCACACACAAATACATTCACTCGCTACATAGACTCACACATATTCCACACACATTGTGCCTTGTCTTTCATACACACATGTATACCATACACTTTACACACATGTGCACAAACTGTATAGAATTGAAAACTGTGTAATACATGCACATACCCTGTATAGATGTGCACACCCCAGTCACACTCACACTGTATATGCACTTTCAATCTTCCTTGTTCTCACACACATTTATACTCATGCACTCTACACCCTACATATGTACACACACTAATACTCACATGCCCTATGGTCACACTAATACCTACATATACTCATTCACACTTTCTACACACATACACATAGACACACAACACACCCTGGAAGGCAAATCAAATCTTTGATCAAACTTTCTCCTCAAGGTCATTGGTGCATGGAAAGACAAAAAAAAAATGTGTATGGGGGAGGTGCTTAAGTTGCTTAAGTGTAAATTACAACTTCTGCTAAGGAGATGTATTATTCATAGAATAAGTGTATTATGGAATTCATGCCTAAACACCCTAAGGTTTCTATATTCAGAAGTAATTAAGCAGTGAATTCAAGTAGGAAAATTTAGACTTTCTTTTCTTAGCAATAAGAGCTTCATTCGGAATTAACATTATATTCCCAAAAGGAGAAATGCAGGTTACTTAAGATGTTTAAACTTGACATCTTAACCAGTGGACTACATTAGACATCCTTACTTGTTCCTGACAGGTGTGTATGTAAAAGTGCAGGGTGGTGTTCTCCCAATTTATAGATACATTTATCATCTTTGTCATTATAGTATTTAATAAAAGAACTACATCAGCATAGCTGACTTTTTTTTTCATCATTATTGCACATTTTTACTGCATTCCTAATGGAAAAAAAGAGTTCAGTATTATTAGTAAAATATGCAAAAATATGCAGAATTTTACCCTTAAGGAGATTATGCTAGAAATTCAGGCAAAGAGGCTTAACATAATAGTGCCCTAATAAGTCAGCTCTCTGAATTCAAAGATTTTAACTTTTGCTCTGTCACTCTGGGTTGGATCTGGGTTTCAAATCACACCAGTATATCTGCAGTTCTTAAATCTTAATTAGCCTGGCAAGCTGACCATCCATCAAGCAAGAAGGAAAACCGAATAGTGGACTCATGCATCATGCACTTCCTCATGCAGAGAGGGCTGTACAGGAAAAGTGAAGGCACTCATGTTTTCTCAGCACTAAACCAGTTTCCATTTGTGTTTGCAGAACTAATATGGAACACAAAGTCTGTGGAATTGGGAAACTGTTGGATTAAAAGTAAATTAAGACTGTGATAAGATGCTTTCTAGGATGAAAGTTGTCATCCAGGAAAATACAGATATGTGTAGTTTCCTTAGAAATCCTAAAGAAATGCAAAGACCAGGCTTAGTTTGGAGTAGCTAGGTCTTCATAATTTTGTAAAAGGCATTTTTTTTTGTGTGTGTATCAAAGAATATATAACTATGTGAATAGAAATACTGAATTTTTACTTTTCACCATATATATATTGTGTACATATTAGGATTTTAAAATTTCCAATTGAAATTGTTGGACATAGGTTACACATCAGTCCTGGAATCATCAGAGGAGGGTACCAACTGAAGTCTTTCACTTGGTGAACAAGGCAAGCAGAAGCCAGAGGAGTAAATAAGTCAAAATAAATATACTTCTTGGAAGAGGGGAAGTTGTTGGATTCTACACTATGAAATGCATAAATGCATGGTTTATCTCACTATGCATTTTCCACCCTAAAAATAATACCTTGTGCAACTGAAGAGTCTTTTTATGAAGACTTGCTTATTTTCATCAGTGAATGGTTTTACAGTGTGAACTATCAAGAAGCATTTTAAGATTGCATTCATTTTGTACTTTCCTCCTGATATACAAAATATATCATTTCTAAATTTTTTTTATGTAACAGACTTGGTTCCCTAGCACAGTAAACTTTTCATTAAAGCCATGACTATAATTGAGTTTTCGAATTTTGTGTTTAACATTAACATATTTAAAATGTTACAGAAATAGATGGAGTGGAATAAATCTTACATAAGAAAGTAAGAAAGTACTTGATTTTTGATGCATTTCAATATTGCAAATAGGTCAGTTATTCATATTAAATCAGTTCCATTACCTGTCACAGAGCTGTCTATATTGTCCATACTGGATCCGGGTGTCTGGTCTAGTGCTCTCAGGGGCCTGGGGATTTCTAAAGCTTCCTCTTCATCATCAGCATCATCATCTGGAACATCTGTTTCCAAGTCAGAAATCAAGGCTCCTGACACGTAACCTAATGGTGGAACTGGGGGCTATGGGGGTGGATTATTGCTTTGAATGTGCCTAGAATTCAAATGGAAACAATAAAATGGGAAAAGCAGTCCATTAACATTCAAAAACATTGTAATAAGAATTAAATGGCATGCTATGGTAACAGTATTCTTCTTTTGCATTAATAATTTTGGAGTTTACAATGCTTTATTACATACACGTCAATAGAGACAATAGGTCTCTGCGCATATGCCTTACCAACAACCACATAAATTTAAGAATTATTCTAGTGATATAAACATATATTTTGTATAGATAAGTCATCAAAAACAGAATGAAAATACTTGTCACAAGACTATTTAAAGTTTACCTTTTCAAAAAATAATATATATACCCATACATATATACATATATATGTTATTTTGTTTCCAGTTTTTGTGTAACCCACCCATGTGGCCTGCTAGCACTTAAGATGTCACTGGAATGCCTAATGTTCCTTCTCTTCCACCTTCAGCACATTTCTGGACTTAGGAGGATTTCTTTTTGCATGACCCTCTCAGAGCAGGCTGAGTGGTATTTTCATTTGCCCCAGTTAGGGCAAGTATCTTCTGCTCTATCTACCTAGTTGTGCATCTATCTCAGCCACCAACATCTTGAACTTTTCCAAGGCAGAAACAATTCACCCTAGTATTCTGTGTTTAGAACAAAAGATGTGTTAGATAAACCCTTTGCAATGAGTAAATAATTTTAATCTCAACCTTCATTAGATAAATAGAATCTTATAATTACCATCACAGTTTTGAAATATATTCAAGTAAAACTTAAATTTATCAAATCAGGTGGCTAACTAATGTGCAACTGGACACCTACAAAATGCTAAGCAAAAGCACTGCAATGTTATTTTCTTCCTTCTTTCCTTTCTTCCTCCCTCCCTCCCTCCCTTCCTTCCTTCCTTCCTTCCTTCCTTCCTTCCTTCCTTCCTTCCTTCCTTTCTTTCTTGGGGGAGGTACCAAGATTGAACTCAGGGATGCGCAATCACTGAGCCACATCCCCAGCCCTATTTTGTATTTTATTTACAGACAGGGTCTCACTGAGTTGATTAATGCCTCGCCATTGCTGAGGCTGGCTCTGAACTCAAAATCCTCCTACCTCAGCCTCCAGAGCTACTAGGATTATAGGTGTGCGCCACTGCAGCCGTCAGCAATGTTATTTCTTAATGTCATTTAAAAGCAAATGTACTACAAGTTTTAACAGAGTCTTTTCTTTGCTGTCATACAAAAGTATCTTAAATACCCCTTCTATTTAAGCAAGATTAAAGAGTAAGTGTTATGTTCTTTTACTGTTGTCTTTTGAAACTCATTTCCAAGTCTGGCAATATTCCCTGTGTATTGTCACACTTAAGGGAAAGTAGTGCTGTCCTTGACTCCAATTGGAAGAAACAACAAGAAGCTCTGCTTTGGGGATTTTTCTAGACTCTGCCTCATAACTCTTCTCTTTGCTGACTTTATATGTTTTTACAGAAGTTAACTATGTTTTTGAGAATAATAGATTTCTATAAATTCTTCTAGTGAATTCTTGAATTTCAGTGTGGTCTCAGGACCCTGATATTTGTATTGTTTTTTATCAGAAATGAGAGTGGTCTGAGGACTGCCCTTTCATTTTATATATGAGCTATTATTTCTGACATCATTTTAAACACATTAACTATAGCATGCAAGTGGTAAGCAAGTTGCCCATAGTTATTCAGATAGGAAGCAGGTTCACCTCCATGGTAACTGCCCCAACTTGGGCTGTCCTCAGTCAAAGCTCAGAGCATGGAATCAGAATCTGCCTAGAGGTGGGACTTAGGACCAATATATTTTAAAGTTCTCCATATGATTTCAAAACATACACAAATTTGAGAACCCCTGAGCCAAAGTCTCTGCTTCAAATCACTTAAAGTTGTGATTTCACCAGTTAACCTTGAAGAGAATCCTATCACTCTTTAAGTAATTGGCTTCATTTTAACCAGTGATGTATCATAAAATAATTATGTGTAACAGGAGGTTGTCTTTAATCTTTAGAAAAAAATGAGAAAATGTTCAAGACCCTCTTATCCTAAGGAAAGAGCATGTTCATACAGCTTTAAGTGACACACCTGTTTGAGAATCTCTTTGTATGTATAGTTAACTATGTTATATTTTAAAATAGCTGTTATATTTTAAAAATAGTCAATTAACACTGAGAATAAGAGTCATCACATAATCAACTTACTCTAGTAGCTAGAATTACCCTCCCATAAAAAGAAAGATACTATTATCTTTTAAAAAAGCTACCATGATTTCAAGCACAGGGTATAAATCAAGAGAACATAATTCAAAGAATGTCACAGAGATTTTGTTTTCAAGGGTGCAGGCCTATATATCACTATCTGAGAGAAAAACATTGGAAAAAACAACCAACCCTATAAAATTATGATCTACCATATTTGTACAAGATATCTATATGAATTTCATCTATAATTTATGAAAGTTTTCTAATAATTAGAAGAATAAAGCTATAGATCCTGGTGTGGTGGCACAGGCTTGTAATCCCAGTGGTTCAGAAAGCTGAGGCAGGAGGATCACAAATTCAAAGACACCAATTTAGTGAGGCCCTAAGAAACTTAGAGACACCCTGTCTGAGGTGTGGGTGGGCGGAACAGCTGAGCATGTGGTTTAGTGGTTAAGTGACCCTGGGTTCAAACCCTGGTACCAAAAGAAAAAAAATGAAATTTGGGTTTTTAATCTATTCTTTATGATTTTAAAAAATGCATTTTCTGTTAGTACATTTGTTATTTTTCTGATTTGTTTAATTCTGCCCAAAGAGGGTCTTTTAAAAACTGACACTGACCATAAGTGATTTGCAGAAGCTTGGATTTACATATTCACAACCACATGCAGAATTAATCACAGGCACTTTGAAGAATCCAAAAGGAGTCCTTCATCATGGCATTAAAAGTGAGTTCAAGGATAAGCTAATTGAAGCTAAATCAGTTGTAAATTAGAAGATTCCAGTGTAGCCAAAAAGCACTTTAGACTGAATTTCAGCGGACCTGAATTCTTGCTCTAGCTTACTCTCCAACTAGCTATGCGACTTTGGTCAAATTAACATTTCTGTGGTAGTTAAATCATTTTCTAAATGATTAATGAGTATACAAAATCAAAATTTTATCCCTATGTGTATAGATTTATGAATATGTCTTGTGAATTTATATAAAAGGGCATTTCCATGTGCAGAAAACATGGATCCCTTGACTCAGTGAATATATTTACCATGTTTGTTTTGCTATATCAAACTGATATGCCCTTGTCAGTTCATCCAGATGAGCCTGCAGCAACGGTTGCATCTCTTCCCATGGAGATGGAGTAAAAGTGGCAGTAGACTGTTGTCCAAAAGAGATAGCAGGAGAGGAAGCCACGCCTCCCACAGGTGAAGTTGGGACCCGATCATCATCTTCTTCCAGTTCATCTTCCATACCCTGGTGTAAGTATGTTTGTACTGGTAATGGTGGGCACCAACTATCACTGTCATAGCTGAAATTAGATGAGGAAAAATGCACATTAATAGACAAACAAAAATGGCTACACTGACAATAAATAGCAACCACACGGTGTCTAAAATGTTCTCTCAGTTTATTTCATCCTGATCACATTGTCAATGCTACTATAGTAAATCACCTAATTTAAAATTGTAATTACAACTGTTATCTCAGTATCTCAATTTATTCTTTAAAGATCTTTTTGGCTAATTGTTACCCCACAGTTACAAAAAGCAATAACTTCCCAACAAAGTTACTCGTGTGGAAACACCAAATTGCTAATTAAAGACAATTAATGAATTTAGTGCTTGTAGACTTAACTGCTTCCTTCTCTTATGCACCAGCAGAATACATCAATAGAGCTGACTGACCATATAAAAAGTATCAGAGAACTTGATTTGCTTTTATTCTAGATTTATGACAACCTTTCTATTTGATATTCCAGTCATAAGACTTCATGACACAAATTATACTCAATATTAGTTTATTTCCCTTAATTTTATCAGTAAAATCAAATGCTTCTGCTTACATTGAGTGTTAAATTCAAACCATAAAACAGAAGTTCAAAACCTTGCCCTACAATATATATTTTTTTTTTAAAAATTGTTTTATTGTAGTAAAACATTTAATATGAAATGAACCTCATTGACATATTTTAAGTGCACAAAATACAATTATTTTAAATACTTATATTTCATGTTCAAATTACATCTAGAAAGGGGATTATGGTGCAGGAATATGACCATAATATGACCAGGAATATATTTTTGTTGTGGTACAAAATCAGCAGAATTTCTACTTATACTTTTTCTGTAATCCTAATGTTTTCAGTAATCAAATAAGTCCTAATATACTTTTTTATAGATTTTTAAATATAAGATAAAAATAATAAAGGATTTAATTGTTTTCTTAATTCAACATCTTAAATATCTCCTGAATCTGCCTCCTGCATCTCCTCTTCCACAATTATTGATCAGTCACCTTCTATAAAATAGTTCACTAGCTTTCTGATTCTCTTTTCTTCTTTTCCACCCTATCTTTAATGCAGGCAACAGGATGTTAATTCACATCACACCTACACTTACGATCATAACTAATATGAGAAAAGTCAAAACTCATTAGATGGCTTAAAAGATTCTTCCCCAATGGATTAATCTGTTATTTTAGCCCTGTTTCTCACTATTTCCCCAACATCAGCCTATTTTCTAATTTTTCCTAAACTCTGGGTCTGCGTATGACTGTTCTCAAATCATCTATCTGCCTGTGGGTTCCTGGTCACCTCAAAGGTGGTTAGTTTTGTGGAACCTTCTCTCCCATTTCCATATACAACTGATTAGAATTTTATAATACCCACATTGTGGAACTACCCATGTTATATTGGGATTATTTGTCTCTGTCTCTTTTGTCCTATTATTCTGTGAGATCCTTAAGTCCAAGAACTGTTTAATACTCTTCTCCATTGCTAGTGCTTAGTACCTAAAATTAGAATTAACTATCCATATCACAGCTATGCATAACTAGTCTTGATCTCCCTTATTAAAAAAAAACTGTAACTCATATAGATTCACTGTAAGTTGAATATCTTCACTTGAGTAACATTTTAATCATTTTGTTAAAAACTGAATATATCAAAAAACCTGCATGTGGACATGTATAGCAGTTTTATTTATAATTGACAAAATTTGGAAGTAGCTAGGATATCCCCAGAAGTTGAATAAATAAACAGATATATCCAGACAATGGAATATTATTCAATGTTTAAAAGAATTGGGCTTCAAGTCATAAAAAAACATGGAGAAAACATAAATGCACCTTGGTAAGTGAAAGAAGTCAATATACAAAGGGTATAGATTGTATATTTTCAATTCCAGAACATTCTAGAAATGGCAAAACCATGAAAAGAGTAAAAACAGCAGTAGTGCCAGACTCTGGGGAGTGAGAGATGGGAAAAAAGCAAAGTGGATTTTGGAACAGTGAAGATATTTTGTATAATACAATAATGGTAGATACATGTCAACCTGAATCTGTCCAAACCACAGAATGTACCACATGATAAGTAAACCCAGTGGAAAATGATGCATTCTGGGAGATAATGATGTGCCAATGCAAGTTCATCAACTAGAATAATTGCACCAGCTTGGTGAGAGATGATAGGAGATTATGCATATGTGAAAGTTGGGATAAATCACTATGCTTTTCTTCATTTTCTTGTGAACCAAAAACTGGTCTATAAAACTAAAATCTCTTTTTAAAGTAACCCCAAATTTATCATCTTTTTTTCCCAACAGTTATGTGTTAGGGTCCTGACTTTATTTCATATAGCATACAATTCAGTAGATTGATATTAAGTAAATTATTAAAAATACAGGGTACTATAGAATTGATTTGGAAGGCCTAATATTGTTTTGGGGTTGGTCAAGGCTACAGTGATCACTAAAAAGAGAAAATTTTAAGTGACATATGTGGAAGGGAAATGGTATTGGAACAATTCAGATAGTTCCCTAAATGGCAATATCTTCCAAAGAAAGAAAAAAAAATGGGCACAGGTGAAGCAGAGCACCACTTACATTTTTTTTCTATGAAAATATGAGAATGGTCTACCAATTTTATTTCTCTTATCTATTCTGTTTATTAAATATATTTAATCTTTAGTCTACCTTTAGGATAGGTTTTATAGTTTCTCAACATGAATCTTCTGCTCAAACTAAATTGGTTTGTCTCCTCTTGTCTACGTACTTTTCTGGTAGGTTTGTTTATAGAATCCAAGTTATTCAAATAAACTGGATGCCTCCAAATTTACCTATCTTAATCTGATAAATCCTCAAGCTATAGGTGAAATCTCATATCTTTATAAAGATTTTCTTGATGAGGCCAACCAGCATTGCTAAACTACTCTTCTTAACTGGTGCTGACAATATTTTTCTACATTTATTTGAAAATTGATTATGAACCGTCTAATGTTCTTTCCAATGTTGGACTCTTTAACACTTTAAATTATTTTTGTATTTACTTTTCACATGTTTATGGTATCTTTTTCTCAAGTGGATTTAAGCTACCTTAGAGTTACAACACTGAACTGTTCTTGTTCTGTTGCCCCTAACAGTATACCTTAAAAATAGTAGGTTATAAGCATATTTACTGATTTGAAATGAAAACACACAAATTGATTAATTAATAAAAATGCTTAGGTTTATTTTCTTACTTAACATTAAATGTCATATTATTATCTCAAACAAAAAAATATACAAGAAAGCTAATCATAAAAAATTGTCCTTTTTCAGTATAGAATGTGTTTACCATTGTACTTCATCAATTAAATTTACATTTACTTTGTAAAATTCAGTAGAAAAGAGCACATTTATTTTTGTGTCAGAAAGTCATAATTGCACTTTCTTTACTTACATTGGTTTATTCCCAGATATATTATACTTTTAAATAAAAAACTATATATTTAATCTTTCAAATGAAATTAGCCAGTTATATCCTAAAATTTGTGTAGTCCATAAATAGTAAACTGTTCTTATTTTCAGTAATCTACTAGAGATATACCTATGGAATGAAAACACAAAATGAACATAATAGAAAGGAAAAGTGTATGGTATATGCATCACATGTGTTAAGGTAACAGAAAAACCATGGTAGTAAGTTGTATTAGATTCATTTTTATTATTCAAATAATATCAGGCAAAGAAGTGTCTAACCATTAAAACATTATTTTTAATACTATGTAAATGCATTGCATTGTGTATTAAATGACTAAAACATATTTCATTACCTATCTCATTAACATACTATACATTTTATCACCAATTCTTCTACGTCCTTTTTCAAAGTTACTTTAGAACTTTTATATACCAACTCTGTATATAAGTCTACATGCAGTATATAAGCAAAGCTGGGAAAAGTCCATGGATTCAAAGTGATTTGTACCAACATTAGATAAATAAACAAAGAAGGAAAGAATATCCAAAGAAGAAAAATATGAAAGAATAGAGGAAAGGAAGCTGGGATATAGTGCAAATCAAAATGGCGAAGAATTGTTCATCATCTCTGAAATAGTCAAGTCTTGATCCATTCCAGAGGAACATATATTTTAGGCTTAGTTCATGCAGCTACTAAGGAAGGATTAAAAGACTACAGATGTGCCTATAAAGTTTATAAAAATGTACATCTGTTTTGATAGTTTCCTTCACATTTTATAATACACATCTTATTTGAGAGATAGAATTTCATCTTTTTCTTGTGTAACATTAAAATGAATGAAAATTCTCCTAATGCCAAACCATAGTTCTTCTGGCCAACCTTTCCTAGGGAAGTGCTTGTTCTTTTGACATTCTGTCAGTGAAATATGAGGAATCTTGTAATGTCTTGCCTGAAGAATAATGATAAAGATGATGGCAAATCAATGCCGCATGTGAACTAACTTGTTAAAGGCCAAATACAAATATCAAATTACTAATAAAAAATACAATAAAGTTCAACACTAGCAAAAGCTTGCCAATCTCTAATTGCAATAACAAAGCAAAGCACCAGTTTTATACTTAATTACTATTCAATGCTTCCTAGCATCATGACTATAATAAAATGTATATATTTATAGTGAAGAACTAATACATTTTAACACTATTTTGTCTAACTAAAGATGCGTATTGATGAGAGAGAACATTTAGCATTGTTACCATATTATTGAATTAACAATTAAATATTTTGTTATTTGGACAATGCTTTGATAACTTTTGGTATTTAGTATTGTAAGGAAAGACTGGTCCAAGAAATGCTTAGAAAGAAAATTGCTGATTTCTAAACACTTAGAAATTATACTAAAAATTGTAACAAACACTAGAGATTATATTTTCCAGATCACAGTTTTTATCAGCTAGGAATTGTGCCTAAATCTACTCCTTTCTCACCTACCCACTTTCATCGTCTTATTTTACTGCCTTAGCATTTTTATATCATATGATTTCTAGATCATATGCTATGATATTTTGTATGTGATCCACCTGCAGTCTCATGTCCCTCAGCATCATGTTCTCCAATCCATCATCTGTATTCAAAAATAAGAAATTTCCTATGGCATTAAGGATTCAAGATGAAAACTAAGACTCCATGTCAGATGTTGTCATACAAAATGTAGGTTAAAGCTCATAAAACCACATACAGAAGCCACCAATTGCTGAAGGATGCAGACAAGTAATTAAAATAAAGTGCTGAGGGTAGGGCATGGAAGCGGGTGGTACTGAATAGGGGCAACTAAGAGAAAAGCAGATACCTCTAACTAGAATAGGGCAGGGTTTCCAAAGAAAAACCAATGGAGCTATTTCTACTCTCATTTTCTCATCACACATAGTATTAATTTTAATTTTGTCTTTCCCCACAGAAATTTCTTTCCATTTGTTCAAATAGTGACCTTAGTATTGTTTCAATGCAGCTATTGATTAACGACCTATTTCTAGTACATAAGATCCATTAGATCAGAGACTTATCTCTTGTTCTCCTTTGTCCTTACTTTTTGCTCTATATCTGGCATCTAACAACCACCCAACTTGGCAATGTTCTTTATGAAGAAATGATTCAATATTCACGGTAATATTCTCCAGCTATCAGCTTTTTGAAGACTTACCTGCTTACCAGGCATCTATGATTATTCCTTGGGGTAGACAAATTATTATTTTGTATACAACATTCCCCAAGTGCTCATTGTACAAAATCGTGTGTGTCAGAGAGAAAAAGACAGAGACAGAGAGACAGAGAGATGGAGATGGGTAAGTGTTGTGAAGGGGGTTACTATCTATAATGTGCTTTCTATCTTCCCCTCTGGGTGACAGGTCAGTTTTCCCTAGTAATTGTACATTTATCTTGTGTCTCCTATGTCTCTTCCAAGTACAATGCTTAGCACTTATTATACTTGATAGAAATATTTGTGGATTAAATTATCTATTATGATGTTAGAAATAAAAGTGTCATAATCTGTATATCTCTGTAAGTAGTATAACTGCAGAATCCTTGATGGATAGAAGTAAAAATTATCGAAAGCAAAAAATTAATTCTAAAGTTTCTGTACTTTGAATATGAAGAAAACCTCAAGCCTAAATTATGAAGTTTTCACACTAAAATATAAAAAGATTCTATAGAAGTTCTCATCTGTGAAATAGTCAATGTTAATTTCATGAATAGCAGACTACAACCTGAGTCTACTAATATTTCCTTTTTGGTAGTGTGAGGTTTGCACATTAGAAAACACCAAAATGTAAAGATTATATGCAAAGGAACAATATCAGCCTCAGCTTAGTAAGTTTAATTTGTTCTTTTTGCATTGACTTTAAATATGTTTTCATCACAAACAATTGAAATAAAACTTACAATATTCTTTGAAAAAAAAAAAACCTAAAATAGAAGTAAATCTAATTCTGCGGTTAGTATTATTAACTGTTTAAGACCTAACCATTATTTTGAGCAAGAATGACTTTTTTCAGCAAATACTAGGTAAAGTGATAAAAATTCAAAGGTAAATAAGAACTAAAATACATCCTAAATAGACTTCAAATATACATATGAATACATATACACATGCATGTAGATATATACATATACATGTATATGGTCAACAAATATAATTTACCTATTTAAAAAATCAAGTTGATATTATAGAAATCTTTAAAAAGGAATTTTTTAATATCATGCATTTTGGATGAATATTTAAACAAATTAAAATCCCCTTAAGAAATAAGTTTTTGCTTTATATCTTGATATTCTGAAAATGATTTTGTCAAAAGATAAAAGTCTGCAATAGCATGTGTTATTTCATTATCAAATTAGTATTTCCAATTCTACTGCTAGATAAAACAAAATCAAGTGATAAGTTTAGTACTCACTTTGATGGAATTAGTTTTATTTTAATGAGTAACTGGCCTTATTATATTGTATATATATTTCAAGTAGACTCAACAAAAAAGAAAATAGAAAGAATTCCAAATTACCCATAATTTTTGTGTGATCTGTGTTTGCAATTTTATGCTTATAAAGTTTTAATAGCACTGCTTTCTCTTCATATTCCTCTTTTAAGTTTCATTCCCTCATTTTGTGATGATTCTGTTAAAAATGCAGACTGTAAAATTCTGTGTGATAATCTTTTCTTATGGAATATGTATCTTGGCTTTTCCTTTTCTTTTGCAGTGCTGGGGATTGAACCCAGGGCCTCACACAGGCTAAGTAAAGAACATTTATGCAAAGAAAAACTGTCTGTATTCTCTATTTTAGGTTACATAAAGGTCTAGTCAAAATAAACAGTGACCTAGGAATTATAAGGAAGACATAGGATTTATTCATACAGAAAAAGAGAATATATTCTTTTGACCTGTTTTTTTTTCTTTCAAATAAAAAATTATCTGTGTCTGTGTTCAAAATCAATTAACACTTAAGCTTACAGAGGACACTAACTCTTGTTAGATGTTTCAAAAGAAAGAATCAGAAAACTGATCACATTTAAAGGTCCTCAAAGGAAATTTTCTAACTTAAAAAGGTTTTGTTACAGAGTGTGCATTGGCTTGAACCTCTTTTATTGTCCCTGTCCCTAAATTCCCATCAGAGCTGATGATTAAAGTTCTACCCACTGCCCAGGTCCCTACAATTATTCCATTGTGATGGTGCTCTACCGTGGCGCCCTGCTATGGCCAGACATCAAGTCATTAGAGAACTGCAAGGGATGATGAAGAAGGTTATTTTAATTCCCTTTTCAGCCCTTTTCAGGAGTGGCTCTTTAGTTCACAGAACTATGGGTACTTGCTTTCAAACTAACAAGCAATATTATAAATGTAGGCTGCATTATCATGATTGCAGACAATCTGAGGCACTGGAAGGCCAAGGATTCACAGTCCTCAATATGTGCTGTTTTGTGTTTATCAGCTAAAAATACACGAACAGTGCAAACAGGAAAGAGGGAAACTGTAATGAACAGGGTGGGAGGAGAGCTAAGAAAGAACAAGAACTCAGGGCAAAAGAGAACAATAGAGAGTGGAATGCAGCCTGGGCCATTTTGTTGGTATATAAAATAACATTTACCCATTCTCTTGCTGTTCCACTGCATAGTGTTCCAGCTCTGTGCCAGGAAGGGGCTGAACTGGTGGAGGAGGTAGAGGGACATTGGCCCAGGTCGATCCATTTTTTTTCTGTGGTTTAGAAGAGTTTTTACTTTTCTTCTTTTTTCCACCTTTCCCACCTGGAAATAATAATGCATTTATTCAGAGATGGTGAATATCAGAACAAACAGGCAATATCTGGTGGAAAGATGTATTTGTTTTCAAAATACCAGAATCACTATGTTAGAGATGGTAAAAGCTATAAACAATGAAATGATACAATCAGAAACACATTTTTATAAATCACTCAAAATGATATTGTTTCTTTCCCATTGCATTAACTGCAGAGCTGAATAAACCAAAAACATGGCTGCTGTATCAAAAGAACATTTATTGATTTATTCATGTCTGCTGCCTCCATGTTTTCATTGTTAGAGGAAATAATGGTCCATAACAAATTCTTTTAAATGTCAGATTTTAGTGTGTTTAAAATGCTCTTTTGCATAATCTCTCTCAGTGCAAAATACAGTGTCTAAGGATACAGGCTTAACTTTTCCATTAGAATTTGCTCAATTTAATTAATCCAGGAGAGTAACATTTTTCTCTCAAAAATCACTGATAAAAAATCAATCAAGTACAATCTGGAGAATACCTGTAAACCTCTCACAATGATACATTTCATAGACTTTTTGACTAATAAATGGCACAATTACTTTTGCATATAGTGAGAATATTTCCCAGATGTTTTAACTATCACATTTTGTAAATTCCAAAAAGGAGGGAAAATTAATGAGAATATAGTAATCAGTTTCAGTACTATTTGTTACATGAATGAATTCAAGCACAAATATTAGCAGAACATAAATGAAGGGTGTATGAGCCATTTCTGAGACTACATGATGCTTAATGAACTATAAAAATAAAATTCATCGTCTGCATAGTGCTGTACTTTATAAAATCAAGTAAATAAAGCTTTTTCATAAAAAATGGACCTCAGTTGGATGCAGAATGAATACTTCTTGAGCAAAATGAAAATGACCTTTCAGGGGTGACTCAGTAACTTCCAATAATCCCACCTCAACTTATAGCTAAATTTTAAGCATTGGATATTTGTAGCAGGGCTATCTAGCCATTTAGATCTCACTAAGAAGTCAATCCATCCTCTTTCTTCTACAACTGCTGAGTCAGATTATGCAATTTGGTAATAATGTATTCGAGTGCCAGAAAGTGATAAAACTCTTAAACTAGACACTACAGCCAATTATTGAGTTGTGTACATTTTCCACATAGGATATATAAATATTTAAAAGAAGATCCCTACAAACAAAGTGTTTTCAGCTTTCCTCTCACTTCTGTTCTTTGACAGGACAAAAGATATTAAGAGGAGGGTAAGAAAGTGTCCTCTGTTTAGTGAGTAAGAGTTTGGTTTCTGAGTTTGAAATTTAACTCCTCACTCAAAAGGTATTGCCTTAACTTATATACATGTAAAAGAAATATGAACTTATTTCATTTTTTTTTCTTTGGTACTTGGGATTGGACCAAGGAATGCTTTACCATTGAGCCACATCCCCAGCCCTTTTAGTTTTTATTTTGTGACAAGATCTTGCTAAGTTGTGTAAGGCCTTGGTAAGTTGCTGAGGCTGGCCTCAAAATTTGTGATCTTCCTGAGTTGTTGAGATTATAGGCATGCAAAAGTTACTACTTCCTTGAGTTGTCATGAGGATTATAAGAGATACTGTATATGAAGTGCTCAGATGCACAGAAAAACTCAATAAATGCCAATCATAATTGCTTTCTCCTGTCTTCTCTTCCTCATAGCAAAACCAGTTTCACTTGTTTTCTGAAGTCTTACTTGTCAGAAAAGGCCTCATATTCATAATAAAAATAATAATAAGCTTGCTCGGTTATAAGTATGTAATTTTTGTCTTTAAGGTAAATGAACCTCAATTCCTCATTTCCTTAACCCACCAATGACTAAGGTCTATTTTCTTTTTACAGTATCAGAACTATATTTCAATGATTGAGAGAAGAATGCTTGAGCTATTTGTTCTTCCTGATCACTCCCTTTCAACTTTATGTATGCACAATCCTAATCACATTCTACAGCATTTCAGAAATGTCATTTGAATCTCACCTGAACCAAGTGCCTGAGAAAAAAGTTCCTACACCTCCGTATTCTAGATGATGACACTAAGGCTCTGAATGTTATGTGATTCGCCTTCACATAGCAAGAGAACAATCAGATTTACTACTGAGCAGCTTAACTTGAAACTATTTCTAGAGCTCCGAACCTCATTGTTGAAGCCCTTGCTCAGGTTCAAGAAAGCTACTCATTATTATGCTTCCAAACAACAACAGGCTTTAAAAAGTGTTCTGGAAATAGCTGAAGCACAGAGAGAATTACTGAGGACTTTACAACCAACACTTATTTTTCCCCTGTTCTGGAGAAATATCTGTTCTATCATTTGATCAGTCTGGATAGGACTATTATTCATCAACACGTGCGTCTTAGGGCGTCTTAACAACACTTTGAGATGGAGGTGAGCTTGATATAACTGACAACTGTTAAAATATCTTGAGATCTGAATCTTTAGAGAAGCAAGCCACAGTGTGCTGCTTCACCTTGAACCCTCTATCATCTGAAGGCCAGAATACCTAAATTATGTTTTAACGGAGCAGATATTGATGCCTTTTAAACATATTTGACCCTTTTCTCTTAAAATAAAAATGTAAATAGTTGGATAGTTAAAGCTTAAAAAATGACTTATCTGTAAAAAAAATCATAAAAGTGATTCATTTTAAAATTAAACATATGGTCTATTTTAAAAAAATATTAAAAGATTTAGCTATTGTTACCAATATTTTATATTATATACACATACAACTATGATTTCAAATACTATTTTAAAACATCTGAGTTTTATTGTATAGTTTTTACTGGTTGGATTTTTAACAAGAAGTACTCAGAACTTATATATTGAATGCATTATAAAAGTGTTTCAAGGAGGGTAAGAAGTTCACTCAGATAATTCAGAAATGCCCAATTTTCTTTGTCACTGTGATTATTTTAAATTGGTTACACCAATGTGCACAGATTTAAAAAATCCCATAATATATGATTACCTAGCCATGGGGCAGTTAATTCTTAGATTTGGCCCCTAGGAAACATAGCTATAAATAAAAGAATTAAACAAAAGTGTAACATTAAACTCAATTAGACTAAACTGTAAACCTCACTCTTACCTACTGAAAAATGCTTTCTATCACCAATTCAAGTAATCCTGTATTCAAATGTAGATGAAGTAGTTAATATAATTCCTGGATATATGTAAATGTCACTCAAGAGATTAATGGATTCAAAAAGCAGCAAGCACCATTGTGAATCCTGTTCTGCTTTCAATTACTCAAAAGATAACTTTTAAATTCGGTGACAATCAATCTATACAGAACATTTAATGAAAGATTTACAGGTCTTATGGAGTCCATGGCTTGCAATATGGAGATTTCTTTTCATATATTGCTTGATCTTTACATATATTTAATGAAATAAAAAGGAAGATCCAACAAAATTACTTTTTAATTATTCAGAAAAATTGTGGGACTAATTATAAATAAATGCCAGCATAAATGACATAGAAGGTCATTCAAAACATTCCCTTATATGATTAAGCCAGTTTAAATTCATAACAGATGTTTAACATTTTCTGAATTCTATAATGTACCTAATCCTACCAATAGGCAAGAAGAGCAAATGACTCATTTTGGAGAGAAGAGAGAGCATTAACATTTTCATTCTGAGAAGGTTCCATCTCCTGAGGAAAAGTAATTTAGTAAATGTAACCCTAATGATAAGAAAAAGTTAACTCTTCATAGTCTTGATGCCTGGGAGACTGCACAGTATCATAGTACACTATAATCCTTTATTATTAATATGTAATTTAAAAAAAAACAAACAAAAACTCCATAAAAACAATTAGCATATAATTAAGCATATTAAGTAAGTGGAGTCAGGAACCAGTCAGAAGTAGGCAGATAAAGGCATGTGATGTAAATAGGTGGAATTTACAATGTGGTTAATACAATATCCTCACATACAAAGGGAGGATAACTCATTAGGATAGGAATATATTTCTATCCAATAAAATGCGTTTTTCCCTACACTTGTTGGTTTAGCTGATATTTCTCAAATATATATAATACACAATATGGTGAATAAAAAAAATAACAGGTTACTATTTTAAATAATGGATTGAATTGATATTTTAAAAAATACATGAAATCTGGTATTCACATACAAACATTCAATCCAAGTAGTTATACATGTAGTGGTAATAATAGGGTTACGAATTATAAAAAAAAATGTGTTTGAGTTTTGCTTCAAAAATGATGATGGAATTCAAAAGTTATGTGATATAAAAGAAATCTCATGAAAAAGCAAGTAAAGCAACATGTAGAAATACATGGGATCTGATACAGGGGGTGAATGAAAGGGAATCACATGCATATCAATTTGTGAATTGTGGATGAAATTATACATCCTATAATGTACATATACTGAAGAAATAGGAATATAACAATTTTGAATAAAAATTTAATTTAAAACACACATCAGGTCCAATATGAATATACTTTCATTAATGTTAAACTGGGTCACTGACTGTAGAAATATTAGGGTTAGTATTGAATATTCACTGAAGTACTCCGAAATGAATATGTATGTCAAGAAAATGAATATTTCTGAAAAATATCTCCTGAAAAGTTGATTATAAATCCACACAGAAGGACATGAAAGAATCAAGGTAGTATAAGTTTATGAAACATATAGTTCATGTTTGCAAATTCGTACTCTCTCTCTCTCTCTCTCTCTCTCTCTCTCTCTATATATATATATATATATATATATATATATATATATATATATATATTTAATACATTAAAATGTGATAGTATGTATACGCCAATCGAAACTCATAAGGGGATATATATCCTTCACATATGTACCCAAAATATTCATTTTCCTCTACATTGTTTCATGTCTAACTTCTTGAAGTATAAAGCTCACCACAGCTTAAATTTTCAGTTACCTCAGTGTATAGGGGGCAGTGATCTCTTCATGAAATTCGTATTTACCAAAGTGACAGTACTCTCAAGAATATGCCTGTGATGGCAGTAGGATTATATATACGTATATAAAAATATACATTGTGACCCAGGCGACAGAGTCAGGGAGTCAGGAAGTTACATATATGTTAATTTTGAAAATTCATGAAGAAGTAAAATAGAAAAATGTGTCACAGGTTTTATAATATGTATATCTGATGTAGCAAAAGGCAAGTACAAGTATACACCATGGCTCCTATCAAATGCCTCTACTTCTATTCCTCTAGGATTATTTTTATCGATGTTAGGATAAGTAGACAGAGCCTAGAAGGTTATGGGTTAGTGTCACAGATTCAATATTTCAAATGGCAAAACGGAAAATGACTCTAATACATATGGGAACATGTGGCACATAAAAATCTTCCACTGTCATCCACCACAATGCCTGGACATGACTATCACCCCGAAGAAGACACAATGAGAGGATAAGAGGAAAAAAAATCTGTGAATACATATCTCAAATTGGAAATTCTGAGGAGCTCACAAACTTGGGTGTGGCAGAAGAGATCTCAAAAGTAGAAGACAGGGTAAACATTATACAAACATGGAACTTTGCTGGCCTAATGACTTCTTGACTATCTGCCTCTGACATTCGTCCACCAGAAATATAGCTTTGTGTTTTAGCTTCCTTTGTAGTGAGTTCATGAAAGCTTAGTCTGAGTCTATGTGAACAGCAGGACATGGGTTCATATTTTCCAATAGGAACAAAAGGCAGCAGAGCTGAATCCTATCTATGCAGGTAACTGTGGCCGTTGGGGTATGAATGTCTCCCTGGGTGCATTGTGAAGCCTTTGGCTCACCGCCCAGTTTTAATGGCATTTCCTAGAGCTTCCCTGGAAAATTGGTGTTTGTTTTTAAAATACAAAGAGGGAATCAAGGACACAGTGCTGGAGGGAGCTCTGCCACGTGGGGTGAGTCAGGGTCTTAAGGCAAAAACACAAACTGGGCTGCTACCCCATATATCTTTCCCACTTGAGCTTAGCAAATTGTTTCTGAGCATCGCACCAAATCCTCTCCTCACAACAACATGCCTTTATATTTTCGGGTTCTCCTGGCTGCACCTTGTCAGTCACATGTCATTTGGAAGCCAATGACAGAACCACAGGGGCCCTACACAGATGTTGGATCACACACCTGCACTCCATTGCTCCAGGCCCAGTTCCCTGCTGGCTCCTACTCACTGGCATCTCTGTTCTTCACCATGGACATGAATTCCACTCAGACAAAAATGGCACTCGCTGGTTCAGTCATGATGAGCAATAGGATATCTAAAGGTTCTCCAGGGATTTCTGGTCATGGGATTCTCAAAAACTTTATGGTATTGGCCTAGCCATATTTCAAGAATGAAGAAGTGGACACTGTGGGTTTTAATTCATTCAGGAGCCATTGAGTGTTGAGGAATCTCCTTTCAGTAAAAGCTCTCAGATTGCATGCAGGCAAGATTCCCAAGTAGTGGCCAAAGGTCACAGGAATTCAGGCACATTGGGGTTTAAAATATGAGGTTCCTGTGAGTTTTGGCTCTCAACTATAGCTGAAAAGGCTTTCACAGCAAAATCATGTGAAATCCTGCCTGAGATTTTCAGTGCTGTGGAGAAAGCCACCCTTGGCCTAGTTCTCAGTTTCCAAAGGCTTCTCTAATGCCTGGCCTTCTAAAATCCCAACACAATTCATGGCAATAGTTCTCTGAGATCACTTCCAGAACTCAGTCTCTAATGGCATCACACCAGACTTCAAGCTGAGGTGGACCCAGTCATCTTTTCCAAACACCACACAAGAGACCACTATTCTAACAAAAACACTCCCACTTGGCCCTCATCTTCTTCTGTACAGACACTCATCATAACATTCTGGCTGGGGGTTTCTATAGGGTGAGCAGTCTTAGATGGTGTGCAAAGAAAGCTCTCATGCCCATCATATGCCAAATGTCATGGTGGCCTGAACACCCTTCCTGAGAAACAGGATAGGTAAAATGGGCCTGTAGTTAATAGTGCTCTGCTTGTCAAATTAAAGGCCTCCTGCCTGCCAGGGGTAGATTCTTTATGTGTACTGGACTCATGAAAAAACCCAAACACCTTTGTGCTAGTTACTGGAGGGCTTGCAACAACTCATTTGACCCAGAGGATCCCTGTTCTGACTTCATAGGGGTCAGGAGCCTGACAAGAGGAAGGCAAGAGACTTCATCCAATAGTACACTTCTTTTTCATCCTTTTAGATTGGGATGGACACATGGGATTTTTCTTGAGTTTCCTGGGGTGCTGAGAATGTAATTCACAGCCACACACAGGGCCAAGAGTCTGATTCAAACACAGCTTTTACAAAGCACTTTACTTAAAAGGCACAGATTAGGCCTCTTCATTTACATTTGAAACTGTTTTCTTGAGGAGTCCCAAAGGAGTGCCCTAAGGCAAACACCTCCCTGACATTCAGGGGAACAGAACAATAGGGAAGAAAGAAGCCTGGAGAAAAACTTTTCTCTAATTGAACACTGTGGCACTGACAGCTCCTAACCAAGCAACTTGGGTTACTATCTATCCAATCAGGAATTCTCCAGAGACATCCTTACCAGTGTTAGACCAGGATGCAAGAAAAGACCACTGACTCAAATTAAAATCAAATTAAAGCAAGCTTATTATTTCGACTGGCCGGGATGCTTCTCCCTCCCAAAATGGCGTGAACAAGACAGAAAACCCACCTTTCCTACAGCCTAGCTTTATAGCCCAGAAAGTTACACAAAGGGGGGTTACAGATAACAGAACTCTGACAAGCATCACACTAATGGTAGCTTACATTTTTTGCTGGCCCCAACATCAGAATTTATGACTACCATTAGAGCCTCAGAGAAGATCATTTTCTGGTCAGGGAAGGACAATATTTATGAGGTGTCACTAAGTTTCAGAGAGGGTTGCTATCTGGTCAGAGAGCCAGGCATGGGTGAGTTCAAGGCATGGGTAGGCATTTCAAGGAGGTTCAGAACTTTCAGTAATTTATAGTAAAGCTGAAATTATCTTTTCATGGCCTTGTGGCAAGATGGCTCCCAATTTTAATAAAAGATCAGGTTGGGTCTATCAAGCAGTCATACTAATTTTTGAGTTTTCGGAGATGCTTGGCATGCCCTTCAGCAATCCAGTCCATGGCCATGTCACAGAGCTTGAATGTGGTACACATCTTGGACACAAAACCACGAACCCCTTCAGAGAGTGGCCAAAATTCAGAAAGAATACAGGAACTTAGGATCTTGGTAGATGTTGCCCAACTCTAATGCAAGCAGCATTCCATTCATAAATTGGCCATAAAGAGTCCAGCAAAGATTTACACTAGACAGGACACATTCACGGATGCATTCTTCTCTCTACTCTCTTTAAACACAAACCCAGTGGCATCCACTGACATAAAAAGGCTCACTAGTTAACAGTCCGTTTCAAACCAACAACAACAACAACAAAAATTAAAAAAAAAAGTTTTTCCTTCATGTTCTCAGAACATGAGACAAAACGACAAATTGAAACACACACCCACTGAGACACACAAACCACCCCTGTATTTGGTCTGCATCTATCCACTCTGTCCTCTGACTGGTGGGTCAAAATTTGTTTCTCAGCAGTGGCCTGTCCTGTCTCAGCTCTGGTCTCCTTGGCGATCTCTGTGTATTTGTCAGGAGCCAGCAATGAGCCAACACTTCTTTCTCAGAAAAGGCCCCTGTTGAGACCATTCAAGGCATTTGGTTCTCCACACATAACTAGGTACCAACGATGAATAACTCTGGCCATGGTACAGACAATCAAGTGAACCCACTGGGAGTGGAACTGCCTCTGGATGTCACGCCTCATGGATCCCAAGTTCAGAGAGTTCCATCACCAAGGAAGTGAGGTGAGGTCACTTCCTTCAGGGAAGTGAATGAGGTCACTACTTTGGCAACCACTTTTTCCTAACAGTTGTTTCCAAGGGTCCCATGAGATAGAGGCTGCCCAACTTCCTGTGACATTTTCACAAGACATGAAGGTCTATATACCCTAGGAGCCCAGGATCAGCAATCCACACAGACCTGATTTTGTCCATCTTCCCTGCATTGAGAAGAGAGAGGCTGATTCAGCCTCATCCCTTCATCCTGACTGGGTTGTTGGCCATGGAAGATGACTTTAGACCTCACAGGTCCTACCTAGCTGCATACATTTGCTCCAGGGATCATTTCTGCATCTACCTTTGAGCTTCTCAGCAGCTGTAGGATTCCCTATATACCTGTATGGCAAGATCAACCCAGGACCTGCTGTTATGTGAAAATAGATTGAGGGAACAGAGTATGGTTAAGGGTCATATCATGTTCGATTTGGGTTAAAAGTCATTCTGCTGGATGAATACGGGTATTGGGCATCTGGGATATTTATAAGAATGTAAGGTAATGTAAGTATGAAAATAGAAAACTAGGTAAGATCTGAAGCACACAAGTTTGTTGCGCCCTTGATTTTGATACATAGTTTTGAATTATGTTCTGCAGAGATGAATCCTCTAAATCCATAGACAATTGCCTAAGATCATGTACCTGGGACTACTGAATGTAAAAGAGAACTTGAAGTGAAATAGAGAGGGTAGGCAGGATTCCAGTGTAGGGTAAGGAAGAATAGTGAGTTTAGGATTTGGACCAAAGGCCCTTTTTGCAATCCAATGAATTTCAATTAAAGTGTAAATGAGAATGTCAGCACACATGAAGAGTCAGTCACAACAAGGCACTTGGGGAAATAGATATCAATAAGGATGTTAGGAGATCAGACAAAGTACAAAATGAGTGATAAGATCAGGGATAATTAAAACATGGGGGTAGTTGAACACACTATCCTTGAAAGAATCAAGTGTATACTCACCAAAGGATAGAAATTTGAAAACAATAGGAAATGCAGACATAGATGATTTTAGTAATCCATGCTCTCTTTAAAATGAGGCTTTCGTAGAAGAATAAGATAAGTGTGAGTTTTGCATTTTTTGTCCAGAACATGATGTGATGAAAGGAATATATGGAGCAGGTGACATAAGTATGTCTTCAACCATTTCTGGGAGCAAGTTTTGAAACCCTATCATTTAGAGTTTGGGGATAAGAATAGGTGTACCCTATTATAGGTGTACCAAGTATACACCATGCATCCTATCAAATGCCTCCACGTCTATTCCTTTAGGATTATTTTTATCGATGTTAGGATAAGTAGTCAGAGCCTAGAAGGTTATGGGTTAGTGTCAGAGATTCAATATTTCAAATGGCAAAACGGAAAATGAGTCTAATACATATGGGAACACGTGGCACATAAAAATCTTCCACTGTCATCCACCACAATCCCTGGACATTACTATCACCCCAAAGAAGACACAATAAGAGGAGAAGAGGAAAAAAATCTGTGAATACACATCTGGAATTGAAAATTCTGAGGAGCTCACAAACTTGGGTGTGGCAGAAGAGATCCCAAAAGTAGAAGACAGGGTAAACAATCCACAAACATGGAATTTTGCTGGCCTAATGACTCTTGACTATCTGCCTCTGTCATTCTTCCACTAGAAATATGGCTTTGTGTTTTAGCTTCCTTTGTAGTGAGATCATGAAAGCTTGGTCTGAGTCTATGTGAACAGGAGAACTTGGGTTCATATTTTCCAATAGGAACAGGAGGCAGCAGAGCTGAATCCTATATATGCAGGTAACTGTGGCTGTTGGGGTATGAATGACTCCCTGGGTGTATTGTGAAGCCTTTGGCTCACCGCCCAGTTTAAATGGCATTTCTTACATCTTCCCTGGAAAATTGGTGTTTGTTCTTAAAATACAAAAAGGGAATCAAGGACACAGTGCTGGAGGGAGCTTTGCCACGTGGGGTGAGTCAGGGTCTGAAGGCAAAAACACAAACTGGGCTGCTACCCCATATATCTTTCCCACTTGAGCATAGCAACTTGTTTCTGAGCATAGCACCAAATCCTCCCCCCACAACAACATGCCTTTATATTTTCGGGTCTCCTGGCTGCACCTTGTCAGTCACATGTCATTTGGAAGCCAATGACAGAACCACAGGGGCCCTACACAGATGTTGGATCACACACCTGCACTCCATTGCTCCAGGCCCAGTTCCCTGCTGGCTCCTACTCACTGGCATCTCTGTTCTTCACCATGGACATGAATTCCACTCAGTCAAAAATGGCAATTGCTGGTTCAGTCATGATGAGCAACAGGAGATCTAAATGTTCTCCAGGGATTTCTGGTCATGGGATTCTCAAAAACTTCATGGTATTGGCCTAGCCATATTTCAAGGATGAAAAAATTGACACTGTGGGTTTTAATTCATTCAGGAGCCATTGAGTGTTGAGGAATCTCCTTTCAGTAAAAGCTCTCAGATCGCATGCAGGCAAGGTTCCCAAGTAGTGGACAAATGTCACAGGAATTCAGGCCCATTGTGGTCTAAAATATGAGGTTTCTGTGAGTTTTGGCTCTAAACTATAGCTGAGAAGGCTTTAACAGCAAAATCATGTAAAATCCTGGTTGATATTCCCAGTGCTGGGGAGAAAGCCACCCTCGGCCAAGATCTCAGTTTCCAAAGGCTCCTCTAATGTCTGGCCTTCTAAAATCCCAACACAATTCATGGCAATAGTTCTCTGAGATAGCTCCAGAACTCAGTCTCTAATGGCATCACACCAGACTTCAAGCTGAGGTGGACTCAGTCATCTTTTCCAAACACCACACAAGAGACCACTATTCTAACAAAAACACTCCCACATGGCCCTCATCTTCTTCCATACAGACACTCATCATAACATTCTGGCTGGGGGTTTCTATAGGGTGAGCAGTCGTAGATGGTGTGCAATGCCAGCTCTCATGCCCATCATATGCCAAAAGTCATGGTGGCCTGGACACCCTTCCTGAGAAACAGGATAGATAAAATGGGCCTGTAGTTAATACTGCTCTGCTTGTCAAATTAGAGGCCTCCTGCCTGCCAGGGGTTGATTCTTTATGTGTACTGGACTCATGAAAAAACCCAAACACCTGTGTGCCAGTTACTGGAGGGCTTGCAACAACTCATTTGACCCAGAGGATCCCTGTTCTGACTTCATAGGAGTCAGGAGCCTGACAAGAGGAAGGCAAGAGACTTCATCCAATAGTACACTTCTTTTTCATCCTTTTAGATTGGGATGGACACATGGGATTTTTCTTGAGTTTCCTGGTGTGCTGAGAATGTAATTCACAGCCACACACAGGGCCAAGAGTCTGATTCAGACACAGCTTTTACAAAGCACTTTACTTAAAAGGCACAGATTAGGCCTCTTCATTTACATTTGAAACTGTTTTCTTGAGGAGTCCCAAAGGAGTGCCCTAAGGCAAACACCTCCCTGACATTCAGAGGAACAGAACAATAGGGAAAAAAGAAGACTGGAGAAAAACTTTTCTTTAATTGAACACTGTGGCACTGACAGCTCCTAATCGTGCAACTTGGGTTACTTTCTATCCAAGCAGGGATTCTCCAGAGAGATCCTTACAAGTCATGCTAATTTTTGAGTTTTCTGAGATTCTTGGCATGCCCTCAGCAATCCAGTTCATGGCCATGTCACAGAGCTTGAATGTGGTACACATCTTGGACACAAAACCACAAATCCCTTCAGAGAGTGGTCAAAATTCAGGAAGAATACAGGAACTTAGGATCTTGGTAGGTGTTGCCCATCTGCAAGGCAAGCAGCAGTCCATTCATAAATTGGCCATGAGGAGTCCTGCAAAGATTTACACTAGACAGGACACATTCACAGCTGCATTCTTCTCTCTACTCTCTTTAACCACAAACACAGTGGGATCCACTGACATAAAAAGACTCACTAGTTAACAGTCCATTTCAAACCAACAACAACCACAAAAAAAAGTTTTTCCTTCATATTCTCAGAACATGAGACAAAACGACAAATTGAAACACACACCCACTAGGACACACAAACCACACATGTATTTGGTCTGCATCTATCCACTCTGTCCTCTGACTGGTGGGTCAAAATATGTTCCTCAGCAGTGGGTTGTCTGTCTCAGCTCTGGTCTCCTTGGCCATCTCTGTGTAGTTGTCAGGAGCCAGCAATGAGCCAACACTTCTTTCTCAGGAAAGGCCCCTGTTGAGACCATTCAAAGAATTTGGCTATCCACACATCACTAGGTACCAACAAAGAATGACTCTGGCCTTGGTACAGACAATCAAGTGAGCACACTGGGAGTGGAACTGCCTCTGGATGACTCGCCTCCTGGATCCCAAGTTCGGAGAGTTCCATCACCAAGGAAGTGAGGTGAGGTCACTTCCTTCAGGGAAGTGAATGAGGTCACTGCCTTGGCAACCACTTTGTCCTAAAAGTTGTTTCCAAGGGTCCCATGAGGTGGAGGCTGCTCCACCTTCCTGTGACATTTTCACAAGACATAATGGTTTATATAGCCTAGGAGCCCGGGATCAGCAATCCACACAGACTTGATTGTGACCATCTTTTCTGCATTGAGAAGAGAGAGGCTGATTCAGCCTCATCCCTTCATCCTGACTGGGTTGTTGGCCATGGAAGATGACTTTAGACCTCACAGGTCCTACCTAGCTGCATACATTTGCTTCAGGGATCATTACTGCATCTACCTTTGAGCTTCTCAGCAGCTGTAGGATTCCCTATATACCTGTATGGCAAGATCAACTCAGGACCTGCTGTTATGTGAAAATAGATTGAGGGAACAGAGTTTGGTTAAGGGTCATATCATGTTCGATTTGGGTTAAAAGTCATTCTGCTGGATTAATACTGGTATTGGGCATCTGGGATATTTATAGGAATGTAAGGTAATGTAAGTATGAAAATAGAAAACTAGGTAAGATCTGAAGCACACAAGTTTGTTGGGCCCTTGATTTGGATACATAGTTTTGAATTATGTTCTGCAGAAATGAATCCTCTAAATTCATAGACAATCGCCTAAGATCATGTACCTGGGACTACTGAATGTAAAAGAGAACTTGCAGTGAAATAGAGAGGGTAGGCAGGATTCCAGTGTAGGGTAAGGAAGAATAGTGAGTTTAGGATTTGGACCAAAGACCTTTTTGCAATCCAGTGAATTTCTATTAAAGTGTAAATGCGAATGTCAGCACACATGAAGAGTCAGTCACAACAAGGCACTTGGGGAAATAGATATCAATAAGGATGTTAGGAGATCAGGCAAAGTACAAAATGAGTGATAAGATCAGAGATAATTTCAACAGGGGTGTAGTTGAACACACTATCCTTGAATGAATCAAGTGTATACTCACCATAGGATTGAAATTTGAAAACAATAGGAAATGCAGACATAGATGATTTTAGTAATCCATGCTCTCTTTAAAATGAGGCTTTCGTAGAAGAATAAGATAAGTGTGAGTTTTGCATTTTGTGTCCAGAACAGGATGTGATGAAAGGAATATATGGAGCAGGTGACATGCGTATTTCTTCCACCATTTCTGGGAGCATGTTTTGAAACCCTATCATTTAGAGTTTGTTGATAAAAATAGGTAAACCCTGGGTTTATGTATATAGAGATGATGCATGAATAGACCATATGGTGAATAAAAAAAATAACAGGTTACTATTTTAAATAATGGATTGAATTGATATTTTAAAAAATACATGAAATCTGGTATTCACATACAAGCATTCAATCCAAGTAGTTATACATGTAGTGGTAATATTAGGGTTACTAATTATAAAAAAACTGTGTTTGAGTTTTGCTTTAAAAATGATGATGGAATTCAAAAGTTATGTGATATAAATGAAATCTCATGAAAAAGCAAGTAAAACAACATGGAGAAATATATGGGATCTGATACAGGGAGTGAATGAAAGGGAATCATATGCATATCAATTTGTGAATTGTGGATGAAATTATACATCCTATGATGTATATATATCCTGAAGAAATAGGAATATAACAATTTTGAATAAAAATTTAACTCAAAATTCAAATCATGTCCCATATGAATATACTTTCATTGATGTTAAACTGGGTCACTAACTCTAGAAAAATTAGGGTTAGTACTCAATATTAACTAACGTTTATTTTGAGTATTCCGAAATGAATATGTATGTCAAGAAAATGAATATTTCTGAAAAATATCTCCTGAAAAGTTGATTATAAATCCACACAGATGGACATGAAAGAATCAAGCTAGTATAAGTATATGACACATATAGTTCATGTTTGTCAATTCATACTATATATATATATATATATATATATATATATATATATATATTTATATTTAATACATTAAAATGTAATAGTATGTATGCCAATCGAGATTCATAAGGGGATATATATCTCCTTCACATATGTACTCAAAATTTTCATTTTCCTCTACATTTTTTCATGTCTAAACTTGTTGAAGTAGAAAGCTCACCACAGCTTGAATTTTCAGTAACCTTAGTGTATTGGGGGGCAATGATCTCTTCATGAAATTCGTACTTAACAAAGTGAGAGTACTCTCAAAAATATACCTGTGATGGCAGTAGGATTATATATATGTATAAAGAAATATGCATTGTGACACTGGCGACAGAGACAGGGAGTCAGGAAGTTACATATTTGTTGATTTTGAAAATTTTTGGAGAAGTAAAATGAGAAAAATGTGTCAAAGGTTTTATAATATGTATCTCTGATGAAGCAAAAGGCATGTCCAAGTATGCACCATGCCTCCTATCAAATGCCTCTACTTCTATTCTTTTAGGATTATTTTTATCAATGTTAGGATAAGTAGTCAGAGCCTAGAAAGTTATGGATTAGTGTCAGAGATTCAATATTTCAAATGGCAAAACAGAAAATGAGTCTAATACATATGGGAACACGTGGCACATAAAAATCTTCCACTGTCATCCACCACAGTGCCTGGACATTACTATCACCCCAAAGAAGACACAATGAGAAGAGAAGAGGAAGAAAATCTGTGAATACATATCTGGAATTGGAAATTCTGAGGAGCTCACAAACTTGGATGTGGTAGAAGAGATCCCAAAAGTAGAGGACAGGGTAAACATTCCACAAACATGGAACTTTGCTGGCTTAATGACTTCTTGACTATCTGCCTCTGTCATTCATCCACTAGAAATATAGCTTTGTGTTTTAGCTTCCTTTGTAGTAAGATCATGAAAGCTTGGTCTGAGTCTATGTGAACAGGATTACATGGGTTCATATTTTCCAATAGGAACAGGAGGCAGCAGAGCTGAATCCTATCTATGCAGGTAACTGTGGCCGTTGGGGTATGAATGTCTCCCTGGGTGCATTGTGAAGCCTTTGGCTCACCGCCCAGTTTTAATGGCATTTCTTAGAGCTTCCCTGGAAAATTGGTGTTTGTTTTTTAAATACAAAAAAGTCAACCAGGACACAGTGATGAAGGGAGCTCTGCCACGTGGGGTGAGTCAGGGTCTTAAGGCAAAAACACAAACTGGGCTGCTACCCCATATATCTTTCCCACTTAAGCATAGCAACTTGTTTCTGAGCATTACACCAAATCCTCTCCCCACAACAACATGCCTTTATATTTTCGGGTCTCCTGGCTGCACCTTGTCAGTCACATGTCATTTGGAAGCCAATGACAGAACCACAGGGCCCCACCACAAATGTTGGATCACACACCCGCACTCCATCGCTCCAGGCCCAGTTCCCTGCTGGCTCCTACTCACTGGCATCTCTGTTCTTCACCATGGTCATGAATTCCACTCAGTCAAAAATGGCAATTGCTGGTTCAGTCATGATGAGCAACAGGAGATCTAAAGGTTCTCCAGGGATTTCTGGTCATGGGATTCTCAAAAACTTCATGGTATTGGCCTAGCCATATTTGAAGAATGAAGAAGTTGACACTGTGGGTTTTAATTCATTCAGGAGCCATTGAGTGTTGAGGAATCTTCTTTCAGTAAAAGCTCTGGAGATCATCTGCAGGCAAGGTTCCCAAGGAGTGGCAAAAGGTCACAGGAATCCAGGCCCATTGGGGTCTAAAATATGAGGTTACTGTGAGTTTTAGCTCTCAACTATAGCTGAGAAGGCTTTTACAGCAAAATCATGTAAAATCCTGTCTGAGATTCCCAGTGCTGAGGAGAAAGACACCCTCATCCTAGATCCCAGTTTCCAAAGGCTCCTCTAATGCCTGGCCTTCTAAAATCCCAACACAATTCATGGCAATAGTTCTCTGAGATCAGTTCCAGAACTCAGTCTCTAAAGGTATCACACCAGAGTTCAAGCTGAGGTGGACCCAGTCATCTCTTTCTACCACCACACAAAAGACCACTATTCTAACAAAAACACTCCCACATGGCCCTCATCTTCTTCCATACAGACACTCATCATAACATTCTGGCTGGGGGTTTCTATTGGTTGAGCAGTCTTAGATGGTGTGCAAAGAGAGCTCTCATGCCCATCATATGCCAAATGTCATGGTGGCCTGGACACCCTTCCTGAGAAACAGGATAGATAAAATGGACCTGTAGTTAATACTGCTCTGCTTGTCAAATTAGAGGCCTCCTGCCTGCCAGGGGTAGATTCTTTATGTGTACTGGACTCATGAAAAAACCCAAACACCTGTGTGCCAGTTACTGGAGGGCTTGCAACAACTCATTTGACCCAGAGGATCTCTGTTCTGACTTCGTAGGGGTCAGGAGCCTGACCAGAGTAAAGCAAGAGACTTCATAGTATACTTCTTTTTCATCCTTTTAGATTGGGATGGACACATGGGATTTTTCTTGAGTTTCCTGGGGTGCTGAGAATGTAATTCACAGCCACACAAAGGGCCAAGAGTCTGATTCAGACACAGCTTTTACAAAGCACTTCTTACCCATAACAGTTTATCTCATTTATTCCAGTTTAGGTTTTCTTGAGAGGCCAAGTGCATTGAGGTTTTGTGTTTTAATAGTGAACATGTGTTTCTTATTAAAACAGTGCTGGCTGCACTGCTTCAGGACAATGAGGGCCCAGATGCTGACTCCTTATTTAACTATCTCTCAGAATGATTTGGAATTTATATATTTAACAAGGAATTATCACAAGATATCTTTCTCCTCTCTTTAAGGAGATAACATTTGTAAGTCTAATATAATTCTTAACATTCTGTGAAAGAAATGTGAAAGTTTTTAGTATAAAAGTGAGGTTGCTTGTAGGTGAATTCTAAAAAAGCAAACACAGCCAGGAGTTTATGAAGGAAGGGTTATGAGTTGTTGCCTGATAAGAACTATCACAAAAGGCTCTGCCCGAACCATTAACTTGCACAGAGGCCACCAAAAAACTCATGCAAAAAGTACTTCCACAAGGTCATCTGCCCAGCAACTGTCTGTTCAAACTTGGATTGGTGCCACACTTGTTATTAACCCTTGTGACTAAGGATTATTGTTTTGAAATATATGAGGTAATCCTCCTCATTTTTGTCTTTAAAAACTTCCCCTGGCATCAGTGTCTTTGAATAGGCCCATTATTTCCTATGACAGGCATATTCCCCTTGCAATACTTTGCCATTTCCAAATAAATATTAGTATTTTAGAGTCACCTCTGTTTTATTTAGGTAGATAGTTCCATAAATAGGGGGCAAATTCTGGTTGCAAAGTGAAAGACATTAAAATGATTCAGATGCATTTGGGAAGAAGATATAATAATATCTGCCATTCCATTATCTCATACTGCTTTGAAATCTATTTTTCCCTCCATTTGAATCTAGGCTTACTGTCTTTGGCCGATAGAATGTGATGGAAATGACACCTTGTAATTCCTGACACAGGTCTTATATTCAGCTTTTAATTTCTCTGAGTCCTCACCTATCCTACTGGATAAAGAACATGGAGATGGGTAGAGGTCCAGCCAGCCATCCCCCTGCTGTCCCAGCCATTCAAGCTGAGACACCACATATGTGAATGGATTCCATTCATCAGCTAGCTGTGCACTCCAACTGACCCTGATCACTAGCTGATAACCAAGATGAATACAGCCAAATGCTCAATCCCAGAAAATACCACAAGGAACAGAGGAAATACCCAGTCAAGCACACCTACCCCTTATTTCCTGACCTATAAAATCTTAGGCAAATAAAACAGTTCTGGATTTAAGCCATTAAGTATTGGGATAGATAGTTTAGTAACAAAAGATAACAAAAACAAACCTGACACTAATTAAATTTCATAATGACCAATTATAGAATGCCTACACTTGAGGTGATCTATGACCTGTTTACCTTCAATAAGTTTCTCTATGGAAAACCATGCTGAAGTCTGGAATATTCAAGTGATACGCTTCTAATTTTAAACATTGTTCTATTGATAATTTATAGTTTGATATTAATTTAAAGCAAATCTAATACAGTTAATACAAAGTAGCATATGTAAAGTTCACAATTATCTACAAGTTTATCATGAATTCAGGTTTATAATTATTAAAATTAGCCATTTGATCATCACATAAAAAATGCAATTACATTGTTCTGTGGAATGTAGTATTCATGTCTCTAAAACATATTTTCCAAATAACAGGAAAATATATTTAAGACATAGCCAATTGAATTGAAAGAATTGTTGCCAAGGTGGGTATAAAATTATGCCATATGAAACTATTTATAAGTGTGTGATATAGCTGATTTTTAATTTCATCACAGCTTATTTGAGGTTGGTCTAATGTTTTCTTGATGTTTTCCCTTCAAGTCAGGATAAAATGAGACTAACTACTTAAATGGTAACACAAATTGATGTTAATAAATTAGTACATTCATAAAAGGACTCCCAGTTTTATTGCTAAAAGCACTCCATTATTTGCAGCATTATGTAGTTTAAAAGGCACACTGATAAGTGCCTGTATTCAAATCCTTTCCTGTGCCCTTTGTGTTCTTATCTTCCCTGGGCCAGCAGACAATCCTGCTTTTCACTAACCTTTGGCACTCCACCATCAGCAATAAACTGAGAGCTCCTTCCTAGTCTCTGAGCTTCCTTAATTAGCATCACCTGTGTACTTTACATTTGGAACAACCCCATCAGCAGTGCACACCTGCTTTGGAGCCTGCAAGTAGAACAAGACTCAGTTTCTCTGGGCTCTGGGGAGTCCATCTGCTTGCCCAAAAGCCATAACTGAATACCTATCATCCTCAACAAGCTTACAGTAGCCTCTAATCCGGGTAATTGTGCCACCATAATGTCAAAGTGGAATGATAAACATGAAACTAAACAGACCCACATAGAGTGGCCCAACAAAGACAGTAAAACGATTCCTTCTTTTTCAAAATAAAAGATATTTATCTTTACAAAAAGTAAAGTATTTTTCTGCCCATTTCAAGATGAAACATTTTTATATTTAGATTTGCTCTAAACCTCTCACAAGACAGATGAATTGCAAACATTTTAATCTTCTTTTCTGTCACAGTATATTTTTAAGCACAAATTTTGAAGTATGTCTTTAAAAACATTCAAGATCATGTTTTTCCTTAAAATATTTTTATGGTAGAAAGCACTTTGCATTTATTTTAAAAGGGTACAATTGACACATCTTTAAAATAAAAAAGATTGCAATGACTCATAAGAAAAAAAAACATAATGAATGTCTTTTACTGAACAATGGATAAAACATAGGTATTTAAACCAAAGGAATTTTAAAAGGCTTAGTTTGTGTTCTTCTCATGAACTTGCACTTTTCTTTTTTGTACCCTTTTTTCTTTGCCAAGAAGAAATTAGCTGTGACAGTTAATGGGTATATTTTGTTGACGCTAAGTTCTTTTAATGTCAAGCTATTATATGTTCTACATACAGAGGAGGGAAGGTGCCAAGATTTCTAACAAGTAGGTACACATTCTTCTTTAAACAAAAACGCACTAAAAAGCATTGTGCTCCTAGATTGATGTGTTGAAAGATATGCAACTGAATTCCAAATCTATTAATCTAAAGACGATTTTGATAGAGAAAAATTTCTATAGATGAACACACACTAAAAACAAGATTCTCTGGTCTCCTTGCCCAATTTGTATTTAAAAATGATATTTTAACCAGAAGTAATTTGAGTCTGAAGGTAGGGAAGAAATGTTTCCTTAATATATGAAGTCTCACTTAATAAACATCTAGTCTATTTCAAATGTTAATATTTATGTTTTAGATAAATGTTGAGAAAATATAGAAATGCTAATTTTTTGTTTCATGATTTTTATTTGCAATAAGAATGGCTCATATATGTAAAAAGAAATAATTATTCTTAATCCTTATTAAGTTTTGATTTCACATCTTACACTCAGAATATATAAATCATACAGTCATCATCTTTTATATAAGAAACTGAGACCCATAAAATGAATTGCCAGGAGTTGTACTTCCAATATTAATTAAACTCTCATTCCTTAAACCTCAGTCTAATGCTATTTCCATTGTAATATGCCATCTTCCTTCACTGAACTTGAGTTCCTGAATGTCAAATGAAAAAAGTATATTTTAAAAACAACCAGTATAAATAAGAGCACCAGATCACATGTGATTTTGCATGGGTATGGGATGTTTTCTAACCACTTACATAGTGGTTAAAAAACAATATAGTGTTCTAGTTTCCAAAGCACAGCCAATGCTTCAGCATGTCAAAAATGGTCATCAACCTATTTGGAAGTTTTTTCAATAAAGCAAGATATAACTCACATAATATTCTAACTCTACAAAGCAGCAGAAGATAAAGAAAATAGAATGCACAAAGAGAAATTTGCATGTATTATAGCAATCCACTTTATCAAAATACTGGCAATGATAAATACAATTTAAGATCAACGATTCCTGCTTATTCATGCAACATTTAGGTAGACATTTTCAAAATATAGTTTGCACAAGGCATGTTTCTCAGGATATGAATAGGCTGTAAAAGTGAAAAAAAAATTTCCAACTTAAATATACTTGAGTGAAACTTACGAAATATCTCTTCATGATGTGCACAATTTGTATGCCCATATGAAACATTCTGCTAAGTTATATAGTAAAACTATCCAATTAACTTTGTTTCACTGTTTCTCCAAGTTCTTTTTCCATAGAACCCCTTATGAAATAAGAACATTGCATAAAGTGCAATGAGTGATGCAAAATTAATGCATATCGTGTGTACAGAGAAACTACAGTAAAGTCCTATCTTCATTTCCAAGCCGAAGTATAATTTTCAATCACTTTCCTGAAAAATAAAAACTGCACAAAATATTATTTCATGATAATCATCCCTTTTTTAGTTTCTCCTTTCCTTTCCTGAGCCAAAAAATTAAAAACCCACAAAAGATAAAAATAGTCAAAAACATTGAATGAAACTGCTTCAATATGAAAAAGATGGAACTCACATCTTGGTTTCATTCATTTTTTACTGAATGAATGAATACAGGTCACTGCATCTGTCCTGAGAGCCAATCTTAAGATTATGGTCCCCCCCTCCGCATCCCAAACACGTACACACAGGCAACAGTCTATTTCTTGTCTATATGAATTAAATCTGACAGAACTCTATACGGGTGGGTAATATTAGGGTACTTCTTAAGATTTTTTTTTTACTTTATTTTTTTACTCTATTTATTTTTACTTGAGAGTTTTTACTTTATTTTTCTACTCTATTTACTTTATTTTTCAACTCTACTCTGTTGGTATGATAGGGAAATAGCACATTTCTTTCCTACAAAAAAACTAAAAATAAAAATTAAAAAAATTCAAAACAAATAAACTATACACACCCAAAAAAATAGGACCCCTGTGAAACAGAAGATTTTATTTGAGAAAGAAGATAAAGACATATCTGGCAAAATGGATCTGTAAATTGTTCCTAAGAACTGGCCAAGGAGTGGATCTGGCCAGATAATAGTAACTCAAAGTAATTGCAAATGAGCACTCTAATTCACTGCTTATTCAAGGTCTAAACTACTAAGGTCCTGTTAGGATTATAAGCGTTTAGTCTTCAGTATAGGGTCTATATCTATTAGATTACATGAGACAGTGTACAGTATGGTTACTTAGAATTTTTCTTCCCTATACAAGTTGCACAAGACAGGTGTAGGAATAAGTATGTCTGCCTTGTAATCCAAGGCTCCTATTGTTAATGGATGGCAGAATGAGCAGAAGAGATCAAATATACAGGATATTGTTGCACTTGCTAATTGAGTCAGTCCAAATTTAATATTGACTTATAGAGAGACTCAGGGTAATCTTTAAATATGATTTTAATCAAGTATTACCAACAATTTAGCATTACCTTAGTACTGAATTACAAGCTTCAGAGTAAACCAAATTGCATTGATGAAACTATAAATGGTTTCCCTCTGTGTTTAAATACACATATTTACATCCTCAACAATTCACTGGGCATTGAGTTAGAGCTCTGTTTAATGCAAAATCTGGTCATGTGAAAAATATGGGCACTGAAGTGGAAAATATTTTGCATTCTCCTATGCCAGTGTTGCCCTTTTCTGTCAAGTTACACATGCGTGTGTCCACAATGGGAGCAATATTTACAAGCCACATTTTACACAATTCTGGGGACTGACTATCTACTCTTCCACTGAGGAGAATTCCCTTGGCACGCCCTCTTGCCATTTCGTCCTGCTGGTTCGTTTGTTCTATTGTACATCCTGCAGAGTGATACATTGCAGCATCTTTGCCCGATGTAGCTGAAGCAGAGTCATCCATCATTGCAATCACAGGAACTGAGGGCCTTATGGACTGGGAGTAAATTATGAAGCAATGAGGAAGATGATCATTTTTGCAGAAACAGCTATTTTATGTTTCTGTTCTCCACACCATCTTTCCTTTCTTGTTTGGGATAATGAAAGAGTAAAAGCCACAGGGCCAGTTTTTGTCCTTTGGATTCACGCTGAAGAAAGAAAATACAATCAATAAAAATGCACTTAACAGCCTAAGATTGACTAGGTTTTTTTATTGTTTATTTTGAATTTCAGATGTGATTCTCTGTTGACCTGCTGTTAATATTCTGTAGCTGCAGATTTCCCAGATTTAAATACATTATAAATGGATAAACTTCACCATGTGGGATGATTTAAAGTAACTGATTTACCACCCAGGCTGGGCACTACAAAGGGAAAGTTGTCAATTATCTTTGTAAATTTCAGTCACGTTCAGTCAAACTAGATAGCATTCCCTTTCTCCCTCTTATCCCTCCCCTTCTCCTACAGTGGAAGCATCAATTAATGGCTGGAAACATAATCTAAATTCATAAGTTACTTGGAAACTTACCATTTTGCTTCATATAATTTACATAAGCCTTTATTTTAACCTAGTAAATTTAGAATCAGTTTAACATTCATAATATGGGGAAGATATGCCTAGGTAATCTCATCAAAAAGTGATTTACTTCCCAAATATTCTTAAAGAAAATTGAAATTGAGGATTTAATCATAAAATTTAAATAGTTCTAGTGTATGTTCAATGGGACTAATATTTATTTGTTCTATCTTCAGTTATTCTACAGTTCTACAGTTTGATATTATAAAATATACCTATATTGATATGCTGAGTTTCTCACAGATCATTGGCTATTTCTTTTTCTTTCTCTATTGGTGCATCATAATTCTACACAATAGTGGGTTTTGTTGTTACATATTCACACATTAACATGATAAAATAATATAATTTGGCTAAAATCATTCCCCAGTATTTCTCCTTTCCCTCACCTTCTTTCTGACCCTGGTCCCTTTCCTCTACTGATCTCTGATTTTCCTAAGATTCCTCTACACAACTTTATATTTTTCCTCTCTAGCTTCCACATATTAGAGAGAACATGAGACCTTGACTTTCTGAGTTTGTTTTATTTTGTTTGACATAATATTCTAAGTTCAATCCATTTTCCTGAAAAATGGCATTATTTCCTGTGCTTTTGGACCTCCTAATGAAAAAGTGTGACCTATGTATGTAAGTTGGAATATTTACCATCTATACCATCTATTTTTTTCTGGAGTTTGCTTAATTTCTGATCTCATTCCTAAGGCTTTGATCTGTTTTGAGTTTATTTTTGTGAAGGTTAAGATATAAGAATGTAGTCTCAATATTTTACATACAGGTAACCAGTTTTCCCAGCATCATTTTGTTAAAAAGTCTCTTTTCTCCCGTGTATGTTTTTAGTACCTTTTTAAAGGATCAGACCCTATCTGTTGATTTCTCTGTGTTCTGTTCTGTACCATTGGTCTATATGTCTGACTTTATGTCAGTATGATGCAGTTTTTGTTAATACAGCTCTGTTGTATTATTTGAAGTCAGATATCATGATGCCTCCAGCACAACTTTTTGGCTTAGAATTGCTTTGGCAATTCTGAGTCATTTATTCTTCCAAATTAATTTTATGACTTTTTTTTTAGTTCTGTAAAGAATGCCATTTGTATTTTGAACATTGACTCTGTACATTGAATTTGTACATTGCTTTAAGTAGACTGGCCCTGTAAAAAAAATACTAACTCTGCCTATCCATGAACATGGAGGTCTTGGAAGTCTTTTCATTTTCTTGTGTCTTCTTCAATTTCTTTCTTTAGTGTTCTACAGCTTTCATTGTGGAGGTCTTTCACCTACTTGATCAGGTACTTTTTCTTTGAGTGTATTGTGAAAGGGATTTTTTTTTACTACTTTCTTAGCAGATTCATTATTTGTTTATAGGGAAGCTACTGATTTTTGTATATTAATTGTGTAAACTTCTCCTTTGCTAAATTTGTTTATTAGTTCAAGTAATCTTCTGTGGATATTTATGGATCTTTTAAGTATAGAATCACATCAGCTGTAAACATTGATAATTTGATTTCTTCTTTTCCTATGTTAATCCCTTTAATTTCCTTCTCTTGCCTAATCACTCTGACTAGAATTTCAAGTACTATATTGAACAGGTGACAGTAGACATGATTGTATTGTTCTGGATATTAAAGGAAATACTTTCATCTTTCCCCCATTCACTATGGCTTTGCTTTGGGTTTGTCATATACAATTTTTATGATTTTAGATAATTTTTTCTCTCCCTACTTTCTTCAGTGTTTTTGTTATAAATGGGTAGTGATTTTTTTTTTCTTTCTCTGCATTTTTGAGATGACTACAGGATTTTTTCCCTTCATTCTATTTATATGGTGAATTACATTTATTAATTTGAATATTTTAAACCATTGTTGCATTCCTGGGATAAAACTAACTGGGTTATAATGTGCAATCATCTTACCATATGTGTTGAATATGATTTGCTAATAGCCTATTAGGTACTTTGTATCTAAGTTGATCAGGAATATTGTTCTATAGCTTTCTTTCCTTGATGTGTCCTTATCTGGTTTCAGTTTGAGGGCAACAATGGTTTTTCATGGAATAAATTTGAAAGTGTTTCATCACTTTATATTTCATGTAATAATTTTAGGAGCATTTGCATGAGTCTTTCTTTAAATATCTAGTAGAGGCTATTTTCTAATTGAAGAGTTAGTACTTTTATCACAAATATTATTTTCTTAATAATTATTTTTCAAATTAAGAAGTGATTATTTTTTATTAGAGAAGCTAAATAGCCTCAATTTGAAGACTTACTTTTTTTTAATATAAATAATATGCTGACTCCTCATTATAGTTGCTGTGAAATAGTCTAAACCATAACAGTATGCTATATGTAAGTCAACAATGCAAAAAATAAAATATAATACAAGAAATAAAAATATAATGTTTTAAATTTGGAATGTATGTTGTTTTATGGACAATAAAACATTAAAGGAAACATTTTAATTGAATGTTAAATACTGGGAAGAGACTCTATCAATGTTACATCTGGTTGTTGTATATGAGAGATAAATATTTAACACAAATTAAACTAGCATTTTTGAAACAAATATTTACCTTTTATTTTAGGTGACCACACTCCACATACATTTTGTACCATAGTTACTGACTGTTTATGCAAAATGCAACAAACACAGTAGTAATAAAGCATGAATGTTGGAAAGAAAGTAAGCTTTCTTTGTATAGGAAAAAGTGTGTGTGTGAGTGTGTGTGTGTGTGTATTTATAGTATATATATATATATATATATATATATATATATATATATATATGTATGCACACACATATATATGACATTAAAGTAAATACATATATGATTTGTAGCAGAGCAAGATAATCTTACTATATATGAATGAAAATTTTACCAAGACAAACCAAAGGCACGAAAAGGTAGGCATGGTAACTTTATTTTAAACTATTTATTGGCTTCAGCTGCTATGTTTTTGATGCAACCAGTTTGTTTCTTCTACTCTATTGGCCACAGGCTATGCTCAATTTTCCACTAAGAAACAGAATGTTCAGTATCCCCAAGAATCCTCCCATTACCTGTCTTACGAAGTTAGTAAAATTATTAAAGGGTTAGTCTATGTAAAAAAAAAATAATTAAATTTGTACATTTTTAGCTAAAGTTTGAAAGCTTAGGCATTTAGAAATACAGGAATTATAGAAACATTAACTAAATATAGATGATTCCTGAAACTCTCTTAAATGTTGTGTCCATCATTTTTAGTTTTGTGGAGAAGGGTATTCATCCAAGGGTATACTTTAAAATTTTTTCTACAATGAGCAATAGACCAATTCTGCCCTCAATAGACCAAGGTTCTAGGATTTCACATGTCCTTGCAATGCAATACTCTGACTCCCATTTCAAAGACAGATTTATAGACATGTATGTAACCTAAGTTGTTCAAATTTCACATGAACATCCTAAACTTGATTAAATTCAAATGGTTTTCTGTGTGAGATATAAAACAGCTTTAGAAGTACCACCTCCTTGTGTCTGTTTTTCCTAAAATATAAGTAGCACAATCCAGTTAGTGGCCTCTGATGCTTATGAAGTATCTATTTTTTGAGACAATTTTCAGTTCTACAGTATAATTTAAAAAGAATTGGTAACTGACAAAGCAAGAGATTATCATGCCATATTTCAAAGACTCATTTGGCTGATAAGTATACTAACGTGATTCAACTCTTAGAGAAGTTGTATTAATTATCCGAATAAAGAATTAATAAAATTGTAAACTGATTGAAATGGGAGTGGGGGCTAACCTAAACCTTGGCATTCATAAATTTCACGTATATGGATTACGAAGTACTACATCTTAATCATATAATATTAAATATAACTGCCTTTGAGTCTTATGATTGATTTAAAAATGTTAGTTTTCACATAATATAAACTAACTAAAAAGTTTTATAAATTTTATAGAAAATGCAGGTGATGGGGCTGGTATTGTAGCTCAGAGGTAGAGCGCTCGCCTCACACAGGCAGGACCCAGGTTTGATCCTCAGCACCACATAAAAATAAAGGCATTGTGTTGTGTCCATCAACACCTAAAAAATATTTTTAAAAAATGCATGAGATGTTCATATCACAAGCAATCAAAACATACTATTGTTTAACAGTCTGATTGTATTTTTCACCCCAAATTTGGAAATTTCAGTTATTAGGTTGCTGTGCTCAATATCCTTGCAATGTACCACAACTTTTCTTATATACATAAGAGAAACATGCATGACTCTTCTTTAATCAACTCATTAAAACTGTCCTCAGAAAAATATACTTATACTGTTATAAAACTTGAGTTTTAAATTCCCAAGAGGAATCCTATTTTCTGTTTGAAGAACATGGGGATTATTATTTCATAGGAAGGCAATAATTATGTGCCTTTAGCACCTGTGACTGATTTGCCCTCTTTACATGTTCTTACATATCATTAATCTTTCCTGTGTACACCGAAAAGCATCTAGCATGAGTCAGTAGTGAATTAAAAATCTTCTCTTTGATTCAAAGTTAACTGTTGGGCCCTATCTCTATGATGCAGAAGCACATGTTATTCATTTTTTAACAGACTGTAGTGTAATTTATATAAGGCTATTTTTTAAAATTAAAACATTACACTACATAAAACACAAGCTAGGAGGAAAACTTAACATTTAAAAAGTTGTATAATAACAAAGGATTTCCACCTTCCATTAGATGAAATAATGCTCAATAAAATATAATTCATGTAAGAATTGGTGCATTTTATCAGACACACATTTTATCTATCCAGCTCATTTCTGTGTTTGATATAGTCACAAGGAATATGATTAAAATGATGTTTGTGCTAGATTTCTGGACTAAATGGGAATATCTTTGGGACCTCAGTGGATGATGAAGTTCTGTGTGCCCAATGATACGTAAAATGTTCTTCCTTTTAAAGTCCACTTTAAATTTCTATGCTAAACTTTTCCTTGGATATTTCCTGCCCTTGTCTTGTGGTCTTCTACCTTTAGTGCTTTTTATCTGTCCCAAACATTGGAAGATATCAAGTAAATCTATCTCAGGAATTAGGCACATGGTCACTCAGCTCTTCCTTACTTTTCATTTCTGTGCAGTGATTTTTGCAATTCAAAGACCTGAAAACTCTGTCAGTGCTTAGTCATTTCTCATTTGTCGGTACCAGACATGTAGGCATACTGAGGATATCCCAAGAACATACTGAATTTAAACTTTCTGATAATAAAATCAGATCTGTAACTATGGAGAAATTGAGAGCCCAGCAATTTTACCTAAAGTCAAGAAATGGATGAAGCAAGCACTAGATTTAAATTCTATGAGGTCAGTTATGTGAGTTTTTGACATTTAAATTCTGAGAGAAGATATTTTCATCTGCTTTTTTTATTGTCATAGCCAAAGAGATCATAGTTGACACCCAATAGACATTTAGTTAATGAAGAGATATCAAAAATATTTACACCAAAAGAACAAACAAAAGAAAAAGATGGCAATAAAATAGCAAAGAGTAAAAGACAGGTGTTAGAAGTCAATCTGTCAGTACACTATACATCAAGTGGCATTCAGACAAGAGTCAGGAAAACCCCAAAATATGAAAGCAAGACAGGAATAAAGAATCTAGTAATAGTAAAGCTGACTTATTAAAAACTTACTGTGTAGAGGTATATGTCTAGTTATTTTATTTATATCACCTTTTTTTAAAAAAAAATTCTTTTAGTTGTAGATGGACAAAATACCTTTTTTTCTTTTTTCTTTCTTTCTTTTTTTTTTTTTTTTTTTTTGCAGTATATGGGGCTAAGCATCAAAACCACTGCCTCGCACATGCTAGGCAAGTGCTCTGCCACTGAGCTACAGCCCCAAACCTGTATATCACCTCTTTAGGACCCTCGTGTTCTGCCATGTTTCCATTATGCACCAGACAGGAAAATAAATCACAAGAAAGTTCCATATCACTCAAGGTCTTACTTACAAAAGGGATAAAAACCACATTTAAATCAGAATTTCTGCTCCCAAATGCTGTGTTGTTCTGCATCCCTTTGGAGCCCCTAGATATAATAAATATTAAATGAACCAAGCAATCAGAGCAATGGAAGCCTAACAATAGGGAGAGAACTTGGTTTTGAGTCAAAGCTCTAGGTGAGCAAAAAAAAATTAATAACTGTTTGGGCAAACAACAAACCTGAGGCTTAGCTGGCCCGGAAGTTCATGTTGTATCAACATGTTTGAAGCACATGGCAAGATGTGGGCAAATTATAATAGCAAAGTTTTTTGGTTCATTTGTGCCTTTTGTGACATAACTCAACCATTTTGATTTTCTTAGTCCAATAATTTCCAAAATATTTTTTAACATCTAAGATTTTGTGAATTACCAAAGATTAACAATGAATTTTACTAGCTGTAATGGGTAATCTCATAATCTTGATTGGGTTATGAGAAGCCCATGATTAAGAGGCTCCTCGGTGTATCAATGAGGGTGTGTCTAGGAATGATTGGCACGTGGGAAAGCCAACTGAAGTGGAGACCCTCCCTAAGCGTGGGCAGCATTGTCCAATAGGAAGTTGGTTTAAATGGAATAAAAGTTGGAAGAAAAAGGAGGCAGCAGATGTAAGCTGTATTCTTCTTGAACAAGTTCTTGATTGCTATTGTGATCATCTGAAGACATCAAACTCTCACTTCTTCACTCTTCTAAAGCAGACTCTGCCAATGATTCTCCAGAAGCCTTCCATCTCAAACTGGGGTAGCACCTTTGATCCCTCTTGTTCTGGGGCTTCAGATTATTGGATTGCACAGCTACTGGTTCTTCCAGCTCTCCATCCTGCAGATGACAATTGTGTATTGTCCACCTTCTGGTTGCACAAGCCAACCTAATAAATTCCCTTTTTATAAATATAATTCCAGGCACCTGCAAGGTAGGTGGAACTGTGACCCATCGGCAGGTCAGGCCCAGCAACCTGCGGAGGAACACAGGTGCCCCACACGCCTACAAGGTAGGCGGAACCGTGACCACTGACAGAACAGGCCCAGTGGCCCGCCAGACACATCTCCCCAGTTGGGGGAGGGGCAGAGCTACCGGGAGCCTGCAAGGTAGGTGGACCTGCGACCCACCAGCAGAACAGGCCCAGCATCCCACGTAGCGGCAGAGCCACCCCCCCCGCCTGCAAGGTAGGCGGACCAGCGACCCTACAGGCAGGTCAGGCCCAGCAACCTGCGGAGGGGCACAGCTGCTCCAAGTGCCTGCAAGGTAGGCGGAACCGTGACCACCGACAGACCAGGCCCAGCAGCCCGCCAGACACATTGCCCCGGTTGGGGGAAGGGCAGAGCCACCGCGCGCCTGAAAGGTAGGCAGAACTGCGACTTACCAGCAGATCAGGCCCAGCAATCCGCGGAGGGGCACAGCAGCTCCACGTGCCGGCAAGGTAGGCGGAACTGTGACCACCAACAGAACAGGCCCAGTGGCCCGCAGGACACATCGCCCCAGTTGGGGAAGGGGCAGAGCTACCGGGCGCCTGCAAGGTAGGTGGACCTGTGACCCACCAGCAGAACAGGACCAGCAACCAGCGGAGCGGCAGAGCCACCCCCCCCGCCTGCAAGGTAGGTGGACCTGCAACCCACCGGCAGGTCAGGCCCAGCAACCTGCGGAGGGGCACAGCTGCCCCACATGCCTGCAAGGTAGGCGGAACCGTGACCACCGACAGAACAGGCACAGCGGCCCACCAGACACATCACCCCTTTTGGGGGAGGGGCAGAGCTGCCGCGTGCCTTCAAGGTAGGCAGACCTGCGACTCACCAGCAGAATAGGCCCAGCAACCCGCGGAGCAGCAGAGCCCCCCCGCGCCTGCAACGTAGGTGCACCTGCCACCCACTGGCAAGTCAGGCCCAGCAACCCGCAGAGGGGCACAAGTGCTCCATGCGCCTGCTAGGTAGGCGGAACCGTGACCACCGACAGAAGAGGCCCAGTGGCCCGCCATACACATCACCCCGGTTGGGGGAGGGTCAGAGCCGCCGTGCCTGTAAGGTAGGCGGACCTGTGACCCACAAGCAGAACAGGCCCAGCAACCCGCGGAGGGGCAGAGCCGCCCCACGCGCCTACAATGTAGGCAGACCTGAGACCCACCGGCAGGTCAGGCCCAGCAACACAAGGGGGGGCAGAGCTGCCCCCTGCATCTGCAAGGTAGGCAGACCTGCGACCCACCAGCAGAACAGGCCCAGTGGCCCACCATCGCCCCGATTGGGGAAGGGGCAGAGCCGCCACCAGCGCCTGCTAGGTAGACAGACATGCAACCAACAGACAGAAAAGGCCTAGCGGCCCGCGGATTGGCAGAGCCGCTGCTCGCGCCTGCATGGTAGGCGGACCTGCGACCACCGAAAGAACAGGCCCACCGGCCTGCCGGCGTGGTAGGCATATTGCCCCAATTGGAGGAGGGGCAGAACCACTGCCAAAGCCTGCGAGGGAGACTTTGCAACTATACAAGAGCAATATAAATATATAGGGGGAAAAATCAATAACACAACAGTTTCACCAAGCAGAAAGAAACGCGATCAGTATGAAAAGACAAGGAAAGAAAGGACCACAAGCAATGCAGGTCAAATCAACTTTAGAAGAGGTAATATCTGCAGCAGATGGAATGTCAGATAAAGAATTCAGGATATACATGCTTCAGATGATCTGGAGTCTCAAGGAAGACATTAGACAGCAAAATCAGGCAATGAAAGACCACTTCGACCACTTTGACAATGAATTACATAAACAAATTCAAGAAGCAAAAGATCAATTATACAGAGAGATAGAGGTTATAAAAAACAAACAAACAGAAATCCTAGAAATGCAGGAAGCAATAAACCAACTTAAAAACTCAATTGAGAATACTAGCCGGAAGAGTAGAACACTTAGAAGATAGAACATCAGACAATGAAGACAAAGTATTTCAACTGGAGAAGAACATAGACAGCTCAGCAAAACTGTTAAGAAACCATGAGCAGAACATTCAAGAAATATGGGATAACATAAAGAGACCAAACTTAAGAGTCATTGGGATACAGGAAGGTATAGAAGTCCAAACCAAAGGAATGAGCAATCTATTCAATGAAATAATAGGAGAAAACTTCCGAGACTTGAAGAATGAGACAGAATCCCAAATCCTAGAAGCCTACAGGATGCCGAATGTGCAAAATCATAAGAGATCCACACCTAGACACATTATAATGAAGATGCCCAACATACAGAATAAGGAGAGAATTTTAAAAGCTACAAGAGAAAGGAAGCATATTACATTTAGGGGAAAACCAATCAGGATAACAGCTGATCTTTCAACTCAGACTCTGAAAGCTAGAAGATCCTGGAATAACATATTTCAAACACTGAAAGAAAATGGTTTCCAACCAAGAATTGTGTATCCAGCGAAATTAAGCTTCACGATGGAAGATAAAATTAAAACATTCCATGATAAACAAAAGTTAAAAGAATTTGCAGCTAGAAAACCATCTCTTCAAAACATCCTTGGCAAAATATTACAGGAAGAAGAAATGAAAAATATCAATGAAAACCAACAGCAGGAGGCAGTACAGTAAAGTGGGGGGGGAATAATCAAAGAGGAAAACAAACCATGTTTAGTAACATAAATAAACAAATATGGCTGGAAGAACAACCCATATCTCAATAATAACCCTAAATGTTAATGGCTTAAACTCACTAATTAAGAGACACAGGCTAGTCGAATGGATCACAAAACAAGACCCAACAATATGCTGCCTTCAGGAGACGCATTTAATAGGAAAAGACATACATAGACTGAAGGTGAAAGATTGGGAAAAATCATATCACTCATATGGACTTCGGAAACAAGCAGGAGTGTCCATACTAATATCAAATAAAATAGATTTCAAGCCAAAGTTAATCAAAATGGATAAAGAGGTACACTACATACTGCTCAAGGGAAACATACACCAACAAGACATAACAATCATAAATATATATGCCCCAAACAATGGTGCAGCTATGTTCATCAAACAAACTCTTCTCAAGTTCAAGAGTCTAATTGACCACCACACAATAATCATTGGAGACTTCAACACACCTCTCTCACCACTGGGACAGATCTTCCAAACAAAAGTTGAATAAGGAAACTATAGAACTAAATAACATAATTAATAACCTAGACTTAATTGACATGTATAGAATATACCACCCAAGATCATGCAGTTACACTTTTTTCTCTGCAGCACATGGATCCTTCTCAAAAATAGATCATATATTATTTCACAGGGCAACTCTTAGACAATATAAAGGAGTAGAGATAATACCATGCATCGTAACTGATCATAATGGAATGAAATTGAAAATCAACGATAAAAGAAGTAAGAAAAAATCATGCATCACTTGGAGAATGAACAATAGGTTACTGAATGATCAATGGATTATAGAAGACATCAAGGAGGAAATTAAAAAATTCTTAGAGATAAATGAAAACACAGACACAACATATGGGAATCTATGGGACACATTGAAAGCAGTTCTAAGAGAAAAATTTATTGCATGGAGATCATTCATTAAAAAAAGAAAAAAACCAACAAATAAATGATCTAATACTTCATCTCAAAATCCTAGAAAAAGAAGAGCAAAACAACAGCAAAAGAAGAAGAAGGCAAGAAATAATTAAAATCATAGCTGAAATTAATGAAATCGAAACAAAAGAAACAATTGAAAAAACTAAAAGTTGGTTCTTTGAAAAAATAAATAAAATCGACAGACCCTTAGCCACACTAACGAAGAGAAGAAGAGAGAGAACTCAAATTACTAGCATTCGGGATGAAAAAGGCAATATCACAACAGACACTTCAGAAATACAGAAGATTATCAGAAATTATTTTGAATCCGTACAATCCAATAAAATAGAAGATAGTGAAGGCATCGAGTAATTTCTGAAGTCATATGATCTGCCCAGATTGAGTCAGGAGGATATTGACAACCTAAACAGACCAATATCAATTGAGGAAATAGAAGAAACCATCAAAAGACTACCAACTAAGAAAAGCCCAGGACCAGATGGGTATACAGCAGAGTTTTACAAAACCTTTAAAGAGGAACTAATACCAATACTTTTCAAGCTATTTCAGTAAATAGAAAAAGAGGGAGAACTTCCAAATTCATTCTACGAGGCCAACATCACCCTGATTCCTAAACCAGACAAAGACACTTCAAAGAAAGAAAACTACAGACCAATATCTCTAATGAACCTAGATGCAAAAATCCTCAATAAACTTCTGGTGAATTGGATACAAAAACATATGAAAAATATTTTGCACCATGATCAGGAAGGATTTATTCCTGGGATGAAATGTTGGTTCAATATACGGAAATCAATAAATGTTATTCACCACATCAATAGGCTTAAAACATAAGAACCATATGATCATCTCGATAGATGCAGAAAAAGCATTCGACAAAGTACAGCATCCCTTTATGTTCAAAACTCTAGAAAAACTAGGGATAACAGAAACATACCTCAATATTGTAAAAGCAATCTATGCTAAGCCTCAGGCTAGCATCATTCTGAATGGAGAAAAACTGAAGGCATTCCCTCTAAAATCTGGAACAAGACAGGGATGCCCTCTCTCACCACTTCTGTTCAACATAGTTCTCGAATCACTGGCCAGAGAAATTAGACAGATGAAAGAAATTAAAGGCATAAAAATAGGAAAAGAAGAACTCAAATTATCACTATTTGCAGATGACATGATTCTATACGTATCAGACCCAAAAAGGTCTACAAAGAAACTATTAGAGCTAATAAATAAATTCAGCAAAGTGGCAGGATATAAAATCAACACGCATAAATCAAAGGCATTCCTGTATATCAGCGACAAATCCTCTGAAAGGGAAATGAGGACAACCACTCCATTCACAATATCCTCAAAAAAAAAATAAAATACTTGGAAATCAACCTAACAAAAGAGGTGAAAGACTTACACAATGAAAACTACAGAACCCTAAAGAGAGAAATAGAAGAAGATCTTAGAAGATGGAAAAATATACCGTGTTCATGGATAGGTAGAACTAACATCATCAAAATGGCGATATTACCAAAAGTTCTCTATAGGTTTAATGCAATGTCAATCAAAATCCCAATGGCATTTCTTGTAGAAATAGAGAAAGCAATCATGAAATTCATATGAAAAAATAAAAGACCCAGAATAGCAAAAACAATGCTAAGCAGGAAGTGTGAATCAGGCGGTATAGCTATACTAGAGTTCAAACTATACTACAGAGCAATAGTAACAAAAACAGCATGGTACAGGTACCAAAAAAGGCGGGTGGACCAATGGTACAGAATAGAGGACACACAAACCAATCCACAAAATTACAACTATCTTATATTTGATAAAGGGGCTAAAAGCATGCAATGGAGGAAGGATAGCATCTTCAACAAATGGTGCTGGAAAAACTGGAAATCCATATGCAACAAAATGAAACTGAATCCCTTTCTCTCGCCATGCACAAAAGTTAACTCAAAGTGGATCAAGGAACTTGATATCAAATCAGAGACATGGCGTCTGATAGAAGAAAAAGTTGGCTATGATCTACATACTGTGGGGTCGGGCTCCAAATTCCTCAATAGGACATCTATAGCACAAGAGTTAGTAACTGGAATCAACAAATGGGACTTACTCAAACTAAAAAGTTTTTTTTTCTCAGCAAAAGAAACAATAAGAGAGTTTAATAAGGAGCCTGCATCCTGGGAACAAATCTTTACTCCTCACACTTCGGACAGAGCCCTAATATCCAGAATATACAAAGAACTAAAAAAAATTAGACAATAAGAAAACAAATAACCCAATCAACAAATGGGCCAAAGACCTGAACAGACATTTCTCAGATGAGGACATACAATCAATCAACAAGTACATGAAAAAATGCTCACCATCTCTAGCAGTCAGAGAAATGCAAATCAAAACCACCCAAAGATACCATCTCACTCCAGTAAGATTGGCAGCCATTAGGAAGTCAAACAACAACATATGCTGGTGAGGATGTGGGGAAAAGGGTTCACTTGTATATTGCTGGTGGGACTGCAAATTGGTGCGGCCAATTTGGAAAGCAGTATGGAGATTTCTTGGAATGCTGGGAATGGAACCACCATTTGACCCAGCTATTCCCCTACTTGGTCTATTCCCTAAAGATCTAAAAAGAGCACACTATAGGGACACTGCTACATCCATGTTCATAGCAGCACAATTCACAATAGCAAGACTGTGGAACCAACCTAGATGCCCTTCAACAGACGAATGGATAAAAAAAAATGTGGCATTTATACACAATGGAGTATTACTCTGCATTAAAAAATGACAAAATCATAGAATTTGGAGGGAAATTGATGTCATTAGAACAGATTATGCTAAGTGAAGCTAGCCAATCCCTTAAAAACAAATGCCAAATGTCTTCTTTGATATAAGGAGAGTAACTAAGAACAGAGTAGGGATGAAAAGCATGAGAAGAATATTAACATTAAACAGGGATGAGAGGTGGGAGGGAAAGAGAGAGAGAAGGGAAATTGCATGTAAATGGAAGGAGACCCTCAGGGGTATACAAAATTACATACAAGAGGAAGTGAGGGGAAAGGGGAAAAAATATAAGGGGGAGAAATGAATTAAAGTAGAGGGGGTAGAGAGAGAAAAGGGGAGGGGAGGGGGGGAGGGGGGATAGTAGAGGATAGGAAAGGCAGCAGAATACAACAGACACTAGTATGGCAATATGTAAATCAATGGATGTGCAACTGATGTGAGTCTGCAATCTGTATACGGGGTCAAAATGGGAGTTCATATCCCACTTGAAACAAAGTGTGAAATATGATATATCAAGAATTATCTAATGTTTTGAACAACCAACAATAAAAATTAATTGAAAAAAAAATAAAAAAATAAAAAATCACACTGCCTTTAAAAAAAATGAACATATATTTCATGTAAAAACTTTTGAGTACAAATGTGGAGTTTTAAAATACCTCTGCCCTTGATCTGGGTTGTTCAATAATAAAAACAATCTTGGGAAAAAATATTATAATTCCAGTTGTTCTATTCTAGACAACCAGACTAATATACTATCTGATCTGCCAGTTGGTGACATATATATTACAAAACATTTTAAAAAATAGAATAATACTTTCTACATGTTTGCCTTTTATGCTTAATAAAATTGAAAACATAAAAAGCCATACATTTAAAACATGTTATTAGTTACTAAGAATGCTTTTGTGAACTTGGATTGTTAAAACTATTGGATGGTATCAGATAGCTATGCAAATTTAGTCTGAAGAAATTTTAAGCAATATTAGGGTAACTACCATGCATTAAGTTCTAATTTGTTATTCACTTGAATTAATTAGGGGAGGTTTTCGTAACCTTAATACTATTGATACTTTGGATAGAATAATTCTTTGTCATGGAGGATAGCATAGTAGAATGTTTAGCAGCATGTGTAGCCTCTACCTACCACATGTAAGCAGCATTTCCCCTTAAGATTGAGGCACTTAGGGTGCAAAATTTATTCTTTCTTTCGTTGTACTTCTCCTCATCCTGACCTTGACAGACATTTTCAAATATACCCTTGGGTAGTAGTAAAATCCTATTCAGTGAACCACTGAGTTAAGGAATACTAATAGTTTTAACAAGTACATTACAAAATTTAAAAATATACTCAAGAACAGAAGAATACATCTCATTCAAATAATATGACAGATCCATAGTTCTTGACATGAGAAACTTTTTTTTCCCACATGTCTAGCCAGGGACCCAAGTTCTTTACACATTGAAGCTCCAACATCTTCTAGAGCCTCTTACATTCTGTGTCCCATTGATGGAAAGGGAAGGAGAATATATAAAGGAGTACACATCGCCTAAAAGCTGAATTCCAGGCATATTACTTGTCCACATATCATTGGCTAGAACTCAGTCTCCTGACTGTATACGAAGGAAGTCTGTGAAATGTAGGCTAGCTGTGTGCCTAGTACAAAGAGGAAATGCATATTTAATGTTATACCTAAAGAACACAGAAGCAACATATGTGTAAATGAAAAAGAGAAAGAGAAAATATGCGTGCCCTCTAAAATTGAAAATAATTAAAAAACACATTGACAAGAAGATGAAAATGTTGATTATTTACACAATTGTATACATGCAATAGTAAAAAGAAATGAACTATAGCTAAATGTAAGAGGAACAGAGTTTTAGAAACATACAAGAATAAAAATGTCCGAGGAAGATTGCCACAATATTGTATCTGTCTATAGAATTTAAACAAAGAAATGCAATATAATCTTAGGCACATGAAAAAGCTATCAAACTTAAGAAGCAGTGATTTCATCTTATTTGAGAATTTGGTGCTGGGTTCAATAATTTCTTCATATTATTATTTGTTGTAATTTACATATTATTTACATATGAAATAACACAGAGTATAAAATATTTAAACAAGAAGATCAAAATAGGACAAGCACATTGCTGTTTATCAATTATTGTACATTATATGTTCACTGAGCATTTGCTGGTGCAAATGTAAATAAGTTGCAAAAGCTTTAGGACTTGTACTGCTATTTTAGAAAGCTTCTTAAAGCAGTTAATTATGCTGCTGTGAATTTCTGGTAGTATATTTTACTTTTGCTTTAATTACTGTTATTTTGTGATTTATTTTGATTATAATATGTTAGTTTCAATATTAGGATTTGTTAGGAATACTATTTTGAATAACTTGGAGGAAATTATTTTTCATGCCAATATGCATTTGGAAATGCGATTTTATATTTCACGGAAAAGTTATTTTTTAAAATATTTTAAATTTATAATGGGACCCAAGAGTAAGAGGAAAACACAGAAGTAGGTTTTATCTTAAACTAGGTTTTATCTTAAACTCTGTTTGTATAATTTATTTTATTACATGAGGAATATTAGAAAGAAAATTAGAAAACCTCTATTGAGCATGCTGTTTAAAATAACTTATCTATGCATTGGAGAGTTAACAGATACTGGCATAAAACCTAGAAATAATATTTTGGAGCACTGATATAGACAAATGTCAACAATTTATCAAGATAAATGTTGTTTTCTGTGGGCCAGTTATTATTCTCAGACCCTCACTGTATTCAAATACTTTCATTTTTTTTTACAAACTCAGAACATGGGCTATGATGACATCTAAGCTGAGGACTTCTTTTTAACTCTTAGAACCTTATTATTCATGTTATTCTTATTTTCAATGTAGTATTATGTAAAGTTGATCAGAGATAATATTCCAGGGCCTGGAAGAAAGAGAAAAATGTGTAAGAAATTTGCCCTCCTTATCCTTTTTTCCCCTCCTATATCATAGAAATAATTCTAGCTATGGATTTAAAGTGCAGCATCAGAGAAACATTTCATAATCTAATCATCAGAGAATAATTGATGAGATTACATTAAAGACTAATCCATGTGAAATTATTGTTTAAAAAATTTAAGATGAAGCCAAAAATGCCCACTTATATTCCCTGATACTTTTTTTTTAATCATTTAAGCTTAAACATTCATAGATATGCATATTGTTCAAGCATCTTATTTTGGCAAAGGTACTTACAAAATGTGCAGCAAATAAATTTGCATGAGGATAATCATGATTTTATGACAAGTTTAGGATGGATAAATATAAAACTGATGCACAAACTGTGATACCTGACAGACATTGGTGTTTGCTTTATTATTTTCATGGAAATTTTGTACAAAAATAAATTTGACAAGCTTTGTTATGTTTGGTGCAATTGAAAAAGTTGTTTGTGTAATTCCTTTGATGATTAACTGACTAGAGTTTTAATGATGCCATTGAAGAGAAAAACAATGAAGCATCATTCCTAGCAACTGGAACCCAACAGCATAGAAAATGATTCACATTTGGCAAGTTTACCTTGAATACAGCTGTTGAATGAACATAAAATTTGAATAGTTAGAAGAAAGCTGAGATACGGAGGCTGGCATTTATAATGAATTATCAAATCTGAGTAATTGTACTCAGTTGAACCAAAACACTGAACTTCTGAAGCTGACTCATCATTTTCTTAATTTCCTTTAAAAGCAATTTGATGTCTAATAAATCCATATAACATCAAAAGTGCTTTGAAACATAATCAGTGCTATTTCTTTCATTAGATGGGAAAGGACTGAACCTTAAAGTAAAAATTTCCACAGAAAAATTTATTTCTTTGTAATATAGTAATTAACATGCTATCTATTCTGACTGGCTGGGTTCCTGATTTTGGTCTAACTAGGTAGCAATTCTGTAACCATAAGCTGTTATTTGAGCAAAATTTAGTGCCTGGAATTAAGGAATTTGTCAAAATGAAAGAGCATCAGACCATCCACAGGATGCAGAATGAACAGACGTGAAAAATCTTGATTTTAGCTTGTTAATGTGCAGTTGTTCAGAGTCATAACTGAAAGATCATGACAGACACTTAAACTCAATTGACATAAATCTCCTTATCAGGAATAATCATGGTAACTAATTTTATTATTTTGGGTAAAATATCACCAATAATGCTATTGCTTCTCTTGAAAAATAAATGGCACTAGGAAAGTTACTGACTTTTTTCTACAATTAACAATAAGTCACCAGGATATTATTATTTAATGTGGCTTTCTTTTTCACTTGTATCTTCAAAATTTCTTAATTTTATTTCCCTTTTATGCCTAGTGCTTATTGCAACAACTATGTTCCATTATTTATATAAATATTATGTATATATTGAAGTTTACATACCCTTATATGCAAGTCAGAAACATGAAGAAATATATAAAGACTGTTTCCTATGGAACAAAACTATCCATTGAAATTCAACTGCATTGGATGAATCTAAAATTTGGGCATCAGTGGGGCTGAAGGTATAGCTCAGTGGTAGAGCACATACCTCTCATGAATGAAATCCTGGTTTCAATTCCCAGCATAAGATAAGAAGAATCTTGAGTATCAGCAAAATGGCATTTTTGAATTTCAGCCTCATATTAGGTAGTTGTAGATGGTGTTAAGAGACATAAGGTTTTTTTTACTAGTAGCCAATGAACTGAGAAAATTCAGGTCTTTTGAGCCTTGTAAAATTTTGCTTATAATTGTCTTACATATAATTGTTTTACTGCATATTTTTTCTTACTAAATATTTTGTTTAGATTTGAATGTGTTTGAGTACATTTAAATGAAATGTCACAGTATATATTCTAAAGCATGAGGAGAGAGCATACAGAATTTGAGAATATCTTTTCCAAATGCTCCTCTGACACAGGATTATTATCCAGTAGACCTAAAGAACTTGAAATACTTAGCACCAAAAATTAAATTAATTAATTAAAACAAATAACTCAATCAACAAATGGCAAAATAACTGAATAAACACCTCTCAAAAAAAAAAGAAAGAAGAGAGAGAGAGAGAGAGAAGAGAGAGAGAGAGAGATAAAAGAAAAGAAATGCAATTAGGCAATACAAAGATGAAAAAATGTTACACATCTCTAGAAATCAGGGTGTTGCCAATCAAAACTACATTAAAATTTCCTATCACTCCAGTTATAATGCCAACCATCAATAATACAAGTAATAATAAATTCTGGCAAGGATATTGGGCAAAAGAACCCCTCATATATTGTTGGTGGGACTGCAATTATTAAAAGCACTTTGGAAAGAAGTGTGGCAATTCTTCAAAATACTAAGAAAGGAACCACTTATATGACCCAGATTGGTGTTTATCCAAAACAACTAAAGTCATAATACTATAGTGATAGATGCCCATCAATATTTAAACAATGCAATTCACAGAAGCCAAGTCATGGTATCATCTCAGGTACCAATAAATAGATGAATGGATAAAGAATACATATCATCTGTACACAATGGAGGTTTTTTTTCCTTGAGCCATAAAGAAGGAGGAAATTATGCCATTGTCTGGTAAATGGATGGAACTGAAGAACATCTTGCCAAGGGAAATATGCGAAACTCAGAAAGTCAAGGATTAGTGTTTTCTCTTGCATGTGAAAGCTAGAGCAAAATAAGGAAGAGGGACATAAAAACAGGAGCAAGATGAATGATGTAGAGGATGATATAGGGGGACGAAGGCAGGATGGGTAAAGGGAATAACCACAAAATGAAATTATGGTATGCACATGTATGAATATATCACAATGACTTTAAACTTCATGTGTATCTATTAAGCACCAATTTAAAGTAAATAAATAAATATAAGGAAGAACAGTAGCATAAAGGAAGGGAAACAGGGCAGAAGAGGAGGGGAGGAAAAGAGGAAGTGCTGGGCACTGGAATAAAGCAAATTATATTGCATGTATATATGATTATGTCAAAATGAACTCCACTACTATGTATAATTAAAATGCATTAATAAAGACATTTAGAAAAGGAAATATGCTCTTAAAATCATGATGTTCCAGGGGGCTGGGATGTGGCTCAAGCGGTAACGCACTCGCCTGGCATGCGCGGGGCACTGGGTTCCATCCTCAGCACCACATAGAAATAAAATAAAGATGTTGTGTCCACTGAAAACTAAAAAATAAATATTAAAAAATTCTCTCTCTCTCTCTCTCTCTGTCTCTCTCTCTCTCTCTGTCTGTCTCTCTCTCTCTATCTATCTATCTATCTTAAAAAAAATTCACAATATTCCATTTGGACATTATTCACTGGTTCTCTTTGCTGCGTGTTGTTCCATTACCAGGATATACCACAACTTATTTACCATTTTTTTTAATTTAGATATTTTAATAATTTTTCTAATATACACAATGCTATTTGATAATTCTTATACTTTTCTCTGGGTTATATACAGGTGTTTGCCAGGTGAGTGTTTTCCAAATGTTTGATAATAACACAGAACAGCAAAAAAATAAGCAATTTATTTTATAGTACAACCAAATAAACAAAGTTTCACAAAACATAAAAAACAACAATAATATATGTTATTTTATTTATATTATTTTAGTTGGTAAACCTTATGATCACCATCTAGGATTTATACTAAGAGGATTAACTTATAATATCATCAAATTAGACAAAATAAAAAACTTTGTTGAAATCTGGTTCAATGTTACACTAATCTCTTTGAGGAATGCACTTCTACTAAGTGTTGGTGATCAGAGAATTCCATGCTAGAAGGGCATCTCATTAAATCCATCATGTTGTCAATTTTGGTAGAGTTCATGGTTTCTGGTCTGCAGTGTTGCTGAAAATGGAAATTCTTACTCTTTAGAAACTTAAAAGGTAAGAAACAAATTATATTTTTGTGCTTCTAGCAGAGGGGAGCTTAGTTTGATTTAGACAAATCTTTTATTAAGAATAAACAACAGCTAGATAAGATGCAAAAACATACATAAAATTGTGCCTGTTGGCACACATCAGAAGGCTATCATGACAGCAAGTCATTGTTTATAATATGATCCTCAAGATTAGTAAGGTCCATGTCCTCCAGAAGACGCTCTTACTAGACATTTGCTGTATTTTTGTCCCTGAAGTTTTGACTCATTTAAAAACAGCAGCCAAGAGGGTGCAAGTAATTGTAATTAAAACAGACAGATTAATATAAATTTATATTAATCATATGAAGCAATGATTAAAATATTATGGCAATGTACATATCGCATGATGGGCATAGCACAAAAGTTGGGAGAGAATAAATGAAGTTAAAGTAATACAAAGTGTGTATAATTTTACAGAAGTAGTAACAGTATTATTTCATATTGGGCTTTAGTAAGCCCAAACAATGTTGTAATCACTAAGGTAACCACTAAATAGACATTATAAGCTAACAGGACTTATAAGCTAACAGGAGAAAATGGAATTATTCAATAAAGGGTAGCTATCCCAAACCATCATTTATCACAGATATTGGTAAAATAATGAAATATTTTTCCCATCAGTTTGCGAATGAGCAAAAATATCTTCAAGTACCATTTCTTTGAAACACTGTATTAAATGTAGTCAACATTATCTATCTTAGAGATTCTAGTTAGTGCATTAAAAAAATAACACTGGTAAAAATGAAGAAATAGTAGTAAACTGTCATTATTGATAGATAACACAATTGTCTACGTAAAATATATGACTAAGTCTGAATATGAACTTAAAACTAATGAGTGCATTTAAAAGATCAGTAGCTTCACTATCAGTACATAAAAATAAATTATCCTTCTTTGTACCAGCATTGAACAAGTGAAATTTAGTTTAAAATTATATCATTTGCCTACCATAAAAATGAAATACAGCTTAAGAAATTTAATGAATACCCACTATAATGACTAAAATTTAAAATACTGTTAAAACTGTTAGAGAAGATGTGATGCAATTGAAAGTGTGGCAAATACACTATTAATACATATACAAAAGAGACACTTATGATTGATTAAACCATGTTTTAATACCGCACTATTTGTAACTGTCCCAAATATAAAATAACCAATTATTCATCAATAGTACATAGTTAACAAACAAATAGTGGCTTTTTCCCTAAAAATATGATACTAAATAGCCAACAGAAAGGAACTCGGTAGTGCTATCTAAAATATGTATAAATCTCTCTAGAATTCTGGTAAAACAATAGCCCTCTCCCAGAAAAACATATACTCTACCACTCCATTTTATAAAAATATTTTTTGTTTTAGTTGTAGATGGATACAATGTATTTATTTTATTTTTATGTGGTGCCAAAGATCAAACCCAGTGCCTCACACATGCTAGGCAAGTTCTATTCCACTGAGCCAAACCCCCAGCCCTCCACAACTCAATTTTATAATGGTTAGAAAACAAATCTATGCCAGTAGAACTGAAGATGGTGGTTTGTTACTGAGAAGAAGGTTAAAAGAATAACTAAAGGAGACCATGAGAAGGGCTTCCAACATTCTAATTCTGTACTGCTATTTGATATAGGTGGGTATGGAAAAGGCTGAGGATATATTTTTATTAATAATTCTAAATCTTTATTTTTTCCCTTGCCCTCTGTCAAATGGTTGCAGTTTTTTTTTCTTATAGGCAGAATCTCTCTCCCTTTAAGACTTATTTGAGAAGGTTTGATTAATAGAATGATGCAGAGTTTATCATTTCCAAGCAATGGCTTTAAAGGCTGACATGCATTTCTACTTCCTTTAAGCATTCATGCAATTGCTGTAAGAAGAACATGCTTGAGGTTAGCTTTCCAAAAGGAGGATAAATGGCATGCTGAGCAGAGGTGTGCAAGGTAAGCTGCCCCAGTGAATACCATCATTGTCCTTGGAAGTATACAAATACATAAGGAATGGGGGAGACCCAGGCCAGTGGGCTCTGATCTAGACAGAATTTAGCTAGGTTAGTTTAATGGGGAATTTCTGTTCCAAATGTTTCTTGTTCTCCTCCATGGTTTTCAAGGCTCATCCAAAGCCAAAGAGCAATAATAGATCATTCCTAATTAAACCACTACTGTTCAAAACCAGCTATTAGTGGGAGTTAAAAGTGGCTTCAAGATTATGATTTGGGGGATGATTGAGGCTAGATTGTAGTCATTAGACACAGGTATTATCCACCTGGCCTGCTATGCATTTGTATCCCAGAATGCAAATATATGTATGCCACATTAGTTATAGGAAATTAAAAATTATTGCATATAGTAAACAATGCAAATTTCAAGAAAATACATTCATACTGCATTTGGGTTTAGTAATTCATATTCAACTTAAGAAACTCATGCATATATCCATTATTTAGCACAAACTTATTTTGACTTATATTGTTTAAACATATATTCTTTTTTTAGGAGTGGAAATTTATTTTAATATATTCTTTTATCCATATATTTTTTATTTGTTTTAATTAGTTACACATGAAGTACAATGACCTTGACATATCATACATTTGAATCAGATGGGATATAATTGCTCATTTTTCTGAGTATCAGGTTGCAGAATCATATTGGTCATGCAGTCACATATATACACAGAGTAATAATTATGTCTATTTTATTCTACTATCCTTCCTATCTCCTATCTCCTCCTCTCCCCTCCCATCACTTCTCTTTACCTAACACTATTCTTTTTTTCCCTCACATCTTCATATATATATTTTGTATATCAATGAGGATCCCCTTCCACCATCCATGCAATTCCTATTCTCCCTCTCTTTCCCTCCCACCTCTCTTCCCTACCTAGAGGTAACTTCTTCCCATGCTCTTCCTCCCTACCCCATTTTGAGTCACTGCCCTTATATCAGAGAAGACATTCAGCATTTGGTTTTTTGGGATTGGCTAACTTCACTTAGCATAATCTGGTCTAATGCCATCCATTTCCCGGCAAGTGCCATGATCTTGTCATTTTTCAGTGCTGAGTAATTCCAATGATTGTATAAATGCCACATTTTTTTATCCATTCATCCATCTTACATAGTAACATTTGATACTTTTTTATCATAGTCCTTGAGAGTTAAATATTTATTTATTTATATGTTTCACCAAGAATGTATGTTAAAACTAAACATTTCAATAAAATGATGAAACAAAAATACTTGTCAGTAACAAGTTATACCAACCATATTATTCTCAGAATTTATCAGTAAAGTAAGTTTTCCTCTTTTACAACTGCAGATTGCAACATTTTTTTGGAATGTTAATATATAATTTATGCCATCTTAGTGCCTCATGATTGTGCCTGTGAGAAAAAAAAATTGTACTGTTGTGAGAACTCTAATTTTCAAATTTCAGCTACAGATACTAGAGGCACTAGCTTAAGCATTATGGGTTATATATTATAATGATGCAAGAAAATTTTATTTAACTGAACTGTAGATATCAATTTAGTTCTCTGGAGCTACTTGGAGACACTAACTGGAAACTTTTATACCTCTCTTTGCATCTGTTTCAATATACCTCCTCTAAAAGTTCAACTTAAATTCTAATTTTCCTGACTGTGCATCAAAACAACAATATAACATAGCCACTTAGGAACCCAGAGTGACATGTTGCACCTTGGAGCAGATTTCTTTTTCCTTCCTAATTTGAAATTCTTGGTACTGAACTGTGACTAGCTTAAACTAGGTGATCCTCTTTGGGTAATGGAATCTGATGGCCCCATCTGGCCTTGCTAGGTGAAAGAACAGGGTCATCTAATAACAGCTGCCTGAGTTGACCACTGCCATCCTGTGGTACAGAATGGAAAGCAGTCCCCAAACAAGTGTACCCTAGAGAAACCAGACTGTTATGACAGTCTTTGAGAAACCCATTATAAATATAAATAGTGCATTTTGAAACAACAGAACAATTTCATAGAGAAGCCAAAAAGTTAAAAACAGAACCTTGTTATGCCCAACATATTTTCTCTAAGTTCCAGAATGCTAAGCAACACACCTACCAGTTATATTAATCCCTTTGAGAAGCCTCAAACTCTATATTGATCTTGCCATATTCTATTTTCTTTTGTTGACTACATAGTTGATTTATGAGTTATTATTGCCTAGAAATAGGTGACCAAGAGGAGAAAGCCACATGCTAGGGACACACTGTGGCAGAGAGTGTTAGCCAAGCCATCAATGTGTTTGCCCTTTACTAGGTGAGACTGAATTAAAATTAATTTCTCTACTGTCAGCCAGTCAGTATAGGTGTAGCAGGTTTTGCCAACAATAGCATATTGAATTGGCAGAAGTATTTCCATAGAGTGCACACAATATGGTTTCTGCAGAAATGATGGGCAGAGATGCCACTGAATCAGTACAGTCAGACCAATGGAGCTAAAGTTGTAGGCGTGCGACCAATGGAGCTAAAGTTGTTGGTGGAACTGTAAGAAATGACATTTTAGATCCAGGGTGGCTTCCAAGGCCACTTAGTTTTCTGTACTTCCTCAAATCTCAAATATTGTTAAAATAAGTTCCATTCATCCAAGGAAAACTCAATGTGATTCAGTGACATGGAACTTAAAAGAGACAATTTACACACTTGTTAGATACAAACAGTTACACTGATACTGAGAGAGAAGAGGTTGTTAATATTACCATTTGACAGATGACAAGACTGAGTCTCAGGGAAGCAACTCATTGTGCACAAGCTTACTATCCTCACCATCTAGAGATGCCCAGCTGCAATCTCTTGACCCTTGATCCGTAATGTAATGTTATTTTTTTTTCTCTGATGAAATTAATGGATGATATTGAAAGAATCCTTCTTGGGTCGATGGGAGTCACTCATCTCACTGTGAACCATAAGAAAGAGACTCATAAATAATAAAACACTATGCATAGCAGCCATCTCGCACCTAAATATTAATAGTGTGTATATGAAATGCTTTTACATAACCATATTAAAGTCATTAAATAAATGTCAGGACTTGAAAAATTACCACATTGGGTCACTGCTGGCCCCTAAATTCTATGGTCTGGCTATTAGACATGTGATTTTTTTTTAAAGACATTTCACTGTCTTGGGGCTTTTCTTTCCAGGAAAAATAGTCTTTCTGGATGATAAAGAGAGTAGTTTGGGGCCTAACATTTGCAAATTTCATTGCTATTTATGAAGTTTGAGTCATAGCGACTCTTAACAATTTCCACTCCCTTCACCAACTCCAAGTTTGCAATTTCATTTGCTACCTAGGCAGCTCAGTCAGGGCTATTGTCCCCAGTTCAGAGCAGAAACAGGACCCTCTGCTCGGAGAAAGGATTAAGTTTTTACCATCAATGATACAAATATTTGTTCCTTTTTCCAACTCCTTCTGAGAAAACTGACTTCCCAAGAGGGAAGCTTTTCCAATTAGGAAAGTTTTTCGGCTTCTCTCTCCCTAGATAAATCATATGATGAATTTCTTTTGTTGAATTTCTTTCCATTTGTTTTCTATTTAGTTCTCGCTTTATTCCCTCTAGGTCTCATATATCTATGTTCATGGTAAATTCTTATCTGTTTTCAAAATAAATATTCAAAAGAAGAAAGAAATATTAGGAGGAAAGGCAGAATGAAAAAATGAATCCAGCTAACCTCGATCGTATATTTAAGTTTATTTAAGAGCTAAATCTTTCTTTACATCTCTACTCCTACATCAATATATTGTCCAATTTCTGTGAAAGCAAAGGCAAAGAGATACAATTTTTCTTGTTAATTTTAAGCAAAATGCATGAAATGTCATGTATATACCCTTGAACTTTAATCAACTTCTAGAATCCTAGACCTGTTTCCAAAAACTTCTGCTGCTTTTTCAGTACAATTGCTGCTAGTCTGTCTTTATGATTACCAGCACCATTTTCTAGTCTTTCTTTTCCAAGCAGAGCTTCAAGGATTGAGAAGAAAATTCTCTGGAACGTGACAAAATTAGCACAATGGAAACCTTATAATACCTGGACTGGCAGCAATGCAGAGGTCATACTGGCTGGGAGAGGTAACCAGGCCCTGTGTAGTTTCATGGTTTGTTCTCAGGTTTCACAGTAACTGGGGTTCATGGTATTATTAAGCTATGTCATAATTATGCATATTCTGATAGGAGATATAGATTGCTTTAAATATTGGTGTACATAATAGCCTAACTTTCTAGGCAATGGTGAGCTCTTCCACCTTATAGGAAACAACAACAACAACAACAATAACACTTCCTAGCAAATATAGAAAATTACATTTAAAATTGGTTCTGATATGTTTTACTCTCTTTAAATAATATTGATCCTAATGATTTTTATTAGTATAATGCATATTTTCTGTGAAAGAAGAAAGTGAAAATCACACCTCATCTGATTGCCAAGATATATCCACTGAAAGCTTTTTACTTCTTTATGTTATATTTCAGTGAAAAGTTTCTTTTATGCAAATCAAAAATTAATTGAAAACTGACTCGTGATGACTATATAACATTCCATTTCACAGCTCTACTTGGATTAATTAGGCCATTCTCCCATCTTAAATATTTAGTTTGTTTATCACTACTTAATATTATAATTAATACCACTATGAATTTGTTAGTATTTACACATCTGCCTTATATTCACTTAGGGTAGAATTGTAGTATTAGTATTAGTAATTGTAGAATTAGTAGTATTGCCCCTTTCTTGAGAAAAAATACATTATAATGGGAGAGGGGGATTAATGTAAATAAATTTTTCACAATTGCATGTATTGATTGGGTGAACTGGTAGAAACCTCAAATCCATACAGTTGTAGCCTGGAACAGAAGTCACAATTGTTAAATTCTAAGTTGAGCCCCACATCAAACTTGGACAGTGGGTAAGAGACTCCTCATCCCAGGGAAATGAATAATTGCTCAATTGAGTACAGTATTTTTGAACATCAAATTTATAGCAAAATTCTCTTGGGCCCTAAGATATAAAGATGAAAAAGTAGAGCCCCATTTTTGTTTAGAAATAAGAGCTGACCTCAGAGGAAACATTATCAAACTATGTAGACATGAACCACCTTCTTCGTTCCACAGTCCCTTCATCTGTATATTGCATGATACTTATCTAATGGTTTATGGTGGGGATTAAATTAAATTGTGTTTATAGACTGTTAGACAGGGGTCTATTAAAAATATTTAACAATGTGTGTACTCCAGCATCCATCATTCCGAATGAATGTTGGTTTGGACAAAATAAAGAACTGCCCGTAGTCTGGCTGAAACGCTTTATGTCCTAATCCAGCATAGGTGCTGACAAAGGTTTGATTTTGGTTTTTTTTCATGCCTTTAGATTTCATCAGGTAAAGTAAAATTCCCTCAGAATCATAACTGCTTTTGAATGAAGTTATTTTGCATCCAAAATATTTGGAGCCGGCAACCCAAGAGGTGCGATGTGTGCTCAAACACACTTCCTTAATTATCACCCAACAGGAGGCATTGGGCCTCTTCAACTCTTCTCACCATTATTTCCTTTGTGTTCAGTCTTATTTATTTCTACTGCAGACAGTCACAGCAGCTTGTTAAGAGAAAAAATTACATCATATATTTACTCCTAAAAATTGGCAGTGAACATAGGAACCATGTGGGAGGTGGAGATGGGACACGGGCCTAGACACATAAATATAGTAAATGAAAAAAAAAAACCCACAACCAAATCTGACTTTCTGGAAGCAAGTTTTAGATTTTTAAATACCATATAACTTTTAAAATCATACCTAACTTGCTAAAGTAAAAAATATATATATAAAGAGAATAAAAAGAAACATTACAGATTTTGAACAATAAATACAACAGTAAAAAAAACACTCATCAATTACTACTGATTTATTTTTGGATGATTATGGTGAAATAATTATAGTTTAACAATGCAACTTGGAAATAAGTTAACATTTGTTCTGGAAAGGTAAATAATTTTTACTATAGGAATGAACCGCATGAACTTTTCAGATCTCATACCATCTATGAGTTCTATTAAGACTTGAATTTTACTGCTGCCTGAGGAATTTCTCTTTGGAGTCACAGGGAATGTGAAGTCAGGATTGGAAATATGAACCAATGTTATCTCAGCAATCAGCAATAAAAGCTTTTTGTAAGTTTATGTTGAAGAATAAAGTCAAATGGCATGATATGGCTTTTATTACACTCCACATGCTGTCTTGCCTCTGATAGATGCTTAATATCCACTGCAGGGGCAGAAGGGATGTTTCTAGAATGTCTCTTAGAGGTAAAGGGGTATCATTAAAATCTGGATGACATGGGTTGAAGATCCACTTTATCAATTACTGGCTTCATGGCTTTGGGCTAATCATGAAACTGATTCCTCATCTGTACACTGAGGGAAAAATAACATATTTGCAGAATTGCTATAAAGTTTAGCAGTAAAATGTATGTAATGATGGGCATAGTGTAGAATCATAAGTAATAATAACTATTGTGTTTATTGATACTTATCAATAATATAAAAGTCTAAGAACCATAAAAATGTGGGAAACAAAGAGACCTCTCCTTGTGGCATCTTCAACATAAATGTTGATAAGCAAATTCATCAGCTGTGACATAAGAGATAAAATTAGGAAAATACCCCCACATAAAGATTTTTGCAAGGAAGGCCTCACTTCTCTCCTGAAACTTTTGTCAAGTGAAGTGGATTTCCACAATAACTCAGTTTTGAAGTATAGATGGTGATGCTTTGATCTTGGTGGGAGGCAGCCTCAGTGAGTTCTTGGACAATAGGCAGGTAAATACCTAAGCCCCAGCTGCCCTGGGAATCTAAATATTTCACATTTCATCTACCTTCTCATGAAGCTTCATTGGATCAAACACTGGAGGCAAGTTTTTTTTTTAAACCCTCTGATCCAGGCAAATTATCTGAAGGTAAAAGAATGCTTTAAATTGTCAATATCGTCTAAGGTGGAGGTGAGGTAGAATAAAATAATAATCACCTTCTCTTCAGGAGGGCTTTGGTTTTATCCTCCTTTTTCTCTCACAATTGGATAAACACTACTCAAGAATGCCCTCCAGGATTCTCTATTCTGGCCCTCAGAGCTGTCCTGGATTTGCTCTGCCTTGCTCTGTTGGGATGGCTCTGTTGGGATCCTTGTACCTAAAGCTTCTTTGCACTTCTCTTCCCATACTCTGGCACAGTTAGAGCCCAAATGGGGACCTTTGAAAGAAGAAAGGCTGAAGCTAATAAGGCTCCAATTTACCATAGAAGATGGCTGCCTCAGAGAGGTAAGGAATGAGCATGATTGGAACCAGGGAATAGAAGAGTTGATGACCATTGCAGGTTCACACACAGGTAGGTGTTTGTGGGAGCATGCCTGTATACACACTCACTCAAATGGATGCACCAACCAACCCAGCCTCAATTAATTTAATTATTTTTTTCCCATATTTTGAGATAGGATCTTGCTAAATTGCCCAGATTGGCCTCATAAACTCTTATCTTGCTGCTTCAGCCTCCTGAGTTGCTTGGATTATAGGTGTAAGCCATCAAGTGCAGCTAATTTCTAAGGTTACTTACACTATTGCTTTTTATGGTTAGGTCATACTTTTCCTAGCATACTTTCCTTGGCCATTACTGTTAGCTAAATACGGCTGCTAAGAATCAAGTTGTTCAACATATGCCTAGGCATGTGCTGAGCTAAGCACTTTACATTCTGTATCACAAGTTGCTTCCCTTATTCACTCTCTGAGGTAGATACTATTATTATCAACATCTTTGATAAAAGAGAGGCTTGCTAAGGCTAAGTATACCACACAGTCACAGTGGTGGTATCTGGTAGAGCCCTTATTTCAATCTAGACAGGCTAACCCTGGAGCCTGAGATCTAAACCATTCCATTGCATTCCTGTTCCTACTAAAAATGACTGAGGTATGGTGACAAATGAAATACAACATACTGAGGCCAATCTGAGCCGAATTTGAGTGCTTGTACTCAGCAAAATTTCCTTTGTACAAAAATTAGGACTCAGAAACATAACCAGACCTTCCTGCTTTTGTTCTCTCTAACCAACTTTAATTCATTCTGAATATGAATATGGATCATGTTACATCTTATTTTAGAATGTCTTTGAAAAGAATACAAACCAAATCCATAAACTACCTCCATCACTAAATTCTTCTATTAAGGTACCTTTCCATGTTCCTGGAAATTGGGCAAGATTTTAGTTTTTCTTACAGAAAACAAGGATATGACAATATGGCTTGTATATCAAGATTCTGTATGCTAACACCACGTAGTTTTATTAATAAAAGATTGAATCAATGAAAAGTATGTCAGTAATAGAATCTTTTGGTCCTGTTGAGTTTTGTCTTTTATTTCAAATCTGTGATATTTGCATAAAATTATCCTTGAATAATTACTTTATTACTACATTATTAGAATAGAACCTAACAATTTAATTACCACAATAGAATGAAAATGGGATGTAGTATTTGTTATACTTATTTACTAACATTAAACTCCTGAAATCCCGAAGGTCTCATTTTTTTTTAATTTCAAGAAACATATTTCTCTTTTATTGTTTTTTAATTTGTATCAAAGTTTGGTTTTCAAAATGTTTAACTTATTTGTTTTTCCCCCACTGTCAGAGCTGCTTTTTTTTTCTCTTAAGCATAACTCTCATGATAAGGACTCTTAAACATGTAACTAAGTGTTTTTGAATATTCCAAGAGGGCCATCTTCCTTTAAAAAAGAATGATTGTCTTGAGTTTATATAACATGTATATTGTAGTTGAGTGCATGTCAACTTAAAGTCAGGGAGACAAATGACATGCTATCTCATGTACCAGTGTAGAGAGAATACTGGGCTATAGTATAATTTCCAATTCTGGGATGTTAAGGATGAAACTGTATATTTCATTAAATATAAAAGTCAGAAAAGTCAGCCACCATTATGTTGAATTTCCTTATTTATGTCAGCTGATAAACTGAGCTGCTGGTATCATTCAGATTCAATTTCTAGAGTACTGGTTTCTACAAATCTATGCAATATTAACGGAATCTGGGAGGCTTTTGCAATTGTTTCAAATGTACACATATATTATTTCCCCAAAGACAATATTACAGATGCTAAATTTCTGTAATCTATTTAGTATTGATATTGTATTTTTGGCATCATATTTTAAGATTTTATGGTACAATTTATGTGTATTATTAATATTTCTCTGAAGTAAACCAAAGATAAGTTTCTCATGTTCTTGATCCTGATGTAGCAGCAGTTGAGAGTCTATTAAGTTTAAAACAACATACACTTTTGGCCCAGGGCATGGGGGAAAGTAAGTTAAATTGCCATATATTACAGGTAAGTATATAACACAAACACATTTGTTAAAAATAAACTTTTGAAAGCAACAACATTCCTTTTCTTCTTCAGCTTTTCTCTTGTACCATAAATCTGCTCCAGTTTAGCACCAAAATTCAAGATTATCACTTTGGATCATGGATAGTCAGGTTTTCATCAGTCCTTCCAGTCTGTTTGCCCACTTTGTTTATACCCCAACTATAAACCCTCCTCTCCAATCAAACTGGATTCTTTTCTTTCTTCCAGAATGGCCACTACATTCCCTTCTCTTCATGTATTTGCTAATGTTTTCCCCTTTCTTTCATCCAGATGGGTCTTTTCTAATGTTCAGGATTCCATTCAAATCTCACTCTCCTGAAATTATCAAGAATTTTTTCCTTCCATTAAACATCGACAGGATCAAATATATCCACAGTGTTATTTAGAATTGTTGTTCATACCATTCACCAGGCAATTGGATGTATTTGTCTGATGGAAGACAGTGAGGAATAAGTCAAAAGTTCAGGGAGCAGAAGGAGGCCCTCTTTACTGCTCCTGGCTCCTGAAGATGCCAGTACCCAATCTGTTTCAGACTTTGTGCAGAGCTAGAATACCATGCAGGTTTCTTCTCAAGACAGGGTTCTGTTCCCAAGGAGTGTGCAATGGGTGATACTGTGGTCCATTTGAATCCAGAACTTCGGTTCCACTTCTGCGGCATCATCTTAGAGTTGTACCCACAAAGAGTTCTGTTTCTTCATTTGAAATGATTAAAATGTATATGAAATCCTATTAAAATGTTTTTTTGAACTTATAGTTGTTCGTCCCTATTCAGAGGGGATTTGTTCCTTGTTGGATACCAAAATATGAGGATGCTTATGTCCCTTATATAGAATGGTATATATTCGCATGTAACCTACACACATCCTCTTATACACTTTAAATCATTTCTAGATTACATAATATAATTTGAATGCTATGTAAGTACTGTGTTGTTTACGTGTTCAGTGTAAGCACACAAATGAGACATGAGGAAACAGTGGTCAAATGAGGGACATTAGAGGACACTGGATCTGAGAAGTGGCAGAAGCCACTACAGGGTACATTTACACATCACTCACATTTGCATGGATTCATTGTACAAAGTACGCTGGTCCAGTGCATGACAAATTCAAGGAAATTTTGGGAATTATTTTTTTTAGTATTTTTGATCTATAGAAATGTATATAAACAGGCCAGGTAACACTCCTCAAACTATATTTCAATCTATTGAAATCGTGCCAGTGGTATATTGGTTTAACCACCAGCTCTCCGAGGGTGGTGGGGAACAAAACTTGTAGGATTTGTAGGATTTGCAGATTTCATTGGTGCAAATATGCCCACATAATAGATTTTGAACCACCAATGGGACATGGCTGAATATAGACTTGTATACTATTATATAGTATTATATACTATATAATAGTATACACTATTATATAGTGTTTTAACCATATAAATGTAATAGATGCAAATGACCTCAAAAGCATAGATAACAAGTATAGTAATTGTTAGTGATCACAGTGTTTGAGTTTTACCAGTATAGATTTAATTGAATATTCTTTTTGTTTCATAATGGCTGTTGTTAACAACTAATGTACAAAGTTTCTGAGGTTCTAGCAATTGATTCTATGAATTAGAGACTAGCAGATTAGAGACTGGTCCCACACACTGCTGGTAGCATCTGTATTTTCCTCTCCAAATGCATTAGTTCATGAACAGTGTTTGACTGAGTAGTGTATTCCAGTGTTTGCACATAACAAAAACTTAATTACTGTTTTTTAAATAAACTGTGGTATATTTTTTTGAAAAGACTGATTGCTTGAGATATTTAAAATATGTATTTATTCAGAAACTATTTATCGAGAGCATATAATTTGCCAGATACTCTCTTAAACTAACTGGAGGAAAAACATCATATGGGTTAAAACGGATGATAAAATCTTTTGAAGCAACTGCTCAAAAAATTCTGATGAATTCTTTGTGAGTGCCTTTTAGGTCCTCTGCTCACATATGCAGCTCAGCAAGGAATGGCCAAACAGCCCCCATGGACCTTTGACATTTGATTTTACTTAACTTTACCAAAGGTGAACAAATAGCAAGGACTGGTTTATATTTACATTTATTTTTGCTCAACTCTTCTTTTTCTGATTCCCTTACTCTGTTGCTCAGCACAGGAGACTTTAACACAAGCAGCCTTGAGTGTCAGACATCAGAGGTAATGCCAGGCCTGCTGCTGAATCTGCTCTGGCCAGGAGGACAATGTACTGGCACTCTCCTTTCCTGCAAACACCCTAGAGTCTGGTCCTGTTACTATCTACATTTAAAAGCCAGGAAACTGAGGTTCTCAGAGATCTTACTCAGAGTTGTTTCATTAGAAAGGATTAGAGCTGGCAAAGCCCTTACTTTTTTTCATCCCACCACTTTCCTCCTTCCTCGTCCATAAAACACAAGAATGACTTGCTGCAGTTGCAGAAGCATGACAGCCATTACAGCCTCTTTTTACAGTCAGGGAGAAGAGGTAGGTAGTATATTATATTTAAATCTGCTTTTCAAATAAAATTGCCTGACAGTTTTTATTTGACCAGCTCCTCATTTAAACATAATAGGAGACTAAATAGTGATGTCTTGAAGATTGAGGGCAAGTAACCACAGGATTTGAAATCCTTATAAAGAGGTGGGTTATGACCTGTAGTCGGCATGTTCATTGGGAGCCAAATGGAAAGTCAACCCTAACAACATTTTCTTCTTATTATTTTGTTTTACTTTTAATTTTATGTAAACATTTATATTACTAAAGTGAACCATAATTATTATTTACTTCTTGATGCAGGAATCATACTACCACACATGTAGCACAAAGTATAAAAATATTACCTCTGGGATTCCAGGCTCATGTTAAAAAATAGTACTACAGTCTCATTACTATAGAGGGGGGCAGATGCTGTTCAGAGTTATGGCTGCTAAAAAAGAAATGCGAGTTATTTAAGAACAAAAGATGGAAGAAAGAAAGTAAGATCTTTTTTATCACTCCATTATTTGGAAGTATGTGCCTGGTAGAAACTTGTCCACAGTGAAGCAAACTTGATTGAAATAAAACACAGGGGAAAGTTCAATTAAAGTAAACAAACAAACAAATAATCAAACTCAAACCACAACATTTCGGCCAGGGATTTGCATTCTGATAGGACATTTTCAACTGCTTAAGGGATATCGATTACAAAGAATCCGTAATGGGACAAACATAATTTTCAGAAAAAAAGGTAATTTTAAAAACCCCAAAACTTGAGAATAGAAACTATAGTTGTGGTATGATTCTCTGACCAGAGGTTTTTATGAGAAGGTGAGTAGAAACCTACACAAATCAAAAGTTCACCATTTGTAGGATTTCTTGTAAGATGACTATTGATGCAGGAGACCAGTGCCAAGGTGTCAAGAGAATGCAGAGGGAACAAAAGGGTGAGAAGAGAGGTCCCAGGCCACCTGAGCTAGGGAACTGCTCACGTCTTCTTCTTGCTGGGCCAGCCACTCTGCTCTGAGGTATCAGAGAGGCTATAAAGACCACAGTCAGAGAAGGCACCAAGCCTTCCTATAAGGAAGCCAATCATGGCTATTTTTTGCATGCTCTATATTTCTAAGGAGCATGAGGCCTTGTGTTATAGAGCCAAGAAAAGGAAAAGTAAGGATGATTAAAAATACAGAAGCGATTTTTGAGTTTTGAATAGAATTCAAAGCCAGAAAAAAATCAGGCATCTTTAGAAATGTCTAATTAAAAATAAATGGATTCCCATTCTATATATTCTTTCCTTCCTTGAGGGCAAAATGGACTATTATTTTTCTTCCAGAACAGAGAGAGCCTCTGAATTTTGTAGCCATCTCTACACATTTAAAAGGATTTTAATAATAATTTTCTGTGATCTTTAATTCTGGATAAGTGTATGGTTGTTTTGGCCAGTCTAGTTAATAATACGGGGTAGTAATAATTTTAAAATTTAGTGTGTGCAGACTATTCTAGCATTTAATTCTCATTGACACCCTGCAGGACAATAGAGAATATATTGCTACTCTAATTAACAGTAAGGAAACTGAGTCTCACAACAACCAATCTACTTGCTCAAAGTTACAAAGTGATAAGTGATGACTGTGGTTAGGTCCCAGACCTTTGGTTTCTGGGTGCAGCCACATTAACATTGCATTTCTTAGACCAGTGACTGAAGGAGGGATCATTCTCAGCCAGTAGGTGCTTTGAAAGTGAATTTTGGTGTTGTGGACTGAATTAAATTAACTGCATTGAATATTTTCCAAACTATTAAAAAATAAAGTGGTATGTCCAGGAAGATGATTATAAAAATCTTTTTCTTACAAGGTCTGAATCACAAATGGCACATCTAGGGTATTATATTATTATCTCCTTACTATAATAAACAGTTTGCATATTGAATATTATAACATGCATAATTTTAATTTGTGATAAATTTAACCTGGGAAGAGAAATTAAACACAAGTTTTGGGAATCATTTAGGAGTTCAGCAGAAGAATAGTTTGATGAGGGGAAAAACATACAATATATAGCCAATTCAAAAAGCATATACTAAAAGAATTTTTATGCCATTAAAATGATCAAAAATACAATGCTGGTGGGAAAAAGACATATAATATGACCCCAATTTTGATTTTAAAAATACTACATAGCTCTGTAAAGTTTTCTTTTTGTGTGTGTGTGTGTGTGTGTGTGTGTGTGTGTGTGTATGATTATATAATTGGAAGGAAATACTGGAATCTACACTATGTTAATAATGTAGATATTTTTCCTATGATGAGACATGTTTGGTTGATGGGAAATTTGGGAGCTCCTCTATCATGGTGGCTAAGTTGTGGAGTTAACTTTCTTTGCCAGTTTCTCCTCTGGTCATGTACCCTTAGGTGTCCTTTGTTTTTGTTGGTTCATGCATAAAATGGGAACAATGTTACTACCTACCATCTGGGTTACTGTCAAAATTAAAGGGGACAATGAAAATATACAACAAACATCATGCCATTGAAGTGGCCACGCCTCAAGGTCATTGCATGTAGTAATTTCTCAAATGTGGCAGCTGTTAATTATTACCTTCTTTTATACTTTTTGGAATTATTCATTTTTCTAAAGAAATTTACTTGCTTTTAAGTAGGACAAGGAAATAAAAACACAATTTGGGCGTGTGGTACACACCTATAATCCCTGTAACATAGGAGGTTGAGGCAGGAGGATTGTAGGTTCAAAGTCAGCCTCAGCAATTTAGGGAGGTCCAGTCTCAAAATAAAAAATAAGATAAAAAGGGGATAGGGTGGCTGGGGATGTGATTTAGTGGGTAAACACCTCTGAGCTCAATCTCTGGTACCAAAAAAAAACCCCCAAATAACAACAAAACAAAACCCCACAAAAGCATTATAAAAAGTATTGGAATTAATTTAACTTGACTTTTAACCAGTGCTTTGTTAAGAGGATGGGCCATAAGTAAACTTTTATTTATTTATTTATTTAGTTGTAGATGGACACAGCATCTTTATTTAGTTTTATGTGGTGCTGAGGATCAAACCCGGTGCCTCACACATGCAAGGCTGGCACTCTGCCACTGAGCTATAGCCCCAGCCCATAAGTAAACTTTTGATAGTTCACATTTTAATCTATTTCAATTCTAACAATAATGGGGTAAGATAAGCTATTCCCACCCTTACACCCTTGTTTTTATAAGAGGTCTAGCTACTTGGCTGAGTTCTCGTTGTAAGTAAAGTTCAAGAAATGAAAGTCTAACTGTGTCTTGCTGTTCCCAAACCCATATGTGTTTCTCTAGTCCCAGCTATTTTAACTAGCCTTCTGCAAAAGGGTATTTCCTATCCCTAGTGTCCTTACTGTCCCAGGTAATTGAGGGAGAAAACAGGAGATCTAACATGGCGGCGGGCAGAGAGGCTGCGCTCTTAAGGCACACCCAGTGATGGGAACATAAAATCACAAGGATAACTCTTGGATTCGTCCAACGGAGATTCTCCTAGCAAAATTCCTCTGAAGAGAGACCGCCCGGGAGCTACTAGAACTTTTTTGAAGCGTCTGTGTGACCCGGACGAGTGGGACCCTGCCAGAGACGCGGAATTCCAAAACTAACAGCCACAATCCGCGCACCGCGGGCACAGCTGCAGATCCGTCCACCCGCCCGCAACCAAAGTGACTGGGTCCTGCTAGACGCCGAGACATAGCTTTGCAGGAAGAAGTCTTTAGCCAAACCTCCACAAGCCAGAAGCTGAGGCGAACCGGGCCGGACCAGTCCCACCCCTCCCCTCGGACACTCCGGCAAGGAGCCTGGGGCCCGCCATAGCAGAGAGGTGACGTCATTGGAATTCGGCCGCCGGAATTCCTTCCCAGCAGAATCCACTTTAGCAGCACCCTCACTCCCCTAACCCCCAACTCTCATACCAAGCATTACATCTTCCATTACGTGTAATTGTCTAAATGCAAATAGGTGAATGTCTCGAGGCTGTCTATAAGACTCATAAATACCTAGCTACTATCAGCACCCCGATCCAATTGCCTGGTAGTATCCACCTTCAGTGGAGCAATCTTCTAAAGTAGCCAAGACATACTAACCATCGTACCACCAGAGCACCCAACCTAAACATATAGTCCTAAGAACAAACAGCAAAACATTATATGCATACAGAACCTGGAAGCCTTATATGAATTGAATGAATCAGCTGTAAAGTACAACAAAGCCCAACATTTCTAGGCATAATCTCCCACCACAAAAGAGAGACAACAGAGATATACAAAGCCAAAACAAATGTATAGGAGAAAGCAGTTACTAAGCAGTCAAACAGAGCTGGAAAGCAACGTGAACAATATGAAAAAACAAGGAAAAAAAGGGTTACAAACAATAGAGGACAACCTAAATTTACAGGAGGGCCTAGAAGAATCAGAAATATGGACAGGGAAAGAAATCAAGGCATACCTAATTCAGATGGAACGGAATATTAGAGAAGACATGAGACAGCAAATCCAAGCATTGAAAGTATATTTTGAAGAGGAACTAACCACACAAATTCAATCCGCAAAGAATGAGCTTTATCAGGAGATAGAGGTGTTAAAAAAAAATCAAGCTGCAATCATAGAAATGCAAGAAACGGTAAATCAGATTAAAAGCGCTAATGAGAATATTACAAACAGACTGGATCAAGTAGAAGTCAGAACATCAGATAATGAAGACAAAGTTTATCAAATTGAAAAGAATATAGTCAAGACAGAAAAGATGCTGAAATCTCACGAGCAATCTATCCAAGAGATATGGGACCTCATCAAAAGACCTCATCTGAGAGTCATTGGGATAGAAGAAGGCACAGAGAATCAATACAAAGGAATGGATAGCATACTAAGAGAGATAATACTAGAAAACTTCTCAGAGATGAAAGATGGAATGGATTGCCAAATCCTGGAAGCTTACAGGACCCCAAACATCCAAAACCATAATAGACCAACTCCAAGACACATAATTATGAAGATAGCTAACATACAGGACAAGGAGAGAATACTAAAAGCTACGAGAGAAAGGAGGCAGATTACATTTAGGGGTAAACCAATTAGGTTAACGACTGATTTTTCATCACAGACTTTGAAAGCGAGAAGATCCTGGAACAACGTATTTCAAACACTGAAAAATAATGGATTCCAACCAAGAATCCTGTATCCAGCAAAAAAAAGCTTCAGATTTGACAATGAAATTAAAATATTTCACGATAAACAAAAGCTAAAAGAATTCGCAGATAGAAAACCAGCACTGCAAAGTATGTTGAGCAAAATATTACAAGAAGAGGAATTGAAAAATAGTGCCCAAAATTAACAGTGGGAGGAATCGCAGTAAAGGGGGAGAAAAATAACCAAAGAGGGAAAACTAACCAATCTAAAATAAATAAATAAATAAACATGACTGGAAGTACAAACCATATTTCAATTGTAACCTTAAATGTTAATGGCTTAAATTCACCAATCAAGAGACATAGGCTAGTAACCTGGATTAAAAAAACAAATCCAACAATATGCTGCCTTCAGGAGACTCACATGATAGGAAAAGACATACACAGACTGAAGGTGAAAGGGTGGGAAAAATCATACCACTCACATGGCCCTCGGAAGCAAGCAGGAGTGGCCATTTTCATATCGAATAAAGTCAACTTCAAACCTAAGGTAATCAAAAGGGATAAAGAAGGACACTATATACTGTTAAAAGGAACCATCCACCATCAAGACATAACAATTATCAATTTGTATGCACCAAACAATGGAGCCACAATGTTCATAAAACAAACTCTCCTCAAGTTCAAGAGTCAAATAGACCACAACACAATTATTATGGGGGACTTCAACACACCACTCTCGCCATTGGATAGATCCTCTAGACAAAAGCTGAACAAAGAAGCTATAAAACTCAATAACACAATCAATAACCTAGACTTAACTGACATATATAGAATTTATCAACCGTCATCAAGTGGATACACATTCTTCTCAGCAGCACATGGATCCTACTCAAAGATAGACCATATATTATGCCATAGGGCGACTCTCAGTAAATATAAAGGTGTGGAGATAATACCATGCACCATATCTGACCATAATGGAATGAAACTGGAAATCAATGATAAAAGAAGGAAGGAAAAATCCTGCATCACCTGGAAAATGAACAATATGTTACTGAATGATCAATGGGTTACAGAAGACATAAAGGAGGAAATCAAAAAATTCCTAGAGATAAACGACAATACAGACACAACATACTGGAATCTATGGGACACAATGAAAGCAGTTTTAAGAGGGAAATTCATTTCCTGGAGTTCATACCTCAAAAAAAGAAAAAACCAACAAATAAATGAACTCACACTACATCTTAAAACCTTAGAAAAGGAAGTACAAAACAACAGCAAATATAGCAGAAGACAAGAAATAATTAAAATTAGAGCAGAAATCAATGAAATTGAAACAAAAAAAACCATTGAAAAAATTGATAAAACTAAGAGTTGGTTCTTTGAAAAAATAAATAAGATCGACAGACCCTTAGCCATGCTAACGAAGAGAAGAAGAGAGAGAACGCAAATTACTAACATACGGGATGAAAAAGGCAATGTCACAACAGACACTACAGAAATACAGAAGATAATTAAAAAATATTTTGAAACCCTATATTCCAATAAAATAGAAGATAGTGAAGATATCGATAAATTTCTTAAGTCATATGATCTGCCCAGATTGAGTCAGAAAGACACTCACAATTTAAACAGACCAATAACAAAAGAAGAAATTGAAGAGGCCATCAAAAGACTACCAACTAAGAAAAGCCCGGGACCGGATGGCTATACAGCAGAGTTCTACAAAACCTTCAAAGAAGAATTAATTCCAATACTTTTCAAGCTATTTCAAGAAATAGAAAAAGAAGGAGCTCTTCCAAATTCATTCTATGAGGCCAACATAACCCTGATACGAAAACCAGACAAAGACACTTCAAAGAAAGAAAACTATAGACCAATATCTCTAATGAACTTAGATGCAAAAATTCTCAATAAAATTCTGGCGAATCGAATGCAAAAGCACATCAAAAAAATTGTACACCATGATCAAGTAGGATTCATCCCTGGGATGCAAGGCTGGTTCAATATACGGAAATCAATAAATGTTATTCACGACATCAATAGACTTAAGGATAAGAACCATATGATCATCTCAATAGATGCTGAAAAAGCATTTGACAAAGTACAGCATCCCTTTATGTTCAAAACACTAGAAAAAATAGGGATAACAGGAACTTACCTCAACATTGTAAAAGCTATATATGCTACGCCTCAGGCTAACATCATTCTAAATGGAGAAAAACTGAAGGCATTCCCTCTAAAATCTGGAACTAGAGAGGGATGCCCTCTCTCACCACTTCTATTCAATTTAGTTCTTGAAATGCTAGCCAGAGCAATCAGACAGACAAAAGAAATTAAAGGCATAAAAATAGGAAAAGAAGAACTTAAATTATCGCTATTTGCGGATGACATGATAATATACTTAACAGACCCAAAAGGGTCTACAAAGAAACTGCTAGAGTTAATAAAGGAATTCAGCAAAGTGGCAGGATATAAAATCAACGCTCATAAATCAAAGGCATTCCTATACATCAGCAACAAAACTTCTGAAATGGAATTGAGGAAAACCATTCCATTCACAATAGCCTCAAAAAAAATAAAATACTTGGGATTCAACCTAACAAAAGAGGTGAAAGATTTATACAATGAAAACTATAGAACCCTAAAGAGAGAGATAGAAGAAGATCTTAGAAGATGGAAAAATGTACCCTGTTCATGGATAGGCAGAACTAACATTATCAAAATGGCGATATTACCCAAAGTTCTCTACAGGTTTAATGCGATGCCAATCAAAATCCCAACGGTATTTCTTGTAGAAATAGATAAAGCAATCATGAAATTCATATGGAATAACAAAAGACCCAGAATAGCAAAAACAATTCTAAGCAGGAAGTGTGAATCTGGAGGTATAGCGATACCAGAGTTCAAACTGTACTACAGAGCAATAGTAACAAAAACAGCGTGGTACTGGTACCAAAACAGGCAGGTGGATCAATGGTACAGAATAGAGGACACAGAAACCAATCCACAAAATTACAACTTTCTTATATTTGATAAAGGGGCTAAAAACATGCAATGGAGGAAGGATAGCATCTTCAACAAATGGTGCTGGGAAAATTGGAAATCCATATGCAACAAAATGAAACTGAATCCCTTTCTCTCGCCATGCACAAAAGTTAACTCAAAATGGATCAAGGAGCTTGATATCAAATCAGAGACCCTGCACCTGATAGAAGAAAAAGTTGGCTCCGATCTACATATTGTGGGGTCAGGCTCCAAATTCCTTAATAGGACGCCCATAGCCCAAGAGTTAATAACAAGAATAAACAAATGGGACTTACTTAAACTAAAAAGTTTTTTCTCAGCAAGAGAAACAATAAGAGAAGTAAATAGGGAACCTACATCCTGGGAACAAATCTTCACTCCCCACACTTCAGATAGAGCCCTAATTTCCAGAATATACAAAGAACTCAAAAAATTAAACAATAAGATAACAAATAACCCAATCAACAAATGGGCCAAGGACCTGAACAGACACTTCTCAGAAGAGGACATACAATCAATCAATAAGTACATGAAAAAATGCTCTCCATCTCTAGCAGTCAGAGAAATGCAAATCAAAACAACCCTAAGATACCATCTCACTCCAGTAAGACTGGCAGCCATTAGGAAGTCAAATAACAATAAGTGCTAGCGAGGATGTGGGGAAAAGGGTACTCTTATACATTGCTGGTGGGACTGCAAATTGGTGCGGCCAGTATGGAAAGCAGTATGGAGACTCCTGGGAAAGCTGGGAATGGAACCACCATTTGACCCAGCTATCGCCCTCCTCGGACTATTCCCTGACGACCTTAAAAGAGCATACTATAGGGATACTGCCACATCAATGATCATAGCAGCACAATTCACAATAGCTAGATTGTGGAACCAACCTAGATGCCCTTCAATAGATGAATGGATAAAAAAAATGTGGCATCTATACACAATGGAGTATTATGCAGCACTAAAAAATGACAAAATCATGGAATTTGCAGGGAAATGGATGGCATTAGAGCAGATTATGCTAAGTGAAGCTAGCCAATCCTTAAAAAACAAATGCCAAATGTCTTCTTTGATTTAAGGAGAGCAACTAAGAACTGAACAGGGGGAAAGAGCATGAGAATAAGATTAACATTAAACTGAGACGAATGAAGGGAGGGAAAGGGAGAGGGAAGGGAAATTGCATGGAAATGGAAGGAAAACCACATCGTTATACGAAATCACATATATGAGGTTGTGAGGGGAAAGGGGGGGGAGGGAGAGAATGGAACAACAACAGATGAGGTAGAGAGGGAAGATGGGAGGGGAGAGGAGGGGGGATAGTAGGGGATAGGAAAGACAGCAGAATACAACAGTCACTAATATGGCATTATGTAAACATTGTGAATGTATAACTGATGTGATTCTGCAATTTGTATTTGGGGTAAAAATGGAAAAGCATAACTCACATGAATCAAATGTATGAAAGATGAAAAAAAAAAGAAAGAAAAAAAAAGAAAAAGAAACTTGGAATATATAAAAAAAAACATGCTCAAAATGACAATTCTAAAGTGGATAAATTAGTTTTGTAGCAAATAACTTTTTTCTTTCTCTTACTGCTTTTCAGAAAATTTTTTGATGGATGCATAACTAGAATAATAAAATGTCATAAGTGATGTTACTCCTTAAAAAAAGAAAAAAAAGAGGGAGAAAACAAAACAAAACTCTGAAACCATTTGCAAAAGAGGTATAATGGGAATTTTGAAAAAGGGTCAGAGTGTCCTGGGGTAGTCAGAAGAAGGAGGAGCTGGAAATGGCATTGGGTCCTGAGGGATCAGTATGAATAATATAGGCTAAAGGGATATGCCCATAAAGGCATTTGACTAAAAAGGCAATAAAGTGGGAGCATTTCCTGCCCTTCAAGTCTCTAAGGATTTTTTTTTAATGAGTGGAAAAAAATTTTTAATGTTCTAGTTTTGCCACCACACTTTCTTTCTTGTGTTGCCACACTTCCAGTGACTTTTATTATGGTATTAAAATATATCCCAGGCATTATCGCCACTTCTATCCAGTGACAGAATTTTAAAGGGGGTGAGTGGTGGAGTAAATATGCAAACAGAGGACCAAGGACCATCTGAGAATGCAGTTCCAGGACCTCCCACCCCCACAAATACGCGCAGCTTCTCACAGTGCATAAAGGCTTGTGCAAAAATCCCAACAGGATTCTCTTCCCAAAGTAAATAATTTCCAGTCCTGTCACTGCATAAATGTCCCCACTGGCGGGCATGGCTCAGAGTTACTGTCATCACATTCATAGCTTTTTGCAGCTGAGAGACTGTTTTAATTATAGAATGGAGTGCAACTGAGGAAAACCAAAAGAAATATAGAAGCCATTGGATAATAGGAAAAGATTTTAATAGGCATCTACTGAGTTTGAGGTCTTGATTCTCTGCTAACTAATCTTAAAAGGTCACAAGCTTTCTGAAGACATGTTTGAAGGTAAAGTAGTTTGTTGTAATTTCTAGAGGACCTCTAAGTTTCCTCTGAAATTAAGATCTTATAGTAATAACTACATAAGCTATTTGAAAAATACCTCTTATGTGCTAGATTTTCATTTATATATTCATTCAAAAGATCATATTGGGTACCTACTCTTCCCCAGACATTGGGGATATATTAGTGATACAAAAAAAGAGGTCACCAGGTGCAGTGGTGCACATCTGTAATCCCAGGGAGGCTGAGGCAGGAGGTTCAAGTTCAAAGCCATTCCCAGCAACTTAGAAAGGCCCTAAGCAACTCAGTGAGACCCTGTCTCTAAATAAAATATTAAAAAGGGCTGGGGATGTGGCTCAGTGGTTAAGCATCCTTGAGTTAAATCCCTGGTACAAAAAAAAAAAAATCACTCTCTGCTTTTGGGTGGCTCCTAGTCTGATAGGGAAACAGTCATTCAAATAAAACCAAACCTGTCATAGTTGCCATAATGAAAGATTACTATATGGAAGTTGAACATGGAAGGGGTTTGGCCGGTAAAGCAAAATCAAGACGGTTGTCATGAGGAAGTGCAGACTGAGTAGATGTTAAGTTGATAACCTTGTGAGGGAAGGAGACAACAACGAGAGTCAAGTTTCCAGGAAGGTCAATTTGGTTACTGCAGAACAAGCCAGGATGAGGGCTGAGCAGAAGAGGCTGCACATGAAGGAAGGAGCCCTGTCATACAGATCTCTAGTCAGAATCTACGATCACGTATTTTCACCCAGCTCGATGACTTAGACAACACCTTCATTTTGTGGAATACGGAAATCAAGCTCAGTGAACTAAGGAAATGGCCCAGAGTCACAGAGCTTGTAGGTGCCATGGCTAAGGCTAGAATAAGACTTATCTGCTTCAGGACTTGGACGTTCAGTGATTTATAATCCTATGATGCACATTCCAGTAGATGTTCTCTCTAAACGACGCATGAAGGGTGCTTTTATTCTGTGGTTCCCGGTTCTAAGTCTCTGTTCTACTGCAAACTGCGCACCAGTGGAGGTGACTGGTCTCCTTTACCCATGAAATAATATCTCCTTTTCAATTTTCTAAACAGATATCAGTATTGAGCACTCCTTTGGATGACTCTGATGGCATCTGACCCCAAAATAACATAAGTAGTTACAGTGTTTCATTCATATAAGATTTTTTTTCTTGTTTATTGAGTAGGAATCACAACATTAGTTGTTTCTTATGTAGTGGGCATTCTGCTAAAGCATAATACGCATATGATCTACTGGTGACCTCCAAGAACGACCTAATGAGATGGACTATGAGACTACGAGCCACCCTAAAGCGTAGGGTGATGTTATTCCCTTTTTATAAATAAGGAAATTGAGAACCACCAAGTTTAAGTGACTTGTCTTAGGTCATGCAGAGATGAGGTTTGAATCCAAGAAACAAGTTAGACTCCAAAGGCAGATTTTTAAAGTCCATGTTTCAAAAATTCAACTGTAAAATGAGAAATTGTGTTTGGAGAAAATCAGTAAGATAAGAAAATCCCTAAAAAGGTTACATGCCATTATGGGCTATGACTCAACAACTATTATATTGTTAAATAAGAAAGAACTTGTCATAAAAAGATTCTCTGCAGCTTTGACACCAATTACAGATGCTTTAGGAAATTGGTGTGATTTCCTAAATTAAGATGTCTAGTTTAATATGCAGGATACTTCTTTTAACAGAAAGGACTCAATCCCAAAGATTCATGTATTTTGAGACTCTATAGTGTGTGTGTGTGTGTGTGTGTGTGTGTGTGTGTGTGTGTGTGAGAGAGAGAGAGAGAGAGAGAGAGAGAGAGAGAGAGAGAGAGAGAATGTGTACATGCACACATACATGAGTGGCAGGGTGGTTTGCTGAAAGGAAGAAAGAGTGAAAGAATTTCTCAAACTTGATAAACTTTTAAAAATTAAAAGTTTGTTTTCAAAGTTTATATGTCAAGACAGACTTAAAGGGCTATGGGGGCAGACTGCTTTTCTAACATGAATCCTCTGGAGAACAAGGTCTTGCCTCTGCAAAGTCTTCCTTTCTACAGCAGAAAGGTTTCCTTCACAGTGCATTTACGTCGAAACTCTACAATCTCTCACATGAGCCTATCGTTATCAGCCGTGTCAAGTCTCACTTGTTGAAATGAGTGGGATTTGAAAACTTCTGAGTGTGCTGTTACATTTTCCATTTATGTTCAAGGAGTATGGCTACAAGAAAATGAGGCCAAGTGAGTGGGTGAATTGAAGGAGAAGCTGCTCCAAATGAGTGAAACCAAATCGATTGCTTCAAGTGGTGGAGAACAGTGATCTCTATGGAGCTAGGGCAAGGACTTTGGAAAGAAAATATAACTTATATTTTTAAATTTTATTTCCTTAAGTAAAATGTAATATATTAAACATTTGAATTTAAATGAAACAATCCATTGTTTCTTTGCCTTCAAACCATATACAACATAAAGTGATGTATTATTTCTTTTTTTATATACCTTTATTTTTTTAATTTATTTATACGTGGTGCTGAGAATCAAACCTAGTCCCTTGAATGTGTTAGGTGAGTTCTCTACCGCTAAGCACAACCCCAGCTCCACATATTATTTCTTATTGAACTAACAATGAAGATAGGTCTTGGATCTTTTGTAGAACTCCAAGAAATTGCCATGTAAATATTTGATACTTCCATTAAGATTTCTCAATTTCCAGAAAGCAAATTTGACATTTGTGGTCAAACTTGAGAAAATATAACTATAAACCTGACCCTAATTATATTCTTATCTTAATCTCTATGTAATAGAGAGTGCTAAGAAGTAACTAGATGTTTTTTAGTGGGGGAAGTAATTATTTACTAATAGTATAAAATTCACATGACTGTTAATTTCTATTTTTATAATTCTTAATATTTTTTGATAACTTTGAGTGACCATTCTTCAGGTTTACCAAGAAGTTTGCTGTGTTTCAAGCTATTTAATTTGGTGAAGATGCTGCTGAAGTAAATAACAGTGAATTTCTTTCTTGTTGACAGACCAAATGTTTTCTCCTAGTATCCAGTAGAGGGAGGTGTTGGCATTTGATTTAGCATTATAACAACCTGGAAGTTCCCTTCTTAATTAATTCAATGTTTGAAATCAAACCACCGTTTAAATGTAATGATATTAATATGCAAGAATAGATGTGTAACTGTGGAGATTTTCCATACCCATTAAGCCTTCTACACAACTACAGATTTCTGGTTTTTCTGTAGGACCCTTTTAGAGAGTTATGTTATATAAATGTTGGCTGCTATAAATTAGAGCTGCTCAGAATTGAGTTCATGCACCTAGACAATGATTCAACATTTCTAAGACTGATTGCAAATCAAGAAAGCAAGCAGATTCTTCCTTCAGTTCTTAAGAAAAAAAAAAGAAAGAAAAAAATATGTGACCTAGAGAAATAAGTCAAGTTTTAAAAATAAAAATTATATAGGCTAGGTTTATGATACATTTAAGCATTTTTAATCCTGGTGGAAGAATTCTCTGTAGTTAAGGTTGTGGGTATAATTAATGCTGTTCTTGTGATTAAATTGATTTTTTTTATAAATGGTCTTTCTACCCCAATTTAATATCTATATCCATGGGTTTTGACGGATTTGTTTCACAGTCTAATATTTAAAAGATACTTTTGTTTTTTGCACTTAGCTTGTAGTTAAAATAGATTACTGAGTAACAAGTTCCAAGGACCTGATTCAAGTATTTTCTTTATCTAACAGACACTCATATGTTCTGTGCACACCAAATGCAATTGTAGCAACCTGCAGATGACTGAGCAAGAGCTGGGGAAGGGATTACTCATAGTACCACTTCTCTGAACTGCCTCTAAGAATCCACTTTTCATACTTTCTAGGTAAGAGGAAGGTTGGAGAGAGTTAGAAATAATCATTCTGATTCATCTGCATTTTCCCCTCAAGTGAACAAAAACTAAACTATTAAACTTTTAAACCAAGTACATTAAAGACCTGACATCTTACTAAACTTAAAATAGAAAATTACTCAAGAGGAGAATGAAGAAAACAGTTTTCTGCTTGATCTGGATTAACAAATGATCCTGAAGCACACCGTGCAACTGCTGCCAATAGATTTACGATCTCTTCATTTGGTTACACTAGAAGCAATAATAGAGGGTTAATGTGTCCCTGTGTATATAAAGAAGTGCCACTTTCTGGGGACAGTATGGTGCACTGCAGTTTGCAAACTAAATGCTAAATTCAAGTTACTTCCCATGTTCACAGAACACGTGGAGCTTCTTGGAATGTTTATCTGAACGTGGACAATGTTCTGTGGTATTTTCAGGGAGTGTGTATTTTCTCAAATCCCTTGTGCTCTCTAATGTGTCTATGTTTTGGGTTGACTTCTGGGCTTTCCAATCAAGATTAATTTGGAGGACATTTCAAAGGAAAAAACGAACCACTCATGCAGGTAGAATTAGAAAACAAGGAACAAAAGTTGCTATATGTACTTCTTGAATGGTTTAGGTTGCTGGGACACCACAACCCCAGAAAAAAATCACTATTACAAATATAATTTTAGGTGAATTTTGTTCCATGTGAAGCATTAATTTTAATAGAGACTTTCTATATAAGCTCTCATTTGAATAATAATGTAAAATTAAATTTAAATTGTAAATAACGTCCAGATACTAGTTGTTTCCTGGCTCAAATTCTTTAGCACATATGGTGCTAGCATAAGCTTGCGCCTGTCTGCCTACTCTGGGTAATTTTGCATGCAAATAGTTTTAGTGCCTATGTTGAGGTGCTAAAACGTGTTTAGTACACTTGAAAATATTTGCATTGCAAAAGGAGAGTGAATCTCCTGAGGAAAATCAAATTGATATTTTGTATTAAGAGACCACTTTGGGCACTGTGTGGCATTCTTCTACGGCGAATTCTGTTTATAGTGCAACTAGCATTTTTAATTGACCTTTAGAAAAGAAGGTCTGGCTACAGCTTTGCCAGGTTTATAAGCCATTGGACCATCTTCTGGCAGCATTCACCACATTAATCAGTAGGAGAGAGAAAGAGAAGGAAAAGAATTTACTCGCTTTGGCTGGACTGTAGCTCTTAAAGCCTCAATTTGGTGGATTGGTAAGATAAATATGCTAATTATAATGAAAAGTTTCAGCTGGAATGTGCTAACTAATTAGCTAACTAACTAACCAACTAACTCAGGAAAGGCTTTAGTACAGTGGAGCAGCAGTAGATGCTGGGTGTGAGGCCCCACACACACTTCCATTTGCCTTACTCCCGTCTGCTGCATTTACGGGAACCAGTTCGTTAAGAGTCTGAATTGAATCCAAATAAAATGCATTTCTGATGCAAGCTGATGACTGGTGCCATTCTATGCTGCATTATGTCAAATTAGAGTTTGTTTGGAAAAGAGGTTACAGGGATCCTACATAAATGTCCTTTGCACGGATCATTGGTGGAGTGCGAGTTCTGCACAAATTCAACATGCAACTTCTATAAACAAATCCCCCTCACCCGGTTCACCAAGATTGATTCAAAAAATTAAAACTCCTATTAAAGTAATAAATAAAATTCAAGACAAGCTAGTAATAGGTTTATGGAACTTCTCTTGTAACCATCTTTTCAATGTTTTTAGAGAATTACATTTTATTACATTTACTAGTTCAGGTGTAGCATGTCCTTCACAAAATGAAAGTAACTTCGGTGTCCACAAGAGAAACAGAGGATGCTAGGGCCACAACAGGAATTCAAATTGTTGGGACTTCTCTGTCTGCACCTTCCTCTGGTGTGGGAGATGAGATGGTGCCAGATGGAATTCTAATAACTCCCATTGTTGCCGAGTGGCTCCATTGCTTCCAGCCCAGGCACCATGCAAGAGTTGCCTACTATAGATGCTTATGTTGGCTAAAGCTCTAGAGTATGATTCAGATTTTCTTCCTGTATTTTACCCTTTCACACTTAATATTTTATTCTATCATCTTGGCCGCTTCCTACAGTGTACAAGGCACGGTATTTTGTGCCAATGAATAGCCAGAGACAGGTAGTGAGAGTCAAAAGAAACTCATTATGAATGCATATCAGTGAGGAGGGGCTGACTTTCTATGCTAGTAAACTCCTGTTTGCAATCCATTTCCTTTGAAACATTTTTTAGAAATTGCCTCTGTTGTCTGTGGGATCCTGGCACATCGATCAATCCATTAAGTGAGTAAATAAGGCAATAACTAAACAATAAATCATTTTGAATTTCACGCATGCATAAACCTTTTGATACATAAATGAGAAGAATGTTTAGATTTGGAGACCACAGACTCCATTCCATCGTTTTGCATACAAGATGTAGAATTGTTCTAGACTGTGGTGCATTGCTACTCTGCTCCCCAAATCATGGGGCTCCTTCACCCTTTTGGTGGTATGTGTGTGATGCACAGCATGAGAGTTGTTTACGTGTGTGTGTGCATGCATGTGTGGTGTGTTGGGGGGGGCATGCTGTTAGGGAGAAGCCTACCACACATTTCTGCCCTCACAGACAGTGGGCAAACAGCTATCTCCACAGCTGAGGCCACTGGAACTGCCTGAGCTGCTCCAGTAACTCGAGAGCACACGGCTGGTCCCTGGATGGCACAGAGCTCTGTGTTGGCAGCAAAGCGCCTGAGCTTTCCCCAGGCTGAACAGGCGGGGAATTTGCCACCAGACACAATAAGCATGTGAAATGGGGTCTCATGAATAATGCATCCTTGGTGTCCTGTGAAACAAAGAAATGATATGTTTGCTGGTAGATAACTGTGTTGTGGCATTTGTAAATCTTTCTGAATTTGGAGTTGATCATGTTTCTTGAGTTGGTGGAGAAGTGTGTGTGTGTGTGTGTGTGTGTGTGTGTGTGTGTATTTTCTTTTCTAAAAAAAAAAAGTTGGAAGTTCAACCCAATAATTTTACATAAAAGACTCTTACAAGTCTTCCATGAAATATTGAATGGGTTATTCTAATTTGGCTCATGATTTAGGAACTAAAAAAAAAACAAAACAAAAAACTAATTCAGTGAAAAGTGATGTTAAAATGGTTTTACTGCTTTAAACTACAGCAAGATACGAAGTTCTTGAGATTATTTTTGTTTTCCCCTTGGTAGGCAACCAGCCCACTTTTGCTAATGTAAATTTCACCACTGTAGACTAGAAACCATTAGTGCTCCCAGCATAATGCAACAGCATTGGGAGGATGGATTCTTCACTTTCACTAAAATATTAGTAAAAAATGATACTTTAGTGAATTGAGCCCTAAATTGTTTTAGTGACAGTTAAATACCCACTAATTTAACACCAGTTAAATTAGCAATAAAATGACCCCCAACCGAGTTAAGCCACCATCCTATTCCTGCACAATAGCTTCAGACCTAATGCCAGGGATCTATAAAGCCACTGGGTAGAGTTTATGTATTCGCCTAATGAATATTTCGGGAGTGTCATATAAAGCAGCTAGCTACCCAAAGTTATCATAATTGTTATTTATAATTAGTATCTGTGCATTCATTGCATTTATTTTTTAATATCCTCAAGAAAAAAAGAGAGGATGATTTAATAGTTCTTCATTATCTTTTAAATGACAACCTGGCAAAACAAATCACGATGATGTTCTCTGTCATCTCTCCAATAATTATCTCAAATCTGTCTTCTATTATTCACTCATGCTTTCTCAATACACTGTTGTTTTTTTTTCTCCCCAGTATCTCCTTGCAGTCTCCCTAGTTTTCAGGTTGCCCATGAGTTATTGTGTATCCATAAACCTCACACAATCTGATATGTTTGGCAGGGAAAATCAGAAAGAAGGCACATTGATTTTACTGAAAGAAAAAAAAAACAAGCAAAAACAAATATGGATCTGCCAATTATATGTTGGAGTGAAAATACAATTCCTTCTTGCTTTCAGGTGAGGGTGTTGGCAGTTGGGATGTGAATCGGTAGGTGGTAGAACTTCTAGTAAAAAAAGGAATAGGGTACACTGTGTGATGTGTTTTTCTTTTGTCTTTTGTTGTTATTTATTTCCTTGAGCTCTAATGATGTACCTGATTGTAGACTCGCTGCATTTATACAGATTATGATTGCTTTTCATTACCTGGGCTGTGCAGGATTAATATTGTAAATAAAATTAGGATGGTACATAAATTACTTCTTATCTTTTGAAAAGATAATAGATTTCCAGTGGAGATAATAACTAAGTAAGTGGTAACAATATCCTGGGACCAGGGAGATTAATCATTAGGAATAGAGGTGATAGCCTTAAGAGGAACAAAACAGAAACAGCCTTTAAGGAAAGGCTACTGGAAATTTCTTTGCTTTTCACTCACTGTTCCCATCAACTCCATCCACTATCATTATGTACTTTATTTTAGTGTGAGACTGCAGAAGTTGCTAACATCTCCTGTCCTGAGCGTCGATGAATTTTTGGCTCATCTGGTTATGGAAAGATCCTGAGTTGCTATGATTTTATGGAGTATCATCACCTGGACTTTCAACATATTGCTTCCAGTATGTAAAAGAATCCTTTCTAGGAACAATGGGCAAATTCATGCTTCCACCTATGCATATTACTCTATTTAAATATCTGAGAATGATAAGAAAATTTAAACACAAGGTATTTAAGGTTTTGTGCTATGGTAACATAAATAATAATCTATTAAAGGAAATGGCAGCATTGGATCAACAACTTATAAAACTGGTAGTATACTTCAAGTTGAAACTCAGGCTATTTGGACCAGAGAAACTTGGACTTGAGTTCTGTCTCTGATATGCTCCTTCTACCAATGGGCATTAAACCTCTCTGGCTAAAATTCTTTGTCTTTAAAATGGGAACAAAAATACATAACTCAGAATATTTCTTAAAAATAAGAACTAGGGAGCTGATGTATGCAGAGCCAGCATGGTGAGCTGTAACCCTCTGAGCACATTAGAATCACCTGCAGAACTTGGAAAGACTACTGATGCCCGTTCCCAGCTCCAGCCAACCAAACCCAAGTCTCTGGGAAAAAGGCCTTGGCATTACAGTTTTTAAAAGCTTTCAGATGATTCCAGTGTGTGACCAAGGACTTGAACAACTGATGGAAAAATCTGAAACTCAGTGAACACCCAGTAAATATTCTCCAATTCTTGTCCACATAATATAAATATTAGTTTAGTCATGAGATGGATTTTATTATTGTAGTGAGTCCTCCAGGCTAATTAATCCATCTTCATGCCTCAGAGGTAATGGTAAGGAAGCTGAGATTAGGAAGATCAATGAAGTGACCATGATCCCACACTTAATGGTGGGAATAAGACTAAGGCTATTTGATGAGTTTGGAGTTGTTCTCCTTAGTGTATCTCTTAAAAGGGGAAGTGGGTTCTGAGGTGAGGCTATGCTTTATTTTCCCTTTTCTGCTTTCTTTTCTAGTAGTATTTTGTGACAAGGATATGACAGAAGGAAAGGATTAAATCCTCAAGAACTGCCCTCCTTAGCCGTGCCTAGTAGCATTCACTTGTAAAAACTTCTGAGCAGAAACAATTCCTCCCATACATGCTTCCACACCCAGCATGCATGCATATGCAGCCTTGCTTGTGCTAGGTAGTGTCAGGATGCTTCAGATCATTGGCATTTCCTGTGTGATTGATATGGGAAATATGAGCAATTTACCACAACACAGTTATGAGCCATCATACAGGTGCATTTAATTTTTAATTACTCTTTAAAATGTTTTTTAATAATTAGTAGCAATACCACTAATTGGCATGTAAGCCATTCCTGCACCAGCAGGCAAACGTAGGTTTACTTCTGCACACCCACACCCAATCAACTGAAAATTGCTTGAATGCTCATCTTATAATTACTGTGCTTAATGCTGTTTGCATTGTTTGGAAGCTTTTGTGATTAATTGAATCTTTTTTTTTAACCTCTGAAACCTGTACATGGAATAGCAAAGATTAGTCCTTTGCTCAGTAACATCTTATTTACATTGAGTTGTTTAGACATATATATAAGGGGAAAAATAATGGTCTTTGTTTTCATCTGCCAAATGTATTTTATCTGTTTAAACTATAGTTACATAAACACCACGTAAAATTCAAAACTACTTTAACTAGTGTATCTTTCTGGTCTTCTCCTCAATGCTGGATAGTATGGTACAATAACATTTTTAGATTGTCTCACCCTCTAGGTATCTTTTTTTTTATATACCTGGTATTGAGTGATTTCTCAAATATCTCGAGTAAAGGGCAATTATTTGAGAAATGTCTTTGTTAAAGCAGAGGACAACATATTTAAAATTGTAAGCCTATTCCTTGAAAGTCAACTCTTAATTCACATTTGTGCCAGAAATTGTGCTTAATCTGAAGGTGATAGCCACAGATAAACACAGGAAAAAAATCATAAAATAGACTGAGATTTTGGTTTGCTAAGGTAATTGCAGAACTAGCGGGTGGATCTTCCAATGTTTTCATAGTCGTGAATGGCAAATCAAACTTTATGAGAAGAGAAATTTGACTTTATAGTTACAGGTTGTTATGTATTGGTTATGAAGTGCAGCTTGATGAGATATGGACATAAATACTCCTTCTGTTTTTCACTCACTCATTGGAATATGATGTGCCAAGCACTGTGCTGGGCAAGGAGAAAACTAAAATGAGGCATCCACTGTGGATAAGTTTGGTCTTGGGAGTCAGAAAAAAAAGTAGTCTGAAAGATCTTGATCTAAAAACTAACTGGGAGACTTTATGAAAATTATTTAATACCTTAGATCCCTATTTTTGTCACCTGAGAAAGGAGAATAGCAATGCCTACCTTGAAACTTTCTTGTGAAGATTAAATGGAATATTATACAGGTGCATTTAGTGAAGTATTTTGTGGTTTCTTAATATGCCAGAGCATACTAAGAAATTATAGCATGTATGCTATCATTTTAATTTTTTGTTTTTGCAGTGCTGGGGATGGATAAAACACTAATTTTAATTAAACCAAAGAACTCACAGTCTAGTGAGAGAAAGAACTATACCTCTCACTTACAGGGTTATTTGATGGCAGGGAATACAAACTCACAGGAGTGACAAGAATGCTAGAGAATTATGCTTGAAAATGGGCTTACATCTAAGGATTTGAGTACCAGGAACTTCTTCACAGTCTTGGAGTGCATGCCTATGAACAAATGCATTCCCACTTTTCCCATTGTTCTTACATCTTTGTTTTCAATTCTTAGTCCTAGAGAGGGGATTTGAAGGAGAGAAGGGGTGGGGAGGGAGGGAATGGAACTCTAGGTATCTTTAGGAAAAATGGGCAATAGATGATTCATGCTCAAAGTCAACATAAAGCAGGTAACAGAATATGATTACAGTGTGGTAGGTATGGTTGGCTCCGTGGACTTGAGATCTGAACAATCACAAAGAACCCTGTGCCTAGTAAACCTCACACTTGGTTTCATGCTCTGTGATGTCATTTTGAAATGCTTAATAATTTGGGAACAAGTGACTCCACATCTTCATTTTACATTGGGTTGCACAAACTTTGTAGCTGGTCCTGGTCATGATTCTGTAGTAGGGATCCACACACTTCTCTGTAGAAGCATGGAGGTAGGAGAATATTCAAGATTCACAAACAGGGAAAGGTTCAAAGAATGAGAGTTAAGAATCAGCCAAAGATGGCTGAGTGGAGAAAGGTATGAGAAAACCATCAACAGGTCTTATGATCAAAGATGGCAAATGTAATTTTGACATAATTTTAACTGAAAGCCTTCCTCTTTTAGAGTCGTAAAACAAAGAAATTATGATCACAGATTGAAAAAACAATCTGGAAGTCTGACTGCAAGATTGCAAAGCAGCATGGGAGGCCTGCAAGAGCCATGGAAAGAATCCTACCAGAGCCAAATGAACTAGCGTGCTCCCAGGCCACAGGGAGCTGTGGCTTTAGTGTGTCTTCCCTCCAACCAGCTGCCTCCTGCATCACTGGAGGCATGATCTGTCCCCAGTGTAGAATCCATTCTTCTTGGCATGGAGCTCATATGTTTATGGGAGGGCTTTTGAATGGGATGGGGTGGGAAGAAAAAGCAGAGCAGTTTAGATGCTTCCGTGTATTATTATTGATGCAAGTCTGTTTTATTAGTTGTTTATTCTTATATCAAAAATTTCAACAGAATTTCAGGTCTTGAGCTCAATTCTTTTCCAAAACATGAATTCCCTTAACATGCCCAACTAGGGCTTCTTTAGCATTTGCTGCAGTTCCTTCAATTCATCCCAGTTTCAGATGGACTTAATTGTCAAAAAGTTGGAATAAGATTGTCCTCTCTGTAATGTTTACCAAAAATGTTTTGGAGTCACCCAGAGTAAGTCTGACTTCTCTTCCTCATGCAAACTCAAAATATAGTCTCTAATTACAGGAAAATTTTCTTTGCCCTGGGGCCCATTATAATGTGGGGGTGGGGGGGACGGGAATAAATTTCATTTAAAGACAGCTCTTTCAAGCACCTCGTGAACTATAAACCCAAGTGGTGTCCAAGAGAACCCTTTTGGTTGAATAGGATTATGTGATGTTTCCAGAAGAGCACAGACCTGAAAGTTTCTCCTGCAGATTCATTTTGCCTCCTGAACTTTGTACTCTCCATGGGAAACAACTTTCTCCATTCCCTCTGTCATTTGTAACGCACTAGGCTCGTATCCAGCTGAAGCCGTTGCATGAGAGACAGAGCCAGTCACAAACACACTTGTGCCAGGAAGGACAGCCCAGACGTTTGCCATCTGTGTCTCAGCTTTCTCAGCTTTCTCTAGCTCTGTTCTTAGGTTGCTTGTCTGGGGACACACCCATGCACACTATTTCCCATCCCCTGGCAATGGGAACAATTGGCACGTCACACAGCACTAGATTTTTGACTGAGATCTTCCTTTACAATATTTCCCCCATATTTTAGTAAAACATTTTTCAGTGATGTGCAGGAGTATCATGTATTCATATGGTGTGTTAGAGTCCATATACTTTTTTTTTTAAAAGAGAGAGGTGAGAGAGAGAGAGACAGACAGAGAGAATTTTTTTTAATATTTATTTTTTAGTTTTTGGCGGACACAACATCTTTGTTTGTATGTGGTGCTGAGGATTGAACCCAGGCCGCATGCATGCCAGGCAAGCGCGCTACCGCTTGAGCCACATCCCCAGCCCCCATATACTTTTTAATCTACAATAGGATCATTTTCCGTACAAAACTGTAGGGAGGGAAATCAAGAGAATGCTTACAGGTCTGTTCGTGAGCATAAACATTTATTGCCTAAAGGGGAAAGAGAAGTGTCCCTACTTGCATATTTTCTAGAGAATTGTACTGACCAGCAGTCTCTTCCACAATCAAGAAACCGAGTCCTCCTCATTAGTTGCAGATGTCTCTTCTTTATGACGAAACTAAAACCCTCACATTACACTCCCCTACCCGTTGAGTATCAGTTTTAGGAATACAATAAAAATAGCCAAAATTTCTTTCCTTGACCTTCTCTTTCTCACACCTCATACCCTAATTTTCCTTTGTACATTTTTTTTTCTACTTGATTATTGGATCCCTTGCCAAGGTAGAACCATACAATCTAATCACTAAGAGCTTGACTGGAATTGAGATAGCATCAGCAACAGATACAGAAAAAGAATGCAAGGTAGAGCAACTTACAAAACAAGCATCTGGACTATTTATAGAGCACCTACCATGAGCCATGCCTTCTGATGGGAACGATACATACATTTAATTTAATCCTACATTTCAGTAAGACAGGAAATATTATTCACATTTTGAAGATAAGGAAAGTTAGGCTCAAAGCATTTAAGTAGCTCTCCCCAAATCAACCTGCTCTTAAATGGGAAAGCTAAACCATTTTACCTAACCTCCACCATTTCAATGAAGTGAATGTTTCAATTAAAGTGAATACAAAGTCCTAGTCTTGATCCACCTATCCTTGGCTGCATGTGTGACTTATACTATCCCAAAAGGTGGTATGCATTGTACGTCCCACTATGTCTAGTAATCTGGAATTCCTTTTGCTACATTTTGGGCTTCTGAGATATTGTAATGGTGATCAAAATTTTCATAACAAATGTTTTGCTTCAAGCCATTTCAAACTGGATAGCAAGGCCATTATAGTTGAAAGCAACACAGAATCATAATTTTTGTTAATTCTGCCTAATGCTATTGTCATTGTCATTTTTTTCTTGTAGCAAAGATTTAAAAGACATTAAAATAGAGCCAGGTGTAGTGGCGCATGCCTATGATCTCAGTGGCTCAGGAGGCTGAAGCATGAAGACCACAAGTTCAAAGCCAGCTTCAGCAGCTTAGTGAGGCAGTAAGCAATTCAGCAAGACCCTGTCTTTAGATGAAAATGGGCTAGGGATGTGACTCAGTGGCTAAGCATACAGGGTTCAATCCCTGGTATCAAAAACAAAAAAAAATTTTTAAACTTGACATTAAAATATATAAATATATTTTTAGAAATTTACATTCATACCTCTTTGCTTATCTTGTGGAAGATAATATCAAGCTGTAAATATTCAGAATTCAGATTTAGCTCCTTTTACTGCTTCAAAATTCATCCATAATATCAAATCTTTCTCTTTTTTTTTTTTTACAATATCTTTATTATTTTATTTATTTATTTTTATGTGGTGCTGAGGATCAAACCCAGCACCTCGCCCACATGCTAGGCGAGAGCTCTACCACTGAGCCCTGTCAAATGGAGATGCATGCTTGCCTGCCTTACTTAGTAAATTGTCAGTCCTTTACCATTGGCGATACAGGGAGAATGGAAATTCAGGCAGGATGACCAGGTGAACAGACAATTCAGGTACAGCAGGACTGTCCCCTTTATTGATGCAATCACTTTTTCCTTGGCCAAATTTGAAGAAGCTAGACATAGGTTTTTTTTTGTTTTTGTTTTTGTTTTTGTTTTTTTTAATTTAACTAGCAGGTGACAGTGGTGGTATAAGAGGCAGTCCTTTAACAGAAAACAAGGGGAGGTATGAGTTCCGTTCCTAGGGGAGATTCTCTTTCTCTTACCATATTTGGGGTGGATTTGGTACCCTTAGAGAATCTAGTAAATTGTTTTGCTATTGTTACAACTTTTTAAGTATGTAAGTATTGGAAGGTGAGTTTTCTTAGAAATGAACCAAAGCAGAAATTATAAGCAAGAAAAGAAAATGCTAACATGTATTCATTTTTTTTTTAATCTGGATTTTCTTTACCTCTCTCTGTCATTGGGGAATTCAAATAAAATCATAAAGCATTAAATTAGCTGGTGGCACAGAGAGGAATGTTACAGCCTAGGAAGTCACAAATTCTAATATTTGGTTAGGATTTTTTTTGGCTTTACCTATAAAATGTGCTGTTTTATGTTTATTGCTGGAGTTGGGTCATAGTGTACCTGCTTGGCTCTGGATTCTTAGAGTCAGCATCAGCTGAGCCTTATTCTTACAGAGGGAGCTTAGTGGGCTCCTTTGCATTTTCTACATGAGACATGGTATAAAAATGCTCTAATGAGGTTTGGTGAAGAAGATGTGAGTTTCTAAACATAAGCACTTGGAAAGCAATGTGACTCAATAACTGTTCAGGACCTGTTAGGCATCACTTTCATGTAAGCAGAGAAAATGTTAAATATTTCCAATATGTATCAATAAAAATCAGTGTTGCTGGTGTCTAGAGAAACTTGGTAGTTAATGGGCATTTTCTTTTCCATAGGGACGGACCCCAATTGAGAAACACTTTGTTCTGAATGGTGTCAAAGACAGTGGTCAGGGGAAAAGGGTGAATTCACCTAAACAGAAAACACAATTTCAGCTCCCAAGAAAACTCCATGTTTGCTGGTTTTAAAAAGCATAGATTTAATTTTATGAAATGGATTAAAATACTCCAGAGAGCCAAAAAGGCTGATTGTCTAGAGAGAGGAAACCATCTATCCCTATATCCCTGAAGACAAAATTGTGGTCAGTGGCATATCAGGTTTGAATTGCAGAACTCTAAGTGACACTTCTCCTCAGTGGATGAGTTGAAGCTTGGGATTTCACATGCCCCTCAGCTGTACACAGTGGCCCCAGCAATTTATGCTGCAACTCCTTGTCTGTATATAGGACACAGTGGCATTGCATGGAGGCGGTAAATTCTCTCGGATAGGATGTATCTCGATTTCTCTGTCCCCGCGTTCAGTTTCCCACAGTATTTTTTCCTTTGTAGTATCATTAGATACCTTGAGTGAACTTTTGAATTATTTTAAAGGGTTTATTATTCTAATAGACACCCTGATTTATAAATGACCTTCCAACTTTCCCTAATTTGGGAGCTAAAAAGATTGAAGACCGTGTCAGACTAAATGAAGATTACAAAGCCAATCTACATTGGTACTGAACTGGAAAACCTGGACTTCCAATTACAGGTTTAACTGGTAAGAAGAAAGATCCAATAATAGCATTTTGATTTCATTAAACCATTAAAATCATGGCAAACTTTTTGAATAGTTGGTATGGATCAAGCACTGTTTTAAGTGCTTGAATTCATATAGTCCTTCCCACTAGACTCTGCAGGAGGTATTATTAATGTTCCCGTGTAACAGATGGATAAACTGAAGCATGGTTGAGTAAAGGAACCTGCCCAAGGTCACACAGCTGTTGAGTGGCAGAGCTAGGATTTGTTTTCATGTAACCCAACTACTGAATCCACACTTTTAAGCATGTAGCTAGACTGTATCTTATTTAATTAAACATATCTGCCCACATATAATTTAATTCATTCTTATTAATCTTCTTGATTTAAAAAATGTATTATTCCTTAAGTCATTGAGTAGAAATCAAGAAATGCATCAAAAGCACAAGTGTGCACTTTGTACCTTTCTATAAAGTTATTCTGCATCACAGAGAACTTTTAAAAATGGATTTGTTTCTAAATGTATATTAAGATCTACATACAGGGCATTTATCTGGGTTAGCCATGAGTGATATTCAGATTGTTAACATATTCTGGCCAATTAAGTTAACAAAACTGTCATGCATAAAGTATCCACTTTTAAAAAAATTAAAAATTAAAATAAATTTGACACCAAAACTGTACTCATTATAATTTGATTTTATTTAAATTCTGATTTTTTGAGGGCATGACAAATTTTGTAGTGGTCTCCAATCTTTCCTATTAACATAATTTTACATTCTAAAAAAAGATAGATATAGAAGGGATTGGCAATTAAACTGTCCTTAAATGATGTTTCAGAAAGTTTCCTAAAAGTTGTTTCATATAAATATATCCTTGAGGTCCACTGTTTATACTTGCCATCACTTCCTTACATTAAAATGTGATAGGTTAAAAACAAATTTGAGTTATTAGTGATCTGATGAACCTCCTAAAATGAGAATTTACCTTACCTACACCTTTAATCTAGGTGTATGCCACTTATAACAGGAGTAGGATGGTGAATACTCACTCAGTAATAAAAATATCAAACTCAGTGAATAATAGTGTTTTTACAAGAGGAATGGAAATTCTGAATAATAATCAGTGATCTCCCATCCACAAATTAGGAAGACCATCTCTGTGCTCCTCATATGAGTACATAATATTTTAAATATGGAAATGTTGCTCTCCTTCCCCGATAATATCCAGTGGTTAGTATTTCTTTATTTTTGTTATTATACTTTTACTTACAAGTTCACAAACTAAATTGTCTCATTCAGTTCACTCAAATAAAATTTGTGTGAAGAACCCATTCAAAGTGTTATATCTCAAACTAATGTGCATATTCTAATTCTGCAATGGAGTTTGTTTTGGGGGTATTTTTAAAAATGACATACTAAGTATAGTAAAAAATAATTATTTTATTTTCAGGTGCAATAATGATAAAAGCTGACTGCATTATTGTAGATATCAAACTTTGACTCTTTTTTTTTCTTTTTAATTTGGAATTTACCCTTTAGCAAATTTTTTAAAAGAACAATAAACACACACACACACACACACACACACACACACACACACAGGGCACAACCTCCATAAGGATCCAGCCATCTATCCCCTGAAGAGATGTAATCTATACATAACAATGCCTAAATCAGCACGACATTTACAACACATATTAAGTGGTTTGTTATTTATTTCAAGACTTTAATTGGCACAATATATTAACAGCATTGTTGCTGTTGTTCTACTTAAGGATTTTTTTCTCTTAAAGAGAGAGGAGGAGAAAGGGGGAGAGGAGAGAAAGAGTCCACCAGAATTACGCTATAACCCGGTTTGTGATTCTGTTAGTCTGAATGAACTGTTTAAAGTTGAAGGGGGGGCGGGGACACAAAGAAACTAGCTTCAGAAACCATATTTTAGATTCAATTCAATTTTATTAAACCCAGACCAGTATTTTTTTTTTCCTGCCATGCTAATATAACCTATTATGAGAATTTTTTTCCCAGGGACAAAAACAACACCAACTTTCTCTCCCTAAGAGCTTCTTATTGTTCATTTTCGTTGCTATTTAGAGAAAAAGCTCATTAAAATATTATGAAGCACATAGAGTAATTATGTGCCAGCCTTCGCCAATGAGGAACATCTGTAGCATAGTGTATGTATATTTATATTACAGCAAACTTGAGCGCAGACTCTCTCTTTCACCCCTTTCTTCACTTTGCCTCTGTTCTGCAATTCTTTGTCCTGACTACAGAGCCGGCAACCCTGTGAAGCTGCACAAGCTACAGTGCGCGCATTGTCAGCCTCCAGCGCCAAATGTTATTATTCTATCATTAGCCTGTAGCTCACGCCAGGGTAAACTGTGCTCTGCTAAATGCCTCCAAACCTTTTTTTTTGCTCTTTTTATTCCCCTAGTTATTTTTAAAATGTATCTTTTCCCTCCTTCTCTCTCTGGCACAGAAGGATCTGCAAAGTGCATCCAACACACACCCAGTTCCCAAATCCGTGCTTCTCCTTTCTTTACATTATTCCACTTGCTTTAAAACCAAAGAACCTTGGGCATAATAAAAACATTGAGAGCTTGCCTATACCACAAATATTTGTGGAAAGCACATGGTGCCATTTTGCCAGACTACTCTTTTTTTTTTTTTTTTAATTAATTTTTATTGTAGGTTGTTCAAAACATTACATAGTTCTTGATATATCATAATTCACACTTTGATTCAAGTGGGATATGAACTCCCATTTTTACCCCATATACAGATTGCAGAATCACATCAGTTGCACATTGATTTACATATTGCCATTCTGGAGTCTGTTGTATTCTGCTGCCTTTCCCATCCTCCGCTATCCCCCCTCCCCCCTCCCCTCCCCTCTTCTCTCTCTACCCCCTCTACTGTAATTCATTTCTCCCCCTTATATTTTCCCTCCTTTCCCCTCACTTCCTCTTGTATGTAATTTTGTATACCCCTGAGGGTCTCCTTCCATTTACATGCAATTTCCCTTCTCTCTCCCTTTCCCTCCCACCTCTCATCCCTGTTTAATGTTAATCTTCTTCTCATGCTCTTCTTCCCTACTCTGTTCTTAGTGACTCTCCTTATATCAAAGAAGACATTTGGCATTTGTTTTTAAGGGATTGGCTAGCTTCACTTAGCATAATCTGCTCTAATGCCAACCATTTCCCTCCAAATTCTATGATTTTGTCATTTCTTAATGCAGAGTAATACTCCATTGTGTATAAATGCCACATTTTTTTTATCCATTCGTCTATTGAAGGGCATCTAGGTTGGTTCCACAGTCTTGCTATTGTGAATTGTGCTGCTATGAACATGGATGTAGCAGTGTCCCTATAGTGTGCTCTTTTTAGGTCTTTAGGGAATAGACCGAGTAGTGGAATAGCTGGATCAAATGGTGGTTCCATTCCGAGCTTTCCAAGAAATCTCCATACTGCTTTCCAAATTGGCCACACCAATTTGCAGTCCCACCAGCAATGTACAAGAGTACCCTTTTCTCCACATCCTCGCCAGCACTTGTTGCTGTTTGACTTCCTAATGGCTGCCAATCTTACTGGAGTGAGATGGTATCTTAGGGTGGTTTTGATTTGCATTTCTCTGACTGCTAGAGATGGTGAGCATTTTTTCATATACTTGTTGATTGATTGTATGTCCTCCTCTGAGAAATTTCTGTTCAGGTCCTTGGCCCATTTGTTGATTGGGTTATTCGTTATCTCATTGTCTAATTTTTTTAGTTCTTTGTATATTCTGGATATTAGGGCTCTGTCTGAAGTGTGAGGAGTAAAGATTTGTTCCCAGGACGTAGGCTCCCTATTCACCTCTCTTATTGTTTCTTTTGCTGAGAAAAAACTTTTTAGTTTTAGTAAGTCCCATTTGTTGATTCTAGTTATTAACTGTTGTGCTATGGGTGTCCTATTGAGGAATTTGGAGCCCGACCCCACAGTATGTAGATCATAGCCAACTTTTTCTTCTATCAGACGCCATGTCTCTGATTTGATATCAAGTTCCTTGATCCACTTTGAGTTAACTTTTGTGCATGGCGAGAGAAAGGGATTCAGTTTCACTTTGTTGCATATGGATTTCCAGTTTTCCCAACACCATTTGTTGAAGATGCTATCCTTCTTCCATTTCATGCTTTTAGCCCCTTTATCAAATATAAGATAGTTGTAGTTTTGTGGATTGGTTTCTGTGTCCTCTATTCTGTACCATTGGTCCACCTGCCTGTTTTGGTACCAGTACCATGCTGTTTTTGTTACTATTGCTCTGTAGTATAGTTTGAAGTCTGGTATAGCTATACCGCCTGATTCACATTTCCTGCTTAGAATTGTTTTTGCTATTCTGGGTCTTTTATTTTTCCATATGAATTTCATGATTGCTTTCTCTATTTCTACAAGAAATGCCGTTGGGATTTTGATTGGCATTGCATTAAACCTATAGAGAACTTTTGGTAATATCGCCATTTTGATGATGTTACTTCTACCTATCCATGAACAGGGTATATTTTTCCATCTTCTAAGATCTTCTTCTATTTCTCTCTTTAGGGTTCTGTAGTTTTCATTGTATAAGTCTTTCACCTCTTTTGTTAGGTTGATTCCCAAGTATTTTATTTTCTTTGAGGATATTGTGAATGGGGTGGTTGTCCTCATTTCCATTTCAGAGGATTTGTTGCTGATATACAGGAATGCCTTTGATTTATGCATGTTGATTTTATAGCCTGCCACTTTGCTGAATTCATTTATTAGCTCTAATAGTTTCTTTGTAGACCCTTTTGGGTCTGCTAGGTATAGAATCATGTCATCTGCAAATAGTGATAATTTGAGTTCTTCTTTTCCTATTTTTATGCCTTTAATTTCTTTCGTCTGTCTAATTGCTCTGGCCAGTGATTCGAGAACTATGTTGAACAGAAGTGGTGAGAGAGGGCATCCCTGTCTTGTTCCAGATTTTAGAGGGAACGCCTTCAGTTTTTCTCCATTCAGAATGATGCTAGCCTGAGGCTTAGCATAGATTGCTTTTACAATGTTGAGGTATGTTCCTGTTATCCCTAGTTTTTCTAGAGTTTTGAACATAAAGGGATGCTGTACTTTGTCGAATGCTTTTTCCGCATCTATCGAGATGACCATATGGTTCTTATTTTTAAGCCTGTTGATGTGGTGAATAACATTTATTGATTTCCGTATATTGAACCAACCTTGCATCCCAGGGATAAATCCTACCTGATCATGGTGCACAATTTTTTTGATATGTTTTTGTATCCGGTTCGCCAGAAGTTTATTGAGGATTTTTGCATCTAGGTTCATTAGAGATATTGGTCTGTAGTTTTCTTTCTTTGAAGTGTCTTTGTCTGGTTTAGGAATCAGGGTGATGTTGGCCTCATAGAATGAATTTGGAAGTTCTCCCTCTTTTTCTATTTCCTTAAATAGCTTGAAAAGTATTGGTGTTAATTCCTCTTTAAAGGTTTTGAAAAACTCTGCTGTATACTCATCCGGTCCTGGGCTTTTCTTAGTTGGTAGTCTTTTGATGGTATCTTCTATTTCCTCAATTGATATTGGTCTGTTTAGGTTGTCAATATCCTCCTGGCTCAATCTGGGCAAATCATATGACTTAAGAAATCTATCGATGCCTTCACTATCTTCTATTTTATTGGAGTATAAGGATTCAAAATAATTTCTGATAATCTTCTGTATTTCTGAAGTGTCTGTTGTGATATTGCCTTTTTCATCCCGTATGCTGGTAATTTGAGTTCTCTCTCTTCTTCTCTTTGTTAGCGTGGCTAAGGGTCTGTCGATTTTATTTATTTTTTCAAAGAACCAACTTTTAGTTTTGTCAATTTTTTCAATTGTTTCTTTCGTTTCGATTTCATTAATTTCAGCTCTGATTTTAATTATTTCTTGTCTTCTACTTCTTTTGCTGTTGTTTTGCTCTTCTTTTTCTAGGATTTTGAGTTGAAGTATTAGATATTTATTTGTTGGTTTTTTCTTTTTTTAAGGAATGAACTCCAAGCAATAAATTTTCCTCTTAGAACTTCTTTCAATGTGTCCCATAGATTCCGATATGTTGTGTCTGTGTTTTCATTTATCTCTAAGAATTTTTTAATTTCCTCCTTGATGTCTTCTATAACCCATTGATCATTCAGTAACCTATTGTTCATTCTCCAAGTGATGCATGATTTTTCCTTACTTCTTTTATTGTTGATTTTCAATTTCATTCCATTATGATCAGATAATATGCATGGTATTATCTCTACTCCTTTATATTGTCTAATAGTTGCCCTGTGACATAATATATGATCTATTTTTGAGAAGGATCCATGTGCTGCTGAGAAAAAAGTGTAACTGCTTGATGTTGGGTGGTATATTCTATATATGTCAATTAAGTCTAGGTTATTAATTGTGTTATTGAGCTCTATAGTTTCCTTATTCAACTTTTGTTTGGAAGATCTGTCCAGTGGTGAGAGAGGTGTGTTGAAGTCTCCCATGATTATTGTATGGTGGTCTATTAGACTCTTGAACTTGAGAAGAGTTTGTTTGATGAACATAGCTGCACCATTGTTTGGGGCATATATATTTACTCTTATTTGTTAAACTGAGTTAAGTGTAACACGATTCCAAAAACTGTCTTTAGAATGAAAGAAAAGGCTTGTAAAGCCAGGGAGATAATTACCGCAATCTGGGTTACAGAAAATGCAAAACAAAGGAACACAATTCCATTTTGTGTATGTGTTGTGTGTATGTATTTTTGTTTTGTTTGTTTTTTTCCCTTTGTTGATGTACCCAAACATATAAATATTCCATAGTGAATGTTGAAGAGAATAAAAATCCACCGAACCCTTCAGAGACCCAACAAAACACACACTATGTAGTGGACAGTGGTATGTTTGTTGTGAGGATATCTTTCCAGAAGGGAGGACTTTTTGTCTGATTTTTCTCCCTGCATCTAGCAAACACCCACCCAAGAGCTGCGGTTATCACTGCTTGCCAAGACTCTGACACCCACCTACCCTTCATTTGAAGCTGTCAATCCATTTTTTTGCACATGTAAATAAAACTTGGTTTGAAAGAATCTAGGATCTAAAACCTTTCATATGAATCCATAAAACTACTAAAGAATTCTTCAGTCCGTCTCCCCATGTTATTTTTATGACGATTATTATGCTATCAGCCTTCCCATTGTTGGGAATTGTGTCCGTTGGGATGGTTTTGTAGACTGGACCATTCTGTTTTCCTTTCTTTGTCTGCCAATTGTTTCTAGATCGAAACCACTTTTGAGACAATTATTTCCATACGTGTATGTGTATGTAAATATTAATAATCACTTCATGTGCATATATTTATGTCTACAAAAATAAACCATCCCCACACATAGTTCTCATTTTAAAAGTTTTTTGCTTCTTACTTCATAAAAAGGTTTGTGTTCCCCAAAGAAGTTTGTTAATGTACTTTATTAAAAAGAAAGAAAGAGCAAACCTTCCACATTTCCTTTTTTATGTTTAGAAGTGAACCTTGTCAGCGTGAGCTAAGCTTTTTGGTATGTTTCAGCTGAGTCCAGATTAAGGACTGCAGGTTTTGAAACGAACATCACCCAGTTTTCTCAAAAAAACAACACCTCAGTTCCCTCTTTAAATTTCATCTGGACTGTCTCTGACAGCCCCAGCTGACCCCCAAATTTCCTTCTCCTATTACTAACATGCTTTTCTCTACAGGCACAATAGGATGATATGTTTCAGAGAAAAAGGCAAATATGTATCAGGGGTTTCTTTCTTCCAGATGTAGACATTTTGTCACCCAAATAGCAACAAGAGGACACAGAAAATGAACCTGGGCTTGGGAGAGTCAAAATATAGCACGTCACTAAGGTGCATGTAAGGATAAACCCATGAAGCCCTCAAAGCAGAAATTGGCAACAGAACTGCCCCATTGAGCCAAGAAGCCAGTCAGGGCCTGGAAGCTTGTTATTATGGCTTGCTCTTTGAGTAAGACCCACAGGGAGGGTGTGAAGGCTGCTTAGTGTGAAGCCTGTTATGAATACTGGGAAGTATGAAAGAGATGGGTCTTGAAGGATTCTGAGTCTGATCAGGCTGTGAATGTCCCCAACCTATTTAAAATCTAAAACCAAATTAAAAAATTTTATTTTAAAATCTCAAAATAAGATCATGGGTCCCATTCTGAATTCTACTATATTAAAGACAGGTAGTTCTAAACATGGAACATTTTAAACTAACTGGGTGAGAGGCAGTGTTTTTGGATGAAGGTAGTAGCAAATGCTTACTTTAGAGTTAGAGCCAGACCAGTCATGGAGGGAGGAAAGATGAGCCATTTGGACAGTTCTGGTTAAGAAAGCACAAAATGCTAATTATCACTATCTGAATTATATGAGGTTTTGTTGGTCTTTTTCACTTTCTTTCATTTTTGTTCCTAAATATGGTTGAAGTATTTTTTCCTTCATAATGTTAAACTGAATCATGTGAAATTTACAGTTTGATAATTTTTTACTTACCTAATGTATGTAATTTTATGTGGTTTAGCCTAACAATTCCTTCCCTTCTAAAAAATCTGAATCTAATTTCTTGTGATTGACCCACTGAGAAACCAATATTATTTTTGAGCTGTTTTGTTTTTTCTCCTCTGCTTTCAAATTTAGACATTCTTCATATTTAATGCCTGTTGAAATTTTGGAGAGGTAGATAATTGGGTTGAATGAAAATGGACCAGGCAAAACCTGTGTTTAATGTGGGGTATAAGTGAGATAATTTTTCCTCTAAATCCTTCTTGAGGTCCTCTGTTTAGATCTCAGTTTTTAAATTCTCTTGCCCAATGAAGATATTAGGACCAGAATGTCACATTTGATGACCTCAGTGCCTTTATTTTGCTTCCAGTCTTAAAAAAGGGCAACTCAATTTAAAAAATAATCCATGTAAAAAAAATGGGGTCAGAGAAGACAAAGGTGTTCAAAAGCTCAAGGACAGACTTACAGTGATCCTTCACAAACTTGGTTCTCCCTAGGGTGAGAGAGGGTGTTTCCACAAAGTATTGTCCACATGCTTCCCAATACGTAGGATCTCTAGCAGGGTATTGGGTTCTGGAAGGACTCAGTGGATGCATGCCATAGCACAGTGCCGAAGAAGCATTTCCAGGACTTCTTCCTTGCCATAGAAGCTGAACTGAATGAAAGGGTAGAGCCCATCTGAAGGCGGGTCTGAAACACCAATGCTTAGAAGTTTCACGTTTCCAGTATTGTTTCCAGCTTCTAGAGAAGACATGGAGGGAGAAATTAAAGGCCAGATGTATTTTAACCCTTCTGTTCCAGTTGGACAATAGGGTAAATGCAGCCCAACACACTTCATCAGTTCAGAAATAAGACCCAAAGGGTGATTTAAAAAACTTAATGCAACTGGATACAAGTAATGTGTGAATAAAACTCCCAACTCGATTTTACTTTCCTGGCATATAATAGCTTTAATTTATATTCATTTTAAAAAGTCACTTTGGCACATTTCCTGCATATGTGTTTATTTAAAAAGTTTCCATGGCATCATTGGGAGTAAAAAGAATTAATCTTCATATGACTAAAAATAATAATAATAATGTCTTTTTATACTATTCTTTGTAATTAGTGTAAGCAGAAAAAAATTCAATATTTATTTTGAAACCAATAGGTGGTGCTATAAATTTCTATATTCTTAATTCAAAGCAATATGCCCGTTTTACTTTCCCATTCCTGAGTGGTGTTAGAAATTTCCTTAATTTATCACAGTAAGATTTTTTCATGACAAAAAAATTTAAAAAGTCCTGCATTGACTTTCCCATGCAGTTAGCCACTAGGATATGATTCTTTTCCTTTGGAAATTCAACTATAACTCAGAGTGTAAAGAGAAAATATATAAATTTTTTGGCAGAAAAGTATATTTATGGAAACAAACCCGTTTAGACTTTTCTGTGGTCTCCTTTCTCTCTTTTTTCCTTCTACTCATTGAAATGCCATAGACGAACATAATTTTATTTAATATGTCATTGTATGAACCACCTCAAGTACTAGATTTGTCTAAAAAGCAATCACCACAGTATTGATGGATCATGACTCTGTTCTGTCTCTTCATGGACTCCCAGAAACATGGAGCATAAGAGAACCTTGGAAATCAGGTAGTTGCAGATGAGACACTGATAAAATAAAAGCTCATACTGCTGGAAATAGGCACTTGGTGTGTGTCAACAGGGAAACCAACATATTTCTGGCATAGAAAGGTCTGGAGGTTTAAAGCCAATGAGAAATGAAAATCCAAATTACATTGCAACTTTCATATGTAATTTCAACTGACAAGTTTCATTAATGTATACGTGAAGATAAAAATCTCAATTCGTTTTCCTTGGAAAAGTTATAGAAATCCTTTACAATTCTCTCTCTCTCTCTCTCTCTCTCTCTCTCTCTCTCTCTCTCTCTCTCTCTGTGTAAAGCTGATATAATGGAGGAATATGAGAAGATCAATGAGGTCTTATAAAAGGGTTGTGGCAGCTGTGACTGACTACAATATCAGCCCTATCATTCCTCAAACATCTGGGTGATTTTTACCTCTCTTCTTCCAGATGTTTTGGTGTCTTGTAGAGATAGCCTTACATGCTTGTCAGTATTGAATGAGAAGCCTAGTTACTTATTGCAAGATGTGTTTGTAGGAGATGTGATAATTTGCATAAGATTACACTGTGAGCAATAGACCAAGTTTCCTCCTTCCCACCAGGAGACTTTTCTGGGCTGGCTAGTTATTTCCTGCCTCCCTTAAACTTGCTTTTCTCTGCCCTTCAGGGGTCAGGGTGCCTCCTCTTGGCTTAGCTGATAGTGATTAGACTGAGCCAACTATCAAATAGTCATTTTGTTATTCACACTAAATATTCATAATATTTAGAATATCAGAGGGAAAATAGGGTAGAAGTAGATGTCTTTTGGGGGGGTATTAATAAAAACACAGTATCTAAGAGAGGAAGTTGAGAGTCTTGATCTGCATGATCCTGCACAAATTCTACCTTGAGGATTGAAGACTCAGTTTTAAAGACTACACTTTTCAATGAATATTGACTATTTAGGGCATGACTTCGAGGAGTAACAAGAATAAGGAGACAGGATAAAACATGAGAAATGGTTTCATGAACTGCAGACTTTTCAGTTTGACTAAGATAATATTGGGGAGGATGCAATAAGGTTGGATATGATAACTCTCTCTTGGTAATTGATGATCTGTCATATAGAAAAGATATTTGATGTGATTCCAGAATGCTTATCAAGGATTAATCAAAGGGAATTGCCATTTGGTATCTCATTCTGCTGTCAAGATATTAGCATGAGATGTAAATAACTTTCTTTCACTGTTAGAAAATGAAATACAACCCAAAATAATAATTCCAGGTATAAATTGAAATAGACTTAAGTAATCTGGTGGGTTTTGACTCAATAGCAAGAACAAATTAAAACAACCAAAAAAGCCTTCTTAAAATTGATCTATGCAATAAAAATTTGTTGAACATCTATTATGTGCCAGGTACTTTCCTAAGCACTGACACTAAAACAGCAGATAAAGTAAAGATTTTGCTTTTGCAAGGCAGGGATGGAGTCAGTAAATAAGGAAACAGACCTATATACTGTTTGGAGGTGCTAAGTGCTATAAAGAAAAGGGAGTAAAGTAGTGAGGTGCTATTTTAGATAGAGAAGTCGATACTATCCACACATGAAAGGGAATGCTTTGGAGGCAGAGGCCAGCAAGAGTCCATTATAGATAACATTTCTGCAGAGACTGGGTAACCAATTTGAGGAGACATGAACTACAGGCATTTAACGTGTTTTATGCTGTCTACCCCACTAGTTTCTATATTCATGGGGGAGTGCGTTACTCTCCATGTCCAGTACTACCTGCTAGTGGAATGAAAGTTCTATAAAAAAGTTAGGCAGAGTACAACTTCAAAATTACTGTCCCAACTCAGATGACACATGAATTGTTTTCTGTGTATGCATTTGCCCTCTTCCTCTTTTTACCCTAAATCTCTATCTTCCCTTTTTTTTTAAAAATCTCTGAACAAGGGAATATGAGTTTGGTTCTTTATTATTGCAAAGATGTAGGAAGTGTGGGGATAGCAAGGTTGCACAGAAAATCAACCAGTCCCTCTGGGCTCAGTCCTGTCAATGTAGGACTCCTTTCTCAGCACATCTTATGGAAAACAGGAATAGTAGTCAGCAGTTTCAGAGGGCAGGGGAGGGGGAATTCAACTTGTTTAGTTAGGATTAGATTCAACTGCATGGAAAGAAATCTAAATAACTATGGCTTAAACACAGAGGATTTTATTCTCTCATAAAAATCCAGAGGTTGGACACTCAGGGCTGGTAAGGCAGTTGTGTAAAAATCTTCAGAGAACCAGCATCCTTTGAAGTTTCCGTTACACCTAGAGTAAGGCTTTCTCATCTGTATGGTCCTAGGGGTTATGGGAGGGTCAGGTGACTTATTGTGAATTTGAACTTATAAAAATGAACACTAATATTTGAAGTACTTTCATCTGATATATATATATATATATATATATATATATATATATATATATATATATATATATATATATTGAGTTTCTGTTTCACAAATGAATTTTGGTGCTAAAAAAATTGGGAAACTACTGATCTCTTTAACAGATGAGGATCCTGAAGGCCTGAGAAATGAAGCACTTTGTTTGAGACCCCAGAGACAACTACTGACAGGAAAAGGAGGGGTAATTTAAGGCACGTGATTAGATCTGTGCCAATGCCACTGTTAGGACAGTCAGTTCCTTATGCGTAAAAACATGTAATAGTAGACAGAAATAGAAGAGCTGAGACATACCACACATACCATGCACATAATTTAATCTACCCAACAAACTATACACATCTTCAGTGTTGAGTAAATAATATCATCCACTTAAAAGGTGAAGAACTTTGGAAAATAAGGCTAGACTTCATCTTTAACAACATCATACTCCTGTGTGATGAATTTGTACCTCAGGAAACCATGAGAAAGAATAGGAGAAATTCTTTCTAGGTACTTAAGAATAATACCAATGCACCTTTAAGTAAGTGACATGCAGTTACTGTACCAATTCTGAAACATCTTTCTTTTTCCCTTCTTTTATTTTCTTGTTTCAAAGAACTTTTAAAGATGCTTGGAGTAAATTAGTTACATTAACTATAGCAACTGTGAAGATGTAGGACTGTTGATTTGGTAAGATTGGATGAGAGTTGCCTCCTCTAATGTAAAAATTACAAGAGAAAAACCAGTGTTTTGCCTTTATGTCTAAGTAATGCAAGCCATTAAAATTCAGCCTCCATGAAAATCGGACAAAATTGTTCAAATACAGATTGAATATGTTTTAAACTGAGAAATTTGCCAGAATCATTTCCTATTTTGTGTGTAGGTGAAATGATTGAATTACCATTTCTGCCTACAACCAAAGAAGCCTAAGAGATTCTTGGGTCAAAACCATAAACAATTTTTCTTTGTCTAAAAGGAGTCCATAGTTGGGTTTTTACATGCAAACATGTGTGATCTCAATGTATATCAGAATGATTAAGAATTCAGCTATGATCCAGATATCTCTGTCTATAGGTGCTCATCTCAACCCTTGATTTAGAATGAATAGAACATACACATGAGAGTATAGCAAACCTTTTCCTTTTCTCAATCGCATAAAAATGAAAAGTCACTGTACCTGTGATTTGTTCTTTCTCAGTTTAGAAACTTATAAAGTAACCCAATTCTGCACATTTACTAGAGAATGGTGTAAAAGTCAAGGAAACTAGCAGGATCTACAGCATTACCACATTGGGATGTACTGGGAAAACCAGACAAGGGAAGGTGATAGCCAGTTGACACTGTTAGAGCAATTCCTTGCAGAGGGCTACACATCTGGGGTGTGTTGCTGCCAAGGAGAAAGTATGTGCTTTGATTAGCTGCAGCTCAAAATTAAAATGTGGAGAATCTGGACATGTTCTGCAGTATGCCAATGATGTAAAGTGTTCAGGGTAAGGTATTGACTTGTAGTTGTGGATGTGCATGTGTGTGTGTGTGTGTGTGTGTGTGTGTGTGTGTGTGTACACTGGAATAGTTTTTAATATCATGTGTTCTTGCTTCTAAATAGTTGAAACATGCTACACAGTGGGCTTTAAGCACGGTATACCATGAATTGAGATGTTTATGTCACTTCATAGGAAAAACCCACATTATATATATTGATGAGTAATAAAATGGCAGGTTGTCAGAAGACTTTGTCTGGAATTCGGTTAGATCCATGGCTTGCTGATTAAGTGATCTTAAAATATATTTCCTTTCTTTCTGAATCCATGAGAACTTGATATTTGTAGAAAGTGAAGAAAAGTGTTGTAACATTTAAAAAAGTTACATGCTTTAAAAATAGTATAACTTAATATTTAATCAGTGAATACATACTCTAATGTACATGATAATACATACTATATGTGTATATTTAAATATACAATTATTGTACTGCTCAAGAATAATATTATTATTTTCCCACTAACTTTTGTCATGGAGGAGAATTATCTAAATTGCATGATAAAGTGTATAGATGGTCATATTAAGCAACAAATGAGCTTGTGGTTCTGACTGTTTTTACTCATAAGTATTGCTGCATAGACAGCTCATCCTCAAATTCAAAGACCAGGTTCTCAGGGAATGTTGAAAGCCAAAGATGATGTAATGGTATAGTCAGTTTGGGATGCTATTTGCCATGAGCCTGAGTGGTTTATGTGTCCCAAATAATAGAAATTTGGCCTGAATTAGACAAAGAAACTTTTCGTTTTGATAATGAATTTCATCTTTTGACATTATTCTTCCACATAATATTTTATAGCTAGAGTAACCTAAATGTGGCAAAAGAAGCAAAATGGTAGATTCTGCAGACTTCTCTTGGCTTGTTGGTTGTACAGTCAGGGCCCTACGATAATGAGTAAAGAAAAATTAAACACAACGCATGTTTTCTATTCATGTATTCATTTGTGCCTTGAAATGTTGGCAACAGAATCATACATTTGAATTGTAATTATCAAATCTTAGAGCTGGAAGAAAACTAGGAGTATTCCAATCAATCTCCCTTATTATGGTCGAGAAATTCAGAACCTAAAAAAAGTTACCCTTTGTTAGCTTCAAAACCTAGAATTTAAAATCTAAGCCACAATTTCTATAGCTTTCTCCCCTTTACCTACCCTATTGACTTCTTAAAGTTCAATACATGTTATTAAAAAAAATAACAATGTGTCCTTACTATATAGAGTATTTGTTCATTAAACCAAACCTAATGTTCTTCTGGTGTCTACTTCCAAACTCCCCAATACCACCCTGTTCCTTTTGCTTATGGGAATTTTAATTATCACTGAAAAATCTCCAAAGAGGTCTTGTTTTCAGCCTAGGAATTTTTTAAAGATATAGGAGAACCTGAAAGAAAGGGATATTTCTATGTTTTTTTTCAATAGTTTGGCTTCACGAAGATTCTGTGTCATGGAGACAAAAGCCACTTCTGAATTTTATCTCTTTATTTTTCACTAGGACTGCTTTTCCAGAGTCCTTTAAATTGGATCCTTCCCACCTCAGGTACAGAAGGAAACTCTGAAGTTCTCTGGACCAGCCACACACTGCTGTGGAATTGCATGTTGGCTCTCAGGGCTCTTCAGTGCAGAGCACCAACAGGGCTCAGGACCTGTTACAGTGTGTTGGGACATAGCCTTGCCATATGGCTTCTAAATCTGCAATGTAGAGCCTGCAAGCATTTATGAATGTACTGAATAAATCAACACACACACACACACACACACACACACACACACACACACACACTTTAATTTGTATATGTTTTAAGCTATTTAGTTTTTTCGAGCACATGGAAAAAAATTGAGTCAGTAAAAGGTGTTCAGTCTGCAAATTGCTTTTTATTTATTGCCAAAATGAGTGCAACACCAACAACAATGAAATGGTAGAGCCCTGCTATCCTGCTTTGAGAGTTGCTTTTTTGCACAAGAAGCATTTTCCGGAGTTGCTTTGAATAGGTCCTTAGACACCACTTCAGAGTTAATGCTGCTGAGATTCAGGGGTTTACAGTGTAGACTAAATGTCCATGCATTTTGCTTAATATTAAAAAGATCTTGTATATGTTTAGCCAGAGAGTAGTACTTGTGTTCAAAGTTCAGATTTTTATTATATTTTATTTTATTCCCAGCTCAAGCAGGGATCTAAAGTGTGTGGTGGCATATCTTGGACCTGTATCACCTAGGAGGAGCTGCCTGATGAGATTTTGATATCACATAAGCCTGGCAGTATCTCCAAGGATTGCCACCTTGCTGATGCAAGCCTGCTCTCAGATTTTTCAAAGTATCTCCAGTTTTAAATATGCACTTTAAACTGGAGGTGGTTATTCCCTATTGGTTAACTATGGAAGTTTGCATTCTGTCATTCCCTACTTGGAACAACATAAACAGCTCACTCTCAGGTTTTGGAATGAGAGGAAATAAAGGAACACAGTAAGAACTTCTGATGGCACATCTGCTCCTGGAACTGAAGATAGGTCAGTTCCCACATACGCAAATTCTACTAAGGCAAATCTGTCATCACATGAAATAGAGCAATACTGGTACAGTAAGGATCACATGGAAAGAAAAATCTTAGAAGAATATTTTGGTGGGAAATGTCACAAATTCTACAAAATAAGTTTTGTAGAATTTTAGGTTAGATTCTCTAAGAATTTGCTATATAATAAAACTTAAGAGAGAATCCTAAGTAGCTGTTACTTTTGATTGGACTATTTATTACACAATTTGATTTGCTTTTCCAACTTACTTAAAGGGGTAATGGTACTATTTATAGAATTCTGGAAGTGAGAAATTTAAGATATTTAAGATGGGATCTACAAGGGCTATTTGTAAAGGTTCAAGTTTTGTCCAAAGGTTATTGGTGGAGAATTTCATTTTTGTACTGTAAACATTCTCATGTATTCAGTATCTATATCTATATTATTTCTATATCTCTATATTACACATATCTGTATATATGTTATACTATCTTTTTACTTTAAAATGGTTAGTAAGGAACTATAATTTCAAATCCGTAGTTTACAAAATGATGCACAATTCCACCAGAATATCAGAATAAAATTTTCTCAGGAGACTTTTTTTGGAATTAGAATAGTCTTTGAAGAAAATTCCCAAGTTTATCATAACAAATAGAAATAAAAACCTCAGCTAGAGGGAGATTCAACTCTCTGGTAAATTAGCTAGTCAGTTAAATCAGCTAGTAAATTAATTTTGTATTCTCTAATAATTAGCTTTGTTAATCTTGGGTCATAAGAGATTTGCTATTCATGGAATCACAAGCAGCATTTATTGTTAAACACTCATGTCTGTGGAATCTAATCCAGAAATAGACTCTATGTTAAAGTATGGCCAAATTTGCTTAAGGTGGGTGGGAGGATGGAGGAGATCATGAGATGTTTCATTTTCTAGAATAGTATTATGTGTCTCAACGGTCTCCTAATAGCTGCAGTAAAAAGCCGTGGCAGAGACCCACCATTGGCACCCAGTCTCTCTGTCTCTCACATCTATTTAGTCCCCACATCACCCCTTGAATTCAGTACAGCTGGTGGCTGGTTTTGATTAAGAACTATAGCATTAAGAGCAATAGTAGCAGTGGATCACTGCTGATTCTGAACTACCTTTTCCTGTAGAAGGGAGAGATAATTATTTGTCCTGATATTTTTTTTCCCTTTCTTCAAGGAAAATCAGTGTTCCTCCAAAGTCATCATGCTTAACAGTCCTGTCCGCAAACAAGGATTGCTCTTTTTCATTTTCCTCATGTTTTCTGAGATTTTCACTGCTGTTACTCTGGTCTTCATATCCTGTTTTCCTGCTTCCACTTAGACATGCCAATTAAAGAAAGATATGGTTTATTTTAAAAACATGGTGCTGATACTGACTGTAAAAAGAACTCTTAAACAGGCTTGAACTCTTCATCAGGATTAGCTGAATGTAGTATGTAAATCCCATATTGAATGGTGACCTTGTAAAGTCTCCAACAAGTAGGGCTGTATTGAGCTTTGTAGCTGCTTTAATGACCCAAACCTGCTCTTTTCTTGGGTATCACCAATCCTGGGTCAAGCTATATAAGGAACAAAATGTTCACTAAAAAGCGTTGGAAAGAATATTCCAATGTGGTGGTTCCTAAAATGTGGTCCCTCAAACCAGCATTATCAATATCACTTGTGGGAAATGCACATTCTCAGGCTCCTGACAAACTTGGGGTGGGACCCAGCACTCTATTTTAGCAAGCTCTTCAGATTTGTACAATGCATGTGGACATTGAGGAACCACTGTCTAGCACATCAACAGGTGTTCTGTTGGCACTTGTTGGTGTAAGCCTGCTTTAACTGCACTTAGGAAGTTGTAGCCTCCTTGATTTTTAAGAAAGTTGAGTGGACAGATAAGTCAATGGCAAATAAGTCCCAATGTATTTTTACTATGTAATGCTACCCTGATAATTAGTTCTCTCTCTCTCTCTCTCCCTCTCTCTCTCTCTCTCTCTCTCTCTCTCTCTCTCTCTCTCTCTCTCTCTCTCACACACACACACACACACTTTGCAGATACTGTTCTTATTTTACATCAGACACCACTGCAGAAATTGAGAATATTGTAATGGACAATAGACTAAGCCCCTGATGTAATGCTATTTGTAATCTACTGGGGAGAACTTCAAGCCTATGAGCAAGTGATATTACCACATAAAGTGGTAATAAGGGGGTTAGAAGGCTAGGGGATGACAGGGTAGGAATGGAGCTATTTTGGATAATGTAGATGGGGAAGTGTAGTTAACTCCTGAACCTTGTCTCATTTCTTCTCGGCCCTCTTTCCCATTTCGTCATTTTCTTCAGCAGCCAGATTCACATAAACATCACCTTATACCACAATTGTATCCCTAGGCTCTTCACAGGGGATTCCTGCCCCGCTGAGTGTTTTTCCCTGTGGTACACCCACACACTCACTTGGTCAAGGAGGACTACATGCCATTGGGAAAACCTTGAGGAACCAGAGAGAGGGGCTGGTGAATACTGTCCTCTTTCTCATTTGGGCAGACAATTCTGGGGACCATTCCATGTACTTCCCAGAAAGGACTCTATTCCTTGGATCAATTCTGCCTAGAAATTCACTTGCATTCAGGTCTTTTTCTCAGGCTCTGATTTGGGGAAAGTCAGGCCAAGACAGTACCCCAACTACAAGGAAACATGAGGGAGAAAGGCATGCAGATACCTGGAAGTGTGTTCCAGACAAAAACAAACGCTGAGAGATAGGAATTGAATTTTCTGTCATGTTCAAAGATCAGCATGCAGGCCAGTGTAGCATGGTTGGGGTGAGCATAGAGGAGAGAATGAGAGTGGTAGGAGACATGGCACAAGATGAAGCAGGTGCTGGATCACATAGGGCCTGGAAGGCCATCGAAAGGACATTGGTTTTAGTTGAATCAAAGGGAAGACATGGGGATTTTTGAGTAGAGGATGTATCTGGATCTGAAAGATGGTTTTAAAGAATCATTCCAATTCCTCTTTCATAATGGACTTTAGTGGGGGGCAAGTGTAGAGTAAGTAGGACACTTTGGAGCTTTTGGCAGTAATTCAGACAACGTAGACTATGATGGTAGCAATAGAAATAATAATCTGATGGAACTTGCCTGTGGATGGAATGTGGGTGAAAGAGGGGAAAGAAGGATAACTCCAAAATTTTGGTTTGAATAATTGGAACAAATGGAGTTGCCTATGAAAATTCTTCAAAGAGAATTACTGATAATAATTGAGGAAGCCTTATTTTGAGAAACAGATGTTTCTAAATTATTTTTTTTTTCTGTTTTTTTAGTAATAACTTAATAGTTAGGGCCATTGGATAGCTGGACATTCTCAGCCTATAAACCACACAGGTTTGCTATCCAGAATCAAATAAGTCTTCATCTTTTCCCTAAGACTAGCAAAATCAGCATAATGTAAGCTTGTTCTCAAGTAATATAGTAGCTTTAATGATAATCATTTATTGCATCAACCACTCTTCATTAATTATTATTGTTAAATCTGAAAGTTAGGTGTGTTTATCTTTATTTTATAGATGATAAAACTGGCAAAGGGTGTGACTGAATAACTTCCCTAAGGGCTCACTGCCTTACAAAGGCAGATCTGAGATCCAAGCCCACATCTTCCTAACTCAACTTGCTTTTGCTGTTGATTACTGTATCTCCTCCCCTCCCCATCTTGATCATAATGACTTGCCAACATTAATTCCTAAATCTCTGCCAGCCAATGTAAGAGTGACACCTTTTCCCCCTCCTCCTTCTCCTCCTCCTTCTCCTTTTCCTCCTCCCTTTTCTTTTTCTCTCTCTTTTAACAACACAGAAGTGTAGTTCTCTCTTATGGAAAAGTGAAATACAAGAACATCAGAATGATAACAGAGCTTCACATGTAGCCTAAATTCTTTCTGTCTTCTTGTTCCAGTAATTCTTTTAAAAATCTCTTTCCTTTTATTTTCTCTGAAAAAAATTTTTTTTTGACCAGACCTTCTGGGTACACTTAGCATGAGGTCAAAACTGTACACTCACAGTTAACTGTATGCCAGTACAGTTAACTACTCCACATTAATTTTCTCTCACCATGTTCATTTGTCCCTTTATCACTTATCTTTACACTCTTCTAAGACCATTTTCTCTTTGTTCATCTCCTGAGTCTTCCAATTAAAGACCTGAATACCAAAAGTAAAATCATTTTTGAGATGATGCAAAAAACTCTAAAAATGATAAAACATATACCGATTGATACCATGAATAGTTTTTTTTAAACTTAATTTCCTCCCTTTCCCCCTAATATTTGCAATGTACACCAGTTTCTCTCATCTAGTAGTGGAGCCACTTTGCTGTATTTTTGTTCCACTCAGAAGGCTGGGGTAAGTCCTTAGGGTGGGCTGGATACCCAAAGTTATCTAATCACCAGGAAACATAATACACAGGGAGAATTCAAGTTATACTCAAGGAGAAGGACCCAAGCTATAGTCGGGAAGCAAGATGAAGTTCAGGCCTAAAGAATGTAGTGAGGTTATAAACAGGATATTATGTAATGAGGTTATAAGCCAGAAGGATCAGAAACACATGGGTTTAGTGTGTAGAGGTTACGACAAGTGGCTCAGGACAGATTGTGTCTGATCAGAGGGTATTGGTAACTTGATTTTATATGATGCCAGCTGCTTGGTACAAGTATAGATTTAGTGGATTAAACAGCTGGAAACCAGACCTTATTCCTAAGTAGGGGGAGTTTAGGAACTAGAGGCTAATAGCTTAACTGTTCATCATCCAATTAGCCAGGGTCAACTCTGACAGCTATTTCTGTGTAAATATCTTCACCCTGTTGATCCATTCATTCTTGCACGGACATCAGTATTCTCAGACATGCACCAAGCCCATGTTTTGTATCAAGTTGGGAATAGAATTGGAAATAGAAAGATGAACAGACATTGTCCTTGCTCTGAAGGAAGTTTTGGTTTCATTTGGAGACAGATTTAAAGAAAATAATGAATATAAATGGCATTATACTCAACTCATGGGGCTTACCATGAGGGCCAAGGGAAGCACACAGAATCACAGTCCCAAGTCAGAGATGGCTTCACAGAGGAGATTGTACTTGCACTGATTTTGAAGCATTGGTTGGAGTTTGCTGGACAGACAGACAATATAGAAGAAGTGAACAGATTCAGGGAGCAGGTTTTCTCAACTGGGAAAACACCTGCAGATGCTGAAGAATGATCAAGCATGCTGTGTCAGGAGATTGCAATGAAATGGTCAAGTACGTGTGATGGGTGAGAGGAGTTAGCCAAAGCCGAGTTTGGGTAAGTTGGGAACCATGAGAGCTGAAAGGAGCTTGTACTCTATACCATGAAGATGGGATTCTTTTTTTAGGTAGATAATGACAAGTCTTTGGGTAATCATCACAATTAAATATTTGAGAAAGTCTTTTGCTAGCAGTTGTGGACATTTAGGCTGTTCTTTACAGTCTGTAAATAAATAAGCAACTACTAAGTAGAGGGGTAGGAACCAGAGAACTCTGAAGTGGCACTATAAATTCAAACAAGAGCAGAGGATCCCACTTTCACTGAGAAATTTAGAATATTCTAGGACAAATAGTTACAAGTCATATCAGCAGTACTACTTCTCCTAGGCTCTGTTTGAGCCTATATTGTTTGAAAGTATCATTATAAATCATTTTTTTCTATTTTCTGTTTTAAGGAAACTATATTCAGATAATTTAAATAAATCAATTTCTTTTCTACAAGACCCTAGCATTTTGTTTGGAAAGACCTGTTTTAAAACTCAGTTTTTTTTTTTTTTATTTTTGGTACTGATTTTTGATGAGTCAGAAAAATTACTTCTTTGCCCAAAAGAGGCATTCTCCGAGGGAAGCTTTCTCTCTGGACATGGGTCACAAAGTCTCTTGCCCAAAGTACCCAGGGTGAGCCATAATTCCTGACTCTATTAGTTAAGTGTTTTTCTTAGGGTGAAAGTGCTAGGTGTGTTTACCCCCATATTACTTAGGGGAGTGTAAATATCACTCTCAATTCTTTCTACATTAGCTTTAATTGAAGAAGAAAGTAAAGCAACATTCACTGGGGAACAGCCTGAGTGGCTATATTTCTAAAAATAGTATGTGCTTAAGGGTATGATTAGTTGAATTCTCTGAAGGAAATTACTGCCTGTAGCCCTTATGGCTGAGATCAAAGATCATGTAGGCTGGAGACAGCGTCTTACATGTCCTTCTGTGGCCAGATCCTTGCACTGGGCCTAATTCATCTCAGGATTGCAAAAATGTTAGCCATTACTGAGACCAATGGGAAATTGCCAGAGATGGAGAAGGACTCTGCTTTCCAGTCCTTTGGAACTTTTATGGCCCAGACTTGGAGGCCCATCCCAGACTTCCAGATGAATTAATATTTATAGGGCATAGGGCAAAGGGCCTGATGATTTGTATAGACAGCAAGTGTTTCACGTGAATCTTCTTAATCAGGCAAGTTTGGGAAAACCAAGCTTAATTTATCTGAATTTATATGAGGTATAAATTCCCAGGGATGAGTGGGAGAAGATATTTCAAGTTGTTTTTTTTTTTTAATTTTTAAGATGTTTTTTCTGCCATCATCCCCTCCTAGCGACTTGAGTTGTGGTTCTGGCTTTGTCAAGATCTGTCTCAGTCCAATGAAATAGAATCTTCATTTTAACCAATCTCAAGTGATTTTTGCACAGGAAAATTTGAGGAGAATTGATCTAGAGAAGGAATCAACAAATTATGGCCAACAGGCCAAATCTGGCTTGTTCTTGTCAGTGAGGTTTTACTGGAACACTGTCCCATCCATTTATTTATACATAGTCTACGGCTGCTTTTGTGCTACAGCAGAGCAATGGAGTGGTTATGACAGAGACCACATGGCCTACAAAGCCTAAAATATTTACTATCTAACTTTTTCAGAATAGACTTTTCAGTTTCTGATCTAGAGTACATAAACTGCTTGAATTTGCAAATAATACCATATAATAATAAGTGCAGTAAAAATTGACTTCAACTATAATGTTTTATTACATTGCCACTATCTCATTTTTACCCTTTTCATTGTCCCTAAGTTCAAGGTTTGAGTACTCATTGAGAAATCACTTGTCTACAGTATCTGACTATGTTGTACCCATCCCAAACACCTTCATCTATTCCCCCTTCCAGTGAAAGCTAAATTTTAACAGAGCAGTTAAAGCTTTCCTGCATGTAGATCTCACTTCTATTCTCTCCATGTCTCTTGTCAAACATATAGTTGCCAATTTGTAAATATCACTATTATTTTACTGTTCAAAATCCAGACAAACAACTCTTTATCCATAAAGCCTTTCTATTTCTCCACCAAATATTTGATGGATGACTAGTGCTGGACTTTCTTGGGCAATGGCTACTTTGTAACTACCTTATCTCCACCAGAAAAATAGTTTTAATAGCTGAAATTATATTTTTAAAGTTCTGTAATTTCAAGTGAGTTGAATTCATATACAGTCATTTCTCAGTATCAGGAGGATTGTGGACTCCAAAATCCACGATGCATATAACTTATGCACATATCCCATATATTTTAAATAATATCTAGGTTATGTATAATGGCTAATGCAATGTAAATTGTTGTACTGCATTGTTTAGGAAGTAATGACAACAAAAAAGCCTGTATAAAATCAGTACAGATGCCTCTTTTTTCCTTACTTGATCCATGGTTAGTTGAATGGATGAGAATCCTGTGGATACAGAGGGCTATTATAGATGATATATTTTGTATCTATATAAATTAAAATTTTTTTTTTTGTATCTCAAAGTGACTAGATCCCATCCAGCCTCAAGTGAGCAGGGTACAACAATAAAGGAGGGTAAGTTCCAGGAGCCAGGTCAAATAGGCAGGGGCTATTCTTATGGCAATTGTAGCAGATACTGTTGGTGTTTGCTGGGGTTTGACTGTATCCTTGAACAACTCCAGGTACCCCTGAAGTAATGTGGGACAGAAAACAGTGAACAAATACTCTAGCTTCTGTTATATGAGGTAGTCCTTAAATGCTCATGTGTGAGAATTTTCAGAGGTAAAATAATTAGATTATGAGAGTTTCAACCTGATTAGTGGATTAATCCACTGATGTGGATTAACTCTATGGATTAACTGTAGTCAGGTAGGGTAAGGCTGGAAGACAAAGATCACTGGAGGCACGCACTGGAATTTATATTTTGTCCCTGGTGAAGAGAGTTCTTTTTGTGCTTCTTGGCAGTCATGACATGAGCTGCTTTCCTCCACCACAACCTTCCACCATGATGTTCTTCCCCAACTCAGGCCCAGAGTTATGGAGTTAGCCAACCATGAACTGAACCTATGAAACTGTGATATTGTTGGGTCTTTTGATCACAGTGCCTTGATATTGACTAAAACAGCTTCCTTCCTTCTTGAAGATATAATTCTGATCAGATCAGTGTTCCATTCAATCTTTCAGAGCTCAGAGGCATAGAGCTGTAACCTTCTCATTAAAGACCTTGTAGTGTTTGTCCTCTCTTTTCTGTCTCATTTCTCTATTCCCACAATACTTCCTGGGATCAATTTCCTAATAAACTGCTTATATCTAAGTCCTTATCTCAAAAATTACTCATTGCTTTTAGAAGAACCAGATTGTGACAGGCAACCTCTGAGATGGCCCCAACCATTGCTGCTTTCTGGTACTCATGTTCTCATGTAGAATAGAAATGTGACCTGGTGACTTTCTTCTAATAAAGGAATACAGCAGAAATGGAGATCCGTCACCCCTAAGCTTAGATTATGAAAAAGTGGTGGTACCTGTCTAGGGAACACTTTCTCCTTCTCTGCAGATGGCTCAGTCTAGGGAAGAGAGCAGCTATGTTGTGAGGCAGCTGTGTGGTAAGTTCAGGGCAGTGAGCTTAGTAGCAAATCTTTTGAGATTGCTCAGAAGCAAAATCGTTCCTATTTGAACCTTGAGGCAATTGACGCCAGCTGACAACTTGATTGCAGCCTCATGAAAGACCCTCACCAGAAACACTCAGCTACACTGTTCTTGATTTCTGACCTATGATAACTATGAGATAAAAAATAATCTGTTGTTTTGAGCAGGTAGGTTATTGTCATAATGCAATAGAAAACTAGTGTACAAATTAAGACACTTGTATAAATCAGTATTATTGGAATTTCAGTTGGAAGCTCTCCAACTCTTTTGACAAAGTTATGTTCCCATGTCTTGTGCACTCAAAACACCTTGTAAATCTTCCTTAATGTGTAAGACTCTTGCATTCTTTTACTTAAAAAGTTACCTTCTTAACAAGACAGTGAGCTCTATGAAGATTGCCTCTTTCCTGTGAACTCTACATTCCCTGTGCTCCTAAGAATTATTTATTGAAAGTAAAGGCATTAGTCAGATTGGTTTTGTATGTAATTAGTAGATACTCAGCTATTAGTTTAATTAATAAAATGTCAGAAGAAAGATCTGTAGATTTGACTGGATCTTGGAGATCAAAAGATGTTAGTAGAATTCTATCATCTGGTCTTTGTGTTGTTCTTTTTCTTTGTTATCTCCTTTTTATTTTCTCCTTTTCTCCATCCTGTGGATCTTCTTTATAAACCTCATCTACAAGCCAACTCTCCTAGGAAAATGACTTCTGGGATACTCAGATTGAAATCCTCACAGCTGAACAAATCCATCTGAAAGAAAACTTTTCAATGATTTAGAAAATGCTCTGGGTTTGAACCTTTCTGCATTAACTTGGGCACCAAGGCCATCCATGAGCCAGTCACCATGTCCAGGAGAATGTGATGCACAAACTGGGGAGGCCTAGGTCCAAGGTCCACTCAGACATGTGAAGAACCGGTAGCCCCTTCAACCTAAGGGTTGTGTTCTCAGCAAAAAGGGTGATGAATGCTGGCCATAAATCCAAACAGACATAAAAATAAGTAAACAAAACTTAAAACAAAAACAACTAGGCATCCCCATACAGTGAGGATTAGAAATACAATTGAGAAGATATAATATCATAGAAGGAAGGCAGTAATATGAGTAGAATATAGACAGCAAGATGCTAAGAAAGATATGAGCAATTAAAGAGAGGAGGGCAGGGTTATAAGGTATGCAAGGACGATTGTGATGAAGAGAGAAAGCTGAAGGATTTCTTCTGCATCTCCCTACCCACATCCTTCTACAATCCCTCTGCCCTCATGCATTCTTGGGCTTAATGATGATGGAAGAAAGCTTTAAAAAACTGTCTGGGGATAGACAGAAGAGGATATTTGGATGTAGGGGTTTTGTGAGTATATGTTTCTTTTTCCAGAATTTGACCATTCACAAAACTCTTGTGAAGAGTCACTGTTGTTATCTGTGAAAATTGGCTCATCAATAATTTATTTTCAATTTATTAACTAAACAACTAATATAAACCATAAGTGTCATGGAATGATACCAATCCAGACACACCCTAGCACTAGATGCAAAACAAAAGTTGCAGAATACACATTTGGGACTCAATATGTCAGCAACTTTTCCAGGACCCACGAAAAGGCATTAACTTGAAGAGTTATTCAATTTGGGATTAGTAGATGTTGAGCATCTGCATGCTATTCACACCCTTATTATCCTGGACATAATTAACTTGTGTTACTTCATCTGAGAATCATCACCCTGACAAAGCAGTTGCCGAGGGAGATGGTGGAGACCATGGACAGGACACTATAATGGCCTTTTGGGGATGACCTTAAAAAATGGGAATAATAATAAAAGACATCTTATGCTTATATTTCTGCACAGTCCCCCTCAGAATGCATCTGGACTCTGCCTACAGAAATATTGATTCTTCTCAATCCTCTCTCAACATTGCTTTCTCACTCTTTGGTCTGTTCCTTGCTCTAATCTAATCTGTCTCAAGTTCAGCACTATTGATGTTTTGGATGAGGTAACCCATTGCTTTGGGGAACTGTTTTGTTCATTGTGAGATGTTCAACAACATCACTGACCTCTGCCAGCTAGATGATGCCAGTAGCACCTTCAGGCATCTACTGGTTCTTATGACTCTGGTTGAGAACTATTGGACACTACTCTATACTATTCCGAGCTGAAAATATTCCTTTTTGTGACTTTAATGATCATCCTTGCTAATGGTTCCAACACTTGTGTCCTTGTCCCTAGTACTTCTCCAATATGAGATCTTGACTATTCCTATCACATTCATAAATGAACATATCAAAAACTGAATTTACTTCTTTCTTCAAATCTTCTCCTCTTTCTTCTCTTCCTGTCTCAGTCATAGGTAAACTTTCCCTTTACTCTTTCAAACTAGAAATTCCTTGGTTATTCTCTGATTCTTTTGATAATATACTTTCAAGAGGATTCAGCTTTTGTGGATCTAAAACATACAATTTGAGGGATCTTCTTTTTTTTTTTTAGAATTTTATTTATCAATTGATACATTTTCTTATTGTTTATGATCTTTTTTTTATTGGTTGTTCAAAACATTACAAAGCTCATGACATACCATCTTTCATACGTTTGACTCAAGTGGGTTATGAACTCCCATTTTTACCCCAAATACAAATTGCAGAATCACATCGGTTACAGTCACATTTTTACATAATGGCATGTTAGTGACTGCTGTATTCTGCTACCTTTCCTATCCCCTACTATCTCCCCTCCCCTCCCCTCCCATCTTCCCTCTCTACCTCATCTGCCGTTTGTGAATTGAGGGATCTTCTTTAAAAATATTACCAATTTATAAATTAGAAACAGGCTTTTGAAAGGAGCTGTTACAAATGAGGAGACTTGAGCCTAAATTTTGTTAGTTTCATAGTTAATCCAAATCTGTATTTATTATTTTTAAACAATAAAGATAATTTACTCATGTAAAGCTTTTTTTTTTTTTTTTTTTTTTTTTAGTGAAAAGGTCTAGCTTTCCATCAAAATTGGGGAAAATTTAACCTAATAAACAACATTTTTTATACAATGTCTATCTTGTATCATAGATATTATACATTTTTTCTTCATTTAATTTTTCTTGCTACATATAAGGAAGACATTGATAAACTATTGTTGTTAATAGCATGACTTGAGATGCCAACAGGCCTCGAACAGATTTATAGTTCTAGGACTTACCATGTGTTTGAACAAATCAGCCAGTTAGAGTTTCGGTTTCCTCATCTATGAAATGTAAATGAAGCACCAACTTCATTGAATTATGTGTGGATTAAATTTGTGAGTATGTGTTAAACACTCAGAGTAGTACCTATTGCAGTGTATTATAAGTGTTAGCTATTGTTAATTTGCTGAAAACTGAGGCTGAGAAAATAACTAATCCAAGGACATACAGTTAAGATTGGGGAAAAGATAGAAACTGGAATACTATGAGCTCAGACCTTTTCTACCATACCAGATCTGCAAAACAGCCTTCATGGGTTTTGGTGAGGATTAAATATGTCATTATTGGCTCAATTGCTTTATAAATTCCTGGATCAACACACAGAGATTATACTCTGTGGGGAAAAAACCCAAACTAGAAACTAAATGGGGTGTTGTTTTAAATAAAAAGTTTGGAATTAGGAGTAAATTTAATAAGGAAAGTGCAAACCTTATACTTAATACTACAAAACCTTTTTGTCAAAATTTAAGAAGACACAAATAAATGCAAAGACATTCTGTGTTCATAGAGTAGAAGACCTAAATTGCTATAGTGACAGACACATACTCATCAAATTGGTCTACAGATTTAATGCAATCCCTATCAAACAAAGTCCTTGCTGTTTTCTTTGCAGATATCAACAAGTTGGTTCTAACATTCATATGGATACAGAAAGGATCCAGAATAGCCACAATCATGTTGAAAAATAAGGAATAAAGTTGGAAGAGTCACACTTCTCAATTTTATAACTTACTACAAATCTCCAGCAACATTTTTATTTGAGGGAGACCAGGGATTGAACCCAATAGTGCTTAGCCACAGACCAACATCCCTAGCCCTTTTTAAATATATTTTATTAGAGACAGGGTCACACTAAGTTGCTTAGAGCCTCAACAAGTTGATGAGTCTGGCTTTGAACTCACAATCCTCCTGCCTCAGCCCCCCCAAGACACTGGGATTTCAGGCATGTGCCACCATACCAGGCCAAATCCACAGCAATCTTAACCACGTTGTACTGACATAAAGGAAAACAGAGATCATTAAAGAATAATTGGTAATCTAGAAATAACTCCTCACCAAAAAATTCCCTGGTCATTTCACACTAATGTGTGGTTCTCAGTGGCTTATACAGAGGTGTCTCAGGAAGCCTACTGAGCAGCTGTGTCCCTTTGTGGAGCAACTACCTTGTCTTTACCTGTCCTGCTTCTTGGCCTCACTTTACTTCTTCCTCACTTTGGCTGCCTTGCTCCAACTAAATTGAGTCTCAGTAGAGCATTAGTACTTAAACATGTTCCACCTTCTGTTTTCTAAAAATATGGGCTACAACAAGAATGTCATTGTTCATCCAGCTATCAGTAAAGTAGCATTCTAGTTCCAATTCTTGTCCTGTTGATTATAGGTGCGACTTCTTCGAGAGATAGGAATTGCAGAATTTGAGACTCAAACCTCATCTTGAACTTCTAACCCATTATCTATGCTTCTTTCCTCTGGTGACAAGAACATTTCACAGGGATTTCTGGTTTACTGTTTATTTCAAAATCATTTTGTGTTCATTTCTACTTTAATATTTTATGAAGGAAACCAATTCACTTAACTCACCAATTTACTTAATTCACTGAACATTTTGTTCAACCTATAGTGCAAATATATTTAAAATTAGATAAAGTCTAGTTTCTATCTTCTTGGAAATCTCAATTAATTGGTGAAAATAGATATACTTCAATCCAAAGGGACTGAGGCATTGTTTAGTGGAAAAATAAATGTGAAAGAATGAGCATATGGGATTAATTCCAAGTGGTAAAATAGATTTGTAGAGTAGTTTCTATTTGGTTAAGCATTGCAAATGCATATGAATGCAAAAGATACAATTAGTGGAGATGGGCAATATAGACATATAATGAATAAATGTAATAGAGAAGAAACTCTAGAGTGGAATCAAGGAGAGACATAGGGTTTGTGTATGTGTTATGGGGCAAGGATCAGATTTAAGATAGTGAATGTATATTAGAAAATCTAACATCTAGATCATGGAGAGCCATGACTTCCAGGCTGCAGATTTGGAATTAATGAGGATAAATTTAGAAAACATTGAGATGTTTAAAAATGGTGGTGATGTGATGTCTGGTATCTCAGCTTTATAAAGGTAATTCATTGTGGGAAGAATCGGAGAGGGAAGAGTGCAGATGAAAACAATGGAGACCCAAAGGCAGCAATTATTCAGGTGACATGAATTTACCTCAGTTGAGGGCTAATGCCAAGGTATGAGTTAACGCAAGGAGAATATTTTAAAAATTAGTTTGAATTTGGGCAAGAGAGGTAGAAATTCGATTAGTGCAAATTTTGGCTGAATTAATTAGATAGTGGTCTTCATTCAATCTCATTGTGAGGAAGCTAAGATACATTTGACTCCACTGACTATCCTGTTGATCTACTTTGCAGTATTTGTTACTCTGCATTTGTTCTGTCCTCGAAGAGGCTTCATTACATTATAGGGGGGTGACACTCCAGAAATCTGCTGCTAAGAATTTTGTTGGGGGTAGGTCCGAGGGAATGAATTCAGGGGCACTCAACCACTGAGCTGCATCCCCAGCCCTATTTTGTATTTTATTTAGAGACAGGGTCTCACTGTGTTGCTTGCCTCTCTTTTACTGAGGCTGGCTTTGAACCAGCGATCCTCCTGCCTCAGACTTCTGAACCGCGAGGATTACAGATGTGCACCACCACAACCAACAAAAATTTTTAAAAGTATTTTGAGTTGCTTTTTCTTTCCTTCATGGCTAAGAATTTATCTATCTATCTATCTAGTCATATGTATATCTTTTTTGAAGCTTATAGTTCTCCTAAATATTTCTGTAGCCCTTTCTCCGAAGAAACCTCCTTTTCTAGAAATAATTCACTTTAATTTTATTATAGAATTTTAAAAATTGTACAAATATAAACAGAATTGAACAATGTTCCCTGAATAATTGGTTATCTAGTTTGTAAAACTACCTACTCATGGCCAATTTTTGAAGCAAATCCTAGACATAAATCATCACATTCCATTAGGGGTGATTTTTATATGTGGCTTTAAAAGATAAGAACGCTTTGAAATATATGTAAAATACAGAAACAGCTAAAATTACCAAGTTTCTTAAAATAATCAAACATTCAGTGTTTAAATGCCTTATTTGTTATAATTTTAATAGTCTGTTTTATTCAAGGTCCAAATAAGGTCCACACATTGTGATTAGATGATATCTTTCACTTTTAAATCTATGAACTTCCCTTCTATATCACTGTTTTCTTCTTTCCTTGTAAGCAAACAGAAAACATGTCATCCTTTAGAATCTGCTCCCTGTGTGGATCTTGTGAAATACTGCTCTATGCTATCACCTTGTATGCCTGACTATCCTAAGTATGACTTCCAATTTGGTACTTGAACTCACAGCAGTAACTTCTATAGGGGGTGATTTTGCCCCCAGATCTCCTTTTCCCATGAGTCATTTGGCAATGCCAGGAGACATTTTTCGTTTTCATAACATGAAAATTTTATCTGTATCCAGTAAATAGAGGCCAGAGATGCTGCTAAATATCTGAGAATATAAGGAAAAATTGTGGGAACATCTCCCATAAGTGAATAATTATCTGGCCTCGAAAGTGTTGAGGTTGAGACACCGTGATCCAGAGGCTTCATCTGATTCAGCTCCACATTTTGGGGCAAGATTACTGTAGAGGTGTTGTTTATTCTGGTTGTTAGTGACAGAAGTGATTCTGGGTGGAGTCACCACCTAGAATCCCTAATTCATTAGGAATTGCAAAAGGGTAATATTCTTATTGTAGCATTCCTTCTTCATTTGTTAGCTGGAAAACTCTTATAAAGAGAAACTTCCCCTCAGCTACTCTTTGATTAACCAGAAAGATGATTTAAAGTATTAAGGTCTATTAAATATCTAGCGAGCGGGTCAAACTCAGCCAGAAGGCTGCATATGTTTTCTTTTGAAGCACTTAGACTCAGATCCAAAGTGGAACCATGTACACAATGTCAAGATTAATTGGTTAGAATACACAAGCCTTTCCTTTTTGTCTTCCTAGACAATCTATTAGAATATTTCTACTGAGATTTTTTTTTCCCTCAGTAACTTTATCTGTATTTAAAGTTAATGAGCTTTTTCAATTAAGGCTACAGATATTTAGCCTTTGGATAGTATTTGGATGAATCAGGGTGTATCTAATTACACTGGGTAAATTCTTAAGAGGCTGAGGAGATTCTTTATTCAGAACAAGCACATATTAAGTTAGAGTCACGTAGTAGACATTGGTTCAACCTGTGTAGAAATCAAATTTGCAAAAGGAGCCTCCAGATGTAGCTGAGAGTTTGAGAAATATATGCAACGGAAAGCAAAGAAATTATTCTTTTTGACCAAAATATGGTGACTGTAGAACTAGAAGACACAAGAGAGGTATTCCACGAGTTGAGTGCTCACAGAGCAGCCTTGGTGTGTTTTTCGGGGGGTGGGGGGCTCTCATTCACTGACTTATCCTTGGCCTAACTTAAGGCATTGTTAGATGTTCAAGTGAAGTCAGGAATTTGTTCCAGAATGAGGTTTTTCAAAGATCTGGCTAGGACTGAGTTTCCTCCCTGTGCCTTTCACTGTGGCTGGGATGGTTGAAGATTATGATTGACCAGATCTGCAGCTTGTGGCCACTTCTAGAGCCACCAATATCTTCAGCTCAAACACACACACACACACACACACACACACACACACACACACATACACACACATCTTCATGTGGATCTAGAGGGGAAGAGGCCCCAACCCAGTGCTCCAGGCAGTCAGGTAAAACAGATGTCCTCTGTGCTTAGGTTTGTTGTCTCCTGACTCCACCATGTCTTTCTGTCTACTTCATTTTTATTTGTCTTTATCAATCTCCTTTATGAAGAGTATCTGGAAAAAAAAAAGGTGCTCAACAAAATCGCTAGTTTTTTCCTGAAGATTTGGGCCTGCATCTTTTAGCTTGCCAATCATCTCCTACACATTAACTTCAGTAAATTAGCCTTCAGGCAGTGACAGTTGTTGAAATTACAATTTTGTGATTCTTCTCTGAGAATTTCAATCATGACTGGATCTCTCTTTCAAGAAGATTGATCTATTTTAATAATTACAGCATATCATTTAGGACAAAGGGGGTGGGGGTGTCTTTCTGTTTGTGTGTGTGCGCACGTGTGTTTCATTAAATATTAGAGGAGAAATTTAAACTTCCTTTCTATCTAAAAGGGAACCGCAGGAAATTCTTGACTTTTGTACTTTATTAATGGTATTATTTTAATTATTTTCATTAGTGGGGATATTAGAGAAGGTATTTCTAGCAGCTAAAAGGAAATAGAAAACAAAGCAATTTGAGGCATGAATTAATCTGTGGTGTGGGTGGGGGGAGGGCAGGTGGAGGGAATTTTAAGATTTTAAAATATTTTGCCTAAATCAGCAAGCATTTACTAAAGTTTCCCTGGGGATAGAAATCAGGATTCATATGATAAGAAAAGCTTACAGAAATATATCTTTGTTTAGGGCTAGAGATACAGTTCAGTGGTACTAGTCTTTTTTGTATCTTCTTGGCTTTTTACTCTCTACATACCAAATCTTACTCAACATCTCTTTGGTGACCCTTTAATCTTTTAGTATCTTGGAATGACTAAAATTTTGCTCTGACATCTCCATTTCAACAAAAATAATGATAATACTAACCAAATTTGCTACCTATTCTTTGGTTCCCTTTGAATTTAAATAGATATCATAAATATCCATGGCAGTTGCTAATGAAAATGTGATATCAATTTCTGTCAGAGATCTCACTTTTTATAAATGATCAGTTTGGGCATAGACTGGTTAAGTAACTTGTCTGTCACATAATTCAATGACAGAGCTGGGTGGGAATATAAATCTTATTCTCTCAATCAAAATTTTCTAGTGTTCCATAGAAAATGAACTTGAGACTCTGAGCAATGCTTCTCTACCCCATTACATAAATAATAATAAAGAAAATCTTGAAAAGAAACAACAAGACTCAGACCAAAGTCCTCACCATCTATTCTCTTCCATTTGAGTAGTACTTTTTATAATTGTTACCACAATTTTTATAACACAGCCTCTTCCTTTCTATCATTTCCCACCTTTTCTCTTCAACCTCATTTTCTCCCTCCCTTTCTTTTTTCCCCTTCTGGTTTTGCCTTCTTTCTTTTCTTTTCCTTCCTCCTTTTCATCCTTCTTGTCTTCCTTCTCCATCAGTCAAGGTTCAGTTGATATTACTCAATTATAGGCAGCGATATCTTGGAGCAAAACTTGCATATTTCTCTTTTTCTTGAACAAAAAAAGAGTAAGAGGAACTTTTAGTCTGAACAAAACTAATTTCCTCTTCTGTATGAAAATTCTGGAAAATGAGTAGACAAACCCACATGGGATATTCAGAGGTTTTGCAGGGACAGAAGAAACATAAATTCTTGCCCTCCTCCTGAGATTTGGAGGGAGGGAGTTGTTGGGTTGGCTACATGAAGGCCTAATAGACATAAATTCCTGAAATCTTATTTCCAAAATCGTAAATAATAATGAGAGTATGGCAGTGTTGAAACTAAAGGATCATGCCTGGTCTCAGTAAAGAGGGAGAGAAGAAGGGAGAGCTTTGGTTCTACAACAGAGAAGGACTAAATCTGATCCAGTCTTGTTCCTTAGGAGGGTTGGTGTGAACAAAGAGTAGAGTGTACAATGGACTTGTGCAACTGGGACTCAGGCTACTGATGAATGGATTCTCTTCAATGAGCCAGACATTGGGAAAGTCTTCCCCTGAGGACTTCAAAATGCACAGAAGAGGTCTCCAATCTGGCTCCATTCTGGTCCTCTTGCTAAGGATCAATGCCAAGAGAATGCAGCCATGTCAGAACAACCCAGAGGTCCCCACCAGAAGCTCTTTAGTTTTTGGCCATTTCTAATCAGCACTGCCCCCAAAGCAACATGAGTTCCCACAGCCTACTTTTTCCACTGGAGAGTATAGAGCCCCATAGTTTCCAATGGATTTTACCTAAGATAGCCACAATTCCACGGGCAGCTCTTTCTCCACTGATACTGGCTCACAAGGCATTTGTCACTGGAAACCTTCACACCTCTACTATTCTGGGGCATCTTCATATTCTGCGTGGATAGTTGGCTTCATCCATTTTGCTGAGTAATCCCCATGGTCAAGTATTACAGGAGAGCAAACATCACTTTGATCCTTTTAAAACTTACTGGGGCTAACTTGCCCTCAGCCACTCTCCTTGGATATGATTAGAAAAGACTATGCTCTATTCAGCAGCCAGCAACCTTCAGCCACTGGAAGCACATGGAGAGATGACTGAAGTGGACCCCAACCCTCCCTCTCTCACTCATTGGGAAACATTTGGAAATCTCTGGTCATGTAATGGGAGAACATGGAGGATTTGGTGGACTATCCCAGACTACATGACATGCTTGGCCAGGTGAACTGGGTCTGAATATGTGATTTACATAAAAATGGAGTACTTTAGCTAGACTTGCATTCTATCTCTTCACTGACTTGCACATCCTAAATATTTCCCATATTGTTACTTTTTTTTTGTATTTGTTTATTGAATGGTCACCATAATTACTATTTGATTCAAACATGATGATTCCCTTAGGAGATATGCAAAAATTTGTTAAGCATTCATTGATTTCTGGATATTTCGGTTTTTTCCAAGGTTTTGTGATTATAAATAACATTGCAAAAATACGTCCACTGCTTCTTTTCTTATTTTAAGTCATTTCCTTAGTGTGCATTCCCAGGAGTGCGATGACTGAATCAAAGTGTAAACATTTCAGTTGAACAAGTCCAAAGGGGAAGAACTCATTCTATATGCTTGGAAAGTAAACTGTGATTCTGGAAAATACCAAGTCACTTGGGCTAAATCTTTGCACCATTTGCTTTAATAAAAAAGGAAAGTAAACTTTCCTTGTCTCTAACGAAATCCTGTGAATTAATATCAACTACACAGGCCCTACCAACAGGCTGGCCAAACAGACTTTAACTGCAGGCCTGCAATACAGCACAACAGAAATTATCTCGCCCCTGGGTTCAGTACAACATCCAATTGCATTATCATTTTCCCAGTAAATAGCGCTTACCATCCCTAACTACAGCTGTGTGAAACCAACAGTGTCCACTTGGCAATGAATCACATACCAGAGTGTTACTCAATTATTAGCCAGAAATAAAAACTAAATCATTTCTCCTGGCTAACTGAGTGTAAGGTACTTTTTATTTACCAACGGGTAAATTCATTCCCCCTGAGCAAGCTTTGGCTCTATCCATAGTTTTCTGATAAGGGAGGGTATTTTGGTGGCCACAAAATATAAGTGTACTCACAAAACCCTCTCTCCCAACGCCCTGTTCCCCTGGTGCTGGCATTCAGAATGTATTCCTGGAGTATCACCTCAAGGCACATTCCATGCTCACTTTACCATGTCCCTAAGGGAAGCATATTTCATGATAGTTACACTACAGTGATATTTGTTTCACTTCAAGAAAAATTTATTGAGTGTGTATGCTGCAAGGCATATGGAAAGAATATGGGCTTGAGTATCATGCAGACTTGCTGTGTATCCAAAGAAATTTACGTAATTTTAAAAAATTCCAATGTTCATCTATGAAATGAAATGAACAAAGTAATGGTGAGGCATCAATAATAAAAATGAGAAAAGTGCCCTGTATACAATAGGCACTTGATAAATGCTAATTATTTCTTCATGGAGTCTAAAATGAAAGACGTGGTTCCTTCCCCGAGAGTCCACAGAATGGCAGACTAGTGCAGACAGAGTTCTGGGGCCAGGCTGCAACAAATACCACCATAGGGAAACAAAGTTTGGAGGGCAAGGTCAAGGGAAGAGATGTGTAAATCATGGCCTAGATAACTTCTTTGAGACCAAGTTTCCTCATGTGGAATGAAAAGGTGAGCTAGTATTACCTCCTTATAGAGTTTACCCAAAAATAAAAAAAGGGGATCATGTATGGGATTCTTTCTGTAACATAACATCCTGTGCACGTTATATTTTTTTAATAATGATAATTCAAAATTAACTGTCTGGGAACCTCTATGAAGTGGTGGGATATGAAAGAGACCTTATAGAATGAGTTGGGTGGTGACCATAGTTTAGAATTGGCTGAGGGCGCAGCTTAATGAAAGATTCATGGAAAAGAAAATGAACCCTGAGGTGAGTGATTTAAATGGAAATAATAGTTCAACATGAGTTAGGTCCACATGGGAAAGACTTTGGATGGATGGCTAACTGAGCCCATATTTGCAGTTTATTTGACATCATGGGAAGCTCTTGAAGTTTTTAAAATCAGAAATAACATCACTTTAATTTCATAAATAAATTTTAGAAAAGAATACTCACAAGTAGTATAGGGAGTATAGATGCGAATTCTCACAGAAGAATAGGAAATTTTAGAAGAATTCTACTTCACTCATCCCAGAATCATCAATTCAATTAGAGATAGGTTTTCACACATACCAGGGTAGCCTAAATAATGTATGCATCCTAATCTCCAGAATGTGTGAATATGTTACCACATATATATAGCAGGTACAGTACGGTGGTACACTCTTGTAATCCCAGTGGCTCCTGAGGCTGAAGCAGGAGGATCATAAGTTCAAGTCAGCCTCAGCAACTTAGCAAGACTCTATCTCATAATAAATAAATAAATATTTTTAAAATAAAATAAAATAAAGAACTGGGGATGTGGCTCAGTGGTTAGGTGCCCCAGGTTCAATTTCTGGTATATATAATATACAATATATACATATACATACATATATATATATATATATATATATATATATATATATATATATATAAGATCAGGGGTAAATTGCTAGTGTAATTAGGGTCTTAGGATGGAAATGTTATCCTGTGGTAGCCAGGTGGGCCCAGTATAATCATGAAATACAGATAAGAGGAATACCTGAGTGTGACAACCACAGAGAAGGAAGATGTTTTGTGGAAGTTGGAATAATGAGCCTTGAAGACTGGAGAGGACCATGAGTTCAGGAATGCAGAAGACCTGTAAAAGCCAGAAAGGGCAAGGGTATGCTTCACTCAAATGCCTCCAGAAGGAACTTAGCCCAGCCCATACCTTGACTTTAGGACTTCTGACCTTCAGACTGTGAGATTTTACATTTGTGTGTTGTAAGCCACTCAGTTTAGGGAAAGATAAGTATCAGCAGTTGAAAGCTAATACATATCCTCATCCTCTGTTCTCTGTTGTTTTCAGTTTACCATTCTCAATCTCTGTCCTTATCCACAAATCACTTGCATCATAAATAAGTTAAAACACCAAAACTCTTCTTCTGGAATCTCTTTGGAAATGCAATCAAAATCATTGAGCCTTACATTTTAGATCCTATAAATAAATAAGGCTTAGATTCAATAATGCTTAAAAAAATCCAAGATCTGTTTGCAAACGGTCCTTCCAAGTACTTGGTTTGGAGCATCAACTGGACTATATTTGTAATTGTGTAGTCACTGAATTCTCCATTGCAATGTAATCTTTACTTAGGGCTAGAAAAATTCCAGGACAAGGTATTAAATTTCAAATGTTGGTATTTCTGAACACTCCCACCTTTCCTATGTAACATGTCCATTCCTAAGTTTTGGGTTTTTGTTGTTGTTGTTGTTGTTACTCTGTGTTTAAGGAGACCTTGTACAGCATAGAATTTTGAGGAAAAAAATATCACTAACTTAAGCACAGTTAAAGTTGTAAGTAACTAGAAAGGGAAAAAATGTATCACAAACTAAGGTGCTTTAAGAACTTACCAGGATTCCTTTGTGGCCATTCTTTTGCATTCTATCCCCTATGACTTCAGCCAGAAAACATTAAAATGAGTTCCTTATACCATGCATGGTTTGCAGGTGAGGGTTGTCTGAGCTTTAATTTGCTGTTTGATTCGCCTCAGGATTTTCAGGTGTTGCACGAGGGAGTAAAGTACAGAACGTACCTCGGTTCTTGGTTGTCAGCCATTGGACGATGGCCATAGTATTATTAAACCATCCAAGCACGCTGGGTCTCAACCACAAAATTTAATTTTCCCTACTGCAGGGACTAATCAACTACCAGAGACTTCAAGACCTAAAGAGACTGTTTTTATCTGCAAAAAAGTTTCCCCTTCAGACTGAAGTGGAGCTAATTTTAGTTTTGTCTATCCTCAGGGTTAACAAACATTGATAGAAATTCAGCATGATGAGAAACAGATAAGAGGTGGAATTTATATGAATACAATCTGTGTCATAAATTAAAGAAAGATGAAAACTCCAAGTTCCTTGGTGACACCTTAGTAAATAATGTTTAAGGATTCCACCATGGGCAGTCCCACTGAACTAGTTAACTTTCTATATTTTTACAAACTGTAGCTACCAGAGACATCTCCATTCTTTTGTGTTGTTCCCATAAGAATTCCTCTTTTTTTTGCCCATTTCCTTTTTTAAAAAAATATTTATTTTTAGTTTTAGGTGGACACAATATCTTTATTTTATTTTTATGTGGTGTTGAGGATCGAACCCAGTGCCTCATGCATGCCAGGCGAGCATGCTATCATGAACCACATCCCCAGCCCACTCATTTCCTTTTTGATGGCACCTCTTCATTCTCCACTCTTATTATATCCCGCTTCTCACCCAGTACCAGAGTTTGGAATTGGTGATATTGAAGCAGAAAGGGAAGAAATTCACAGGTACTCAATGTCTGTGACACCAGTTCCAGGCTCTTTATAGACCTCTTTTGTAACAGAGAAGAGTGATTTCCAAAGTATTGGAGCCACTGGTTTTCAGGTGCCTATTACCAGCAACCAAATACTTCTAAGTGATACTCTAAGCATCCTTTTAAATAATCAAGAATTTTAATAACAAGGAGAAACTGGTAACTATCCTTAAACCTTTCAACTATTACCATTTTTTTTAATTTAAAATTATTTTAATATCTGAGAACATAAAAATTGAACATATAAAATGATGGAATACTTCTCAAATCTACATGTCATATTTATGAAGAGGCTGATTCTAGTATATGTGCTGCTGAGACAAACACCCAACTGTTGTCTTTAAAACTGTTTAAAATAAGACAGATCCCCAAAAGAAAGAAGTAGAATCCATGTTTTTGACCACCTAAAGATAGCAGGCTACTGAAGCAAGAGATGCCACATGGCATTGATTGTACCTGGGTTGATGCAATCAACATGGAATAATAAAGCAGAATGGGCTGACTCTTGAGGTGGAAAAACTTTTGATTATGTGGATTACATGATCAGAAGCAGCAAATCCGCATGGCTCTGAGCCAAGTGACAATTGCAGGAAGGGCACTGTATCTCTTTCAAATACTTAAGGATGAGCTCATTGAGACATCAAAGAAGTAAGTTTCAACTATGGCAAAGGATTGATTAGATTGCTTTAGGACACAAGTTGTTTGGCATAACACTAGAGTTTGGGGGTAAATTCCAAGTACTTATATAGGTGACCCAAGACTTACAACTGCTTAACTTGTAACTATTGTTCAGGAAACAATTATAATATAAGTGAAGGGTACAGTCAACATTGTATGCCAGAGATCTCCTGGGAAGCATGGGATTTGGGAGACCAGCTTGAAGACCAACCATGATTTTTGATCATTTCTATTGGAACATATAATCAAAGTTCTATAAATCAACTTAAAATCTAGTTTTTCAAAACAATGTGCTTTTTGCAATGCCAAACTTATTCAGAGAAATCACACTAGTGCTTTATTTAATGCAGATATTTTATATACCCCTCCAAATGGAGTGGGAAGTTTATTCTGACTGAAGATTAAAATGTCTGTCAACCAGACTACTTGTCAGGTTTTAAAAAATCGGATAAAGAACTTTTGTACTACCTAAAAAGGCCTGGGTTTTACAGTAAAAAAAGTGTAAATGTTCGACTAGAAGAAGACAAAAATAGTAACAAGAAACTATATTATTTCTTTGGTACCTTGATGGGAATACTACTATTGGGTGTCTGTCCTCCTTTCATCTTCCATCCTCATTTGAAAAAAATGCCTCTTGTTGGGTGGCAGTGTGCTCAGTTCCAGGAGGTGGCTTCTCATGTAAATCATGAATAACCCAATTTGCTTGTCACTTATTGATCATATAAGGCTGATATAAGAGCCAGTTCCGGCCAATGAGGTATAAGAAGAATTGTACAGAAAGTCTTATTCTTTCTGCCATCACTTCCCGTATCCCCTTCTGTTTGAGATGTGGTTTCATAAAGCTGTGATGATTGGTGTATCTGCAGTTATTTTGAGGTCATCAGGGGAAATCTAAACTTCTCTTTGGAAACGTATAGAGAAGAAACTTTGAAAGAAAGGGTTATTTATAAATATTATTAACTTCTATGTACAACCTAGGAATTACATACTCTGGCCTTCTCGTTCTGGAAATAATAAATGTTTTACGTTTTATGTGTAAGTGACTTGTTGAGTATTTTGGATCTGCAGGTAAAAGCAGACTTAATGGCAAACTCAATGGACTCTTTCCTTCTGGGTGCTTTATCATGGAACTCAAGATATTCAGAAAACTTTAGAAAACAGATTTAAGGTCCTTGGACCAAAGAAGCATGATGATTACCTAAAAGATTTTTTTTTCCTTGCGGGAAATGCTGGGAAGGGTTTGAACCAGAGCAATATTTCCCTTGTAAAATTTAACCCAAACACACAGGAAAAGGAATAGCTGCGTTTAAGATCTTTCCAAGATTAATGAATTCTATTGCACTTTTATATTTTGAAAGTTAAAAGATTTGAGAGGTCAGAATTCCTGCAAAAGTGTAGGATGCACCAAGCAATATTCTATTTAATTTTCTAAAATGTTCTTATTTGCTATTTCTGAAATCTCTGGTAAGTTTCCCGTGTTCCTGGAAATTGGGATATCTTAATTTTACTTAATAAAAGAGACATAGTCTCAATTACCTTCCAAAGGGAGAAAAATACTAGGAAGACCACTGTGTGTCTCCCAGCTGTAAAATTAATTTATGTTATCTTTCACCATAAGAAGTGTTTCTTAGACAATTCCTGGGAAAAAGGAGAGGGTGAGGAGGGGGAAGAAAGGGTAGAGAAGAGGAGTGTCAGAGGGGGAATAGAATGAAATAATGGGCCTTTTAAATTCACCAGTCTGGTGATAAAGGTTGTACTACACACATGTTAAATTTATCAAAAGGAGGCAGGACAGCTCACATGACTAAGAGAGAAAGCAATTTTGAAGGGCTTTTTCAAAATGATTGCTGTTGAGCCTTCACAGGAAACATTAGCTTTAAAAGAAAGATGGAAACAGAAGGAAGTTCCTCCCAAAGAAAACAATTATAAGTATTCTTAATTGCCTGGAAATAATTTGTCATGTGAAATTGGCCCATGCACCATACATTTATATAAACGGTTTAGAGGCAACAGTGTTGTAGTACTGCATATTTTCTTTGCACATAGTGTTCTGATAACACGTTCAAGACAAGGGATCTGACTTTCACTTTTCTCTTTCTTCTCCTCCCTTCTCCACAGTGTCTTCTGCTTTTGGGGCCTGGGGAGGGACTGAGGGGAGGAAGAGCAGGCATAAAATAACTGTAAGAGTCAGTGACTGCTCCTCAATGTATTTTATTATTTCAGGAATTCATTCAAAGCTGGGCTGCAATTACATTTAAAACAGGAGAATAATGGGCTATTGACATGTATATGGTTTTAGAAATATAAGGCCTCATTTTCTCAGCTGGAATTTCCCCTACAATGTGCATTTGCATTACATTAGAGATGCTCTTTTGGTAAAAGAGGATCACATGTATTCAGACATTTTGACATTATCTGGGTCAGAGGGAACATTTAAAAGCAGTAGTCCACAAGCACCAAAGCTGTGTTACAGGCAAGCATCTCAGTGCATTAGAAAAGAGGCAGGCCAGCCCTGTGTGTCTCCCTGCATTGGCCATGTTTTATGACATACCTGCCTAACCCAGACATTAATCTACTGAAGATGGATTGGCCTGGTCATGGTCCTCTGCGAACCTTCAATGGCGTGTACATTACCTAAATTGAAATCTGCACTTTTCATGCCACGTGTGGTTTGATGTGATGGTCCAAGGAATGTCGGGTGCATTAGAATTGGTTTTTATATGGAGAGAATCTCCCCTCCTATTTACCTTTCAGCAGAGCAGCTGCAGGCTTTCCTTCTCAGTTGACAATGAAGGCATTCTTCTCCATTGCTTACCCCAAGAGTAGCTACCCTGGCCGGCTCCGAACTGCATGGCCCTGGTTAGGTATGTAAGCAACTCAGTGCCTTTCCTGTTCCCAGAAGTGCCAAAGACATAATGAAAAAGGAATGCAGAAGTTTTCACCTGTTGTAATTGTCTAATAAAGCCCTGTACAATGAATTCTTTGTCATCTTCCCAGAAGAGGTCAGTTGTAAGTGTCAGCGATTACAGAGCGCTTTATGTGAATAGAAAGACCTGTATAATTGGTGTGATACTACAAGGAAAATCTCATCGAAGTTGCATAAGATGTCTGTAATTTTCTAATCCCCCACGTCCTAGTTCCCCAGACATGACACTCTTTATTTACACTGCACTTAACATTTCTTTCCTGAATGAGCAGGAAAGTAGACTTGTACTGGCCTCTCTATAATTAGTGGCACAAGGGGTGGGGGACCGGGAATTCAGAAACAGTGAATCCTTGTGAAACTGCCATCCCTGAATTTTACTGTATTTTGCAGGTTAAAACTGAAAGAGTAAACAGATACCATAGAGGTCCAGTTCATAGCCTTTATAGATGAACAACCTGATTTCAAATCTTACTTCTCCATCTATTAGAGATGTGTGACCTTTGAACTTAATTTTTTTCACCAGTTGGTGGGGGTATGAAGATTAAGCAGCATTCTATAACAATTCTTTTCTTTTCAACAGGTACTTCTGAAACATTTTCAAATCCTAAGCACTCTGTGTTTCTAGAAATTGGGGATAAAAATGTTATGTGTTGCTTTCATGAAGCCTAAAGTGCTTCATCCAGGAAAGCCCTTGGCACATAGTAAACACACCATAAATCTGCTATTATTATCCTATTACTGTAATAAAAGTATGCAGTCAGATTTCTATACTTCCTTTTGTACACATTCCATACTATTATCTGAAAGAGCAACAGAAGGGTTATTTTAAACAATGGAATTGACACACTCCAAAAAAGCAACTACTCACACTTTCAGGACATATACTCTGTATAGTCTTTAGGCCTCTATTTTTAGTTCAAGGTTATTGAGAACCAACTGCATGGCAGACACTCTTGTATTGGGTGAGTCTGGAAAAAGAGTCTTTGGCTCTTTCCAATTAGAAAGTCTTTTTGTTATCCATAATGTTCCTGGAATAGCTTCAAAAAAGAAGTGATATTTCTCCTTGGTATAAATGCTCTCCATATTTTGATCCATGAAGGACCTAATCAATATTAGTGATAAAATGTGCCAATGTAGAGATTCAATCAAGCAATTTTAATTTTGTACCACGAATCTTCCTGCCATAGAGCTGAGTTCACTTGTTTAATAAAGTTGCTTAAAATGAGAATGACATTGCTTGGCAGGGTGTTCTAGAACTGTGTTGCAAATGGTTTCAGCATAAATAAGGAGCCTATGGCAAATAGGTGGTCAAGAACTAAAGGAAAATGGGTTGATGGAGATGGGCAGGAAAGCTATACACCTGCTGGAGTGCTACCTGGCTTGAGCCAATTTCATTTTCCTCCCTATATCTTAGACAATAAGTTTCCTTGGTAATGGCAAAAACCTAACCAATTTAGACAACTGGAGAGATAGTTTCTGTTCCTGGCAATTGACTCCAAAGGGTAAGTGAGGAGCTTCAGGCTCTTTGAATAATACAAACTCTGTTCAGAGTAATTCCTTAGAATTTGTCTCACTGGCCTTAGGAAGGATTTGCAGAAAACATTGAACATTTCAATGGAGACATTCAATTATTCACGCCTTTGAAGTGCTCTACTGAGAGCACAGAGAAATACTGTACACCTCTACCAGGAAATACCCTGAAAAGGTCAATCTACTGTTTCAATGAGTATGATTTATTTCCTAGACTTGGGAATAATGGCAGTTAAGCAAGACTTCAGAATTGATAAATCTAATGACTAAATCATGAAATGTTTTTTAAAGTGCTGATAAAAAAAAAATCTTGGTAGAAGTGAGCTCACATTTAGACAATTTCAAGTTTAAAGGCAGTTCTTTGTTGTTTTTCCCCAGGAAAATTATGAAGTCTTTCACCTGTTTTCCTTTGATACCTCTATATTGTTTCTGGGAGTGTTTGAAGGACAAAGTGTCTAGAGGGGTATCCCATTTCATAAAGCATCTTTGGAGAAGTGAAACCATCACATGAATGCAGGAAACGTGTAGTTTTGCTTCTAAATGGGCACTAAAATAGAATCGTCTTTTGATACCCCTGGAGCTTTTAGTTTCCAGTTCCTTCACTGGCACCTGAAAGCATTAACAAGTACAAAAGTTCCTGCCAATGATACTTATCTAGATCATTTCCCCTTGCCTCACATTTTCCCTCCCCCTTACATTTTCCCACCCAACAATATGGCATCAGAGACCCAAAGACAAATAGAGGAAATAATTAACTTTCTAATTCAGAGTGCTAGAACTGTATCTTTACATCACACCATTTGCAAAAGTAAATTCTGGATGGATTAAAAAATGTAAAAATAAAAAATGTAAAAGTAAAAATTGTATTAGAAGAAAAATGAGCATAATTTTATGACCTAAGAGGTAAAGAAGATCCTCTCTTAAAAAAAATCTAAAAACCAAAATGAAAATCTTTAAGAAAAATAGGCATAATTATGATATCAAATTTTCAAGACGAGAAAGAGACTGGGAAAAATATTTTCCAATATTTATACCACTCTCAGAAATTAGTTAGAATAGATGAAGATATTCATTAAAAACAAAAGATAAAATTCAAAGTGAGTCCAGGGCATTCTGTCATATCTCAAAGTAAATAAAACTATGTGCAAGTCTAAGAGACAGAGAAACCAACCAGGAAGAGCTCCCAGTGGCCAAAGATGGAACATTTTGAGCCATAACATAAGTAACATAGTACTATGTTATAACCTGAAGTATTAAAAAAATAGTGCATGAGTATGTGCTGATATACCTGACTGAGAAAATAAATAAAAAGGGAAGAAAAGGCAAGTAGTTCTTGCAAAAGAATTCCAACTACTTCCAAAGGTGCCACCCCATTAGAAGGGGAACTTATGACCCAGCTCCTGCCCACCTTCCTCCCCTCTCCTATTGTATGGTTGAATTCAATGACTTGTTTCCAAAGAATAAAATGTGGAAAGAGGAGAAAAATAACTTTATGGTGAAAAACCCGATAAGCACTACCTTGGTCACATGATCAAGTTGAACCGTAGCAGTCAAGAGTCCGTTGATATTATGTACACCCTGGTAGGATGTGATGAGGAGGCTGGTCATCTCTGTGAAACAAATAACACAAGTCTTTTGGGAGGAAAAAATATCAGATACTCACGTTGAGCGCCATTAACAAAGTACCTGGCCAATACTTCTAAACTGTCAAAGTCACATAAAGCAGGGAAATAATGAGGTACTATCACAGGACAGAACAGTCTCAAGAGGTAGAGATGGTGACCAAATTCAACCTGGACTAGAATTCAAAGCTATGGGAGTGAAATAATGAGTAAATACCAAATAACATCTAGAACTTAATGAATAGTGTCATGACAGTGTTGGTTTCTTAGTTGATACATGCAGCACAGTGATATAAGATGTCTTATTGTTATAAGATAACAATAGGAGAAGCAGGTGCAAGGGACAAAGGAACTGTCTGCACTATCTTTCCAACTTTTTCTATAGATCCCCAATTATTCCAAAATAAAACACTTAAAAGGAGGAATGGAGGAAGCAAAAGAAAAATAACCCTACTTTGGGCAAAAGAGCATAAACAGAAAATGGGTAAAGAGCATAAACAGAAACTTCACAAAACAGGAAACATAAATGTCCAATGGAAAGATACTCAACTTTATAATGATCAAGGAAATGCAAATCAAAACATATATGAGATCTTTAAAAATTGATATTAAGATGGGGAAAGTGAATATCTTAGTAAATGACTGGGGAATGTAAATTAGTGCACGTAAAGCAATATACATTGGCATTTAAAACATATAAATGTCTAGAAATTCCACTACTTTATTGCTTATCTTTATAGTGCATAATGATCCTATGTGTGAGTATTCATTGCAGCATCATTTCAAAGAGCAAACACTTGAAAATAATGCATCAATCAGTAGGAAGATCACTAAAAATTTATATTTATAACCTGGAATATGGTTTCCATTAAAAAGAATCAGGTAGATTCACATACAATAATATATAGTATATAAAGTATATGTAAAGTATTTATAATTTATAATGTATGCTATGTATCATGATATAAATAATGTAATGGATAATGGATAGAGCCATGAAAAAAAATGGTTTAGTGAAGAGTTGATTTACAGAATGTCACCCTCTCACTGAGGTAACATACAGAAGCACATGCAAAGTGGAAGGCTCTCTCCAAAAACCACACAGGTACATACACTCTATGCCAAAACTAAGGAAAAGATTTATAAGAATGAATATCAAAGTAAAAATGGTGTGTACAATGGATAGCAGACAAGGTGAAAATGTCATGTGGGGATATAACGAGAAGAGGGCAGGGATACTTTGAAAACAATACATCTTTATTTAAACATAAATACTTTAAGTAATAATATAAATAGCTATTTAAACAAAATAAACACAGAGGTTGCTCCGTAATAATGATCTGTTCTTTGAATAGCCTCAGAAATTCAGTAGGTTTTAGACGGCTACAGAAATCAGAATGTTTAATAAATAATGCCAGATGATTCCAAGGTAGTGGGCCTATTAGATATTGCATTGGAGAAACCAAAAGACAGCAAGAAGTTTCGTGTTACTTTTTTTGAGATGGCTATGACCAATTTTACATGTTCTACAGCCAATGGTAGGTTAGACCCAAGTTATGCTCTAATGACAAATAAGAAAACGATTAAGGTAGATGGAAGATACAGATATCTTCAATATGTGTAAAATTAGAAAGTGTGTCTACTTACGAACAGGTGATCTTCCAATTTTGGACCTACAGAATTAAACACTTACCTACTCAGTCACAAAGGGTAGGTCTCCACTTTTGTTTATGACAAAGCAGATGTGCTGTCTGCAGCCATATTCACCTGCATGACTAAGAAAAGAGCTATCCTAAGCATTCTTGAATTTATTAAAGAGAATTTATTCCACCTTCCCTTGAAGAGCAGCAAGGCAGGGACTTCAGAGAAGCCAAGAATGTTGTCCTAGTCCTGCTCCTTCCACATGGAAAGAAACAGCTAAGATTAGAAAAGGACGGAACCCCTAACAATATAGACACATATGAATAAAAACTATGATGTTATTCAAAGAAGCAGTACCTTTAAGAGGCAGTTCTATCATTCAAAGGCATCAATCCTTTAAATTTTTTCTTCATGCCATGTTTATCCATATGTTATTAAAAATGAATTTTCATTTTTTATATATAACAGATTAATAGTCCTCATTATTTCACTTCTTTCTGCATCCATGTCCTTTGTGGTCCTCAACCAGACTTGCTCTGGGCTTAACCACAAATTTTTGGCCAATGGAACTTGAAAATGGGTCTTACAATCTATCTGCACTTGGGATCTTGGAATGCGTGCCAGTGCCACCATAGTAAGAGCCCTGAGTTAGCTATTGGATCACAAGATCACATAGCCAGCATACTCCCATTGTCCCCAACCCAACACATTGCAATGGAACCATCTGACCAGTGATTCATCTGGCAAATGTCTGGAGACATATGAGTAAACCCAGACCCAATCAGGAGCTTAGCCAGACCAGAAGAAGACCCACCCACCATTATTGTCAACTAAGAAAATCTTTAAATGGTTAAATTTCAGAGTGGCTCTGTGGTAAAATAAATACAGCATGAGCTTTTTTAGATTAATGAGATTTTTATGATATTCCTTATATACTTAATAATATAGAAATTGTGAAACTCCCTAATGCTGAAAATTTTTTTAGTGTTTCATGATCTATCTTTATGAGATGGAAGTAGATAAAATGTGAAACTCAATTAATTTACATCCAAAGGTCTTATATTTGGTTCATCCTTCTGGCACTCAATATCCAAACCCCTTGTGAACCTTCTCTAGTTGAGTACAAGTTTTGTATGAGGCCTTTATGTGACTAAGTTAATGGACGTATAGTTAACCTGTATAATAATGATATTTGAATATTAGCATCTCAGGACCATTCCCTTGGACAACAATGAGAAACATTCTATATCCCACCACATTCCTAGGAAGAAATTCAGCATACATTTCCTCCAAGCAAAGGTTTAACAATATCATTAGCAGACTCAAAAATTGCAAACATGTTTGGAGCTCTCTGCACCCCCGTTATGTTTTACCCAGGACTGGTTTGAATTGTATATTGGTGGAAACTGTTTGATTATTCAAACAAAATAAATTTAATTGTTCACATGAGTTTACACTTAAATAGATAACATTATTTGTTTCCACTATAGACTTAGCTCAACTTTGCCTTTCAAAAGATAAGATGCTATTTAACTTCTCAGATTTACCCAAAAAAGGAGCCATCCAAATGAAACCATCACATTAAACAGATCTGAAAGGAGTGAGTTTAGATGCTGCCTGCCAGGAAGAATCATCTACTGGACTCCAGTTCACAGAGAGTAGGAAGATCAACACTTTCCCTATTCTATCCTATTCCAACTTCAGTCAGTGAGATACCCAAGGATGCTGAAGCAATTACAATTCAACACCAACAATAACAGTCCTAGCATCCTCCCCTTTTGGTTCTTCTCCCTAACCCGTTCAAGGTGCTTTAGAGAGCTCCAGATAAATGCCATAAAGCTTGCTTGACTAATGTATATCTTGATTGCTATCAAATTTATCTTATTTTCAATGTGGAGAAAACATCCAAAGGAATTATGTTGAAGCATTTGAAACCTATCAGTTTTAAGTTGTAACCCACCTCATAAAAACAGCAAAAGCTAAAAGATGTTGGAATGAGATCAACAACTTTACCCTCGGGGCGTGTCTGACGGGTTCATATGGTGTGACACTACATTGTGTACAACCAGAGACATTAAAAGTTGTTCTACAATTGGTTTACAATTAATCAAAATGCATTCTGCTGTCATATATACCTAATTAGAATAAATAAATTAATAAATTTAATAATTTAAAAAAATACACAAGCAAAAGCTAAAAGCAAATGTCTTTGCCAAAATCAGTCTATGAAATAATGCATTTTGGTTCATGCTGAGGAATCAAAAACAAGGATGACAACACACTGCTTAAACACCTGCATCTATTTAAAACCATTATTTTTGAATGGGTAGAAATATAATTTATTTTAAAGTTATCCTTATGGCTCAGAATTAAGGGCAGTGTCATACATTCTGTTAACTTCTAGCAGTGTGATTGTTATTAAAGGAATACATTCAGTGCTTTTACATTTACATTCTTATGTGCAAAGCAAACACAAACCAGAAGATGTTCATCATACATAAGCACGTGTGCTTGCCCAGGCAATCAAACCTGAATTTTTTGTGACCATTATGAATTGCTAATTATGGTTACTGCAGCATCTTATGTGAAATACTGGCATTAGGGGTGATAGAATTTGAATACGTGTCCCTTTAGAAAGAAGTGGTTCTGAATATTACTAATTTGATCTCCCTGCCTCCATCTAGGTGATCCGTTGAGAGGTGAATCATCTAGTTTATTCTAAAAAAACCAGGGAGCACCCCGTTGATCAGGCCAGAGTGGGCCCGAGGCGGACGTGAACTGGGTCGGATCAAGATGGCGGTGCAGGTGGTACAGGCGGTGCAGGCGGTTCATCTCAAGTCTGATGCTTTCCTAGTTTGTCTCAACCACGCTCTGAGCACAGAAAAGGAGGAGGTGATGGGACTGTGTATAGGGGAGTTGACTGATGACAGAAGTAGGAGTGACTCCAAATTTGCATATACCGGAACTGAAATGTGCACAGTTGCTGAAAAGGTTGACACCGTCAGAATTGTTCATATTCATTCTGTCATCATCTTGCGACGTTCTGATAAGAGGAAGGACCGAGTAGAAATTTCTCCAGAGCAGCTATCTGCGGCCTCAACAGAGGCAGAGAGGTTGGCTGAATTAACAGGTCGCCCCATGAGAGTTGTGGGCTGGTATCATTCCCATCCTCATATAACTGTCTGGCCTTCACATGTTGATGTTCGCACTCAAGCCATGTACCAGATGATGGATCAAGGTTTTGTAGGACTTATTTTTTCCTGTTTCATAGAGGATAAAAACACAAAGACTGGTCGGGTACTCTACACTTGCTTCCAATCCATACAGGCCCAAAAGAGCTCAGAGTATGAGAGAATTGAAATTCCAATCCATATTGTACCCCATGTCACCATTGGAAAAGTATGCCTTGAATCAGCAGTGGAGCTGCCCAAGATCCTTTGTCAGGAGGAACAGGATGCATATAGGAGGATTCACAGCCTTACACATCTGGACTCGGTAACCAAGATCCATAATGGTTCAGTGTTTACCAAGAATCTGTGCAGTCAGATGTCAGCAGTCAGCGGGCCTCTCCTACAGTGGTTGGAGGATAGATTGGAGCAAAACCAACAGCATTTGCAGGAGTTACAACAAGAAAAAGAAGAACTTATGCAAGAACTTTACTCCCTAGAATAAAGGAGGAGACAAATGGGGACAGAAGAAAATATCCAGTATAAAATTAATTAAGCTAAATCAATTTTGATGAAGAAAAAGTTGGAGGACTCACATTACCTGACTGAAAGCTACAGTAATCAAGATGTTAAAGTGTTGCCAGACGAATAAAGACATAAAACAATGGAACAGAAGAGAACCTAGAAATAGACCCATACGAATATTTGAATATGCCAAACTAATCTGACAAACATAATAACAAAGACAATTCAATGAAGAAATCAAGCTGAAGCAATTGAATACACATTTTTTAAAAAAAAGAACCTCAACCTAAACCTCACTAAAAATTTCTATAAAAGTTACCTCAAAATGTATCATGGATATAAATATAATATGTAAAGCTACAACATTTGTTAAAAAAAAAAAGGAGAACAATCATCAGGAGAAGTTCTTCAACTTCACTTCAAAAGCACAATACATAAGAGAAGACGTTTCTGTATTAAGTCTCATCAAAATTAAAAAGTTTGATTCTGTAAGAAATTTCTTAAGAAGAATAAAATACAAGCTACAGATTGAGAGAAATTATTTGCAAACCATAGAATATCTGATCAATTTGGAGTATTGCACTCAAAACTCAATAGTAAAAAAAAAGTCCAATTAGAAAATGAGCAAAAGATATGAATAAACATTTATCAAAGAGGGTATATGGATGGCAAGTAATCACATGAAAAAATGTTGAACTTAATAAGTCATCAGTGAATGCAAATTATAATCACAATGATATATGACTTACACACTTTTTAGAATGGTTAAAGAGAAAATGGTTTTGAGGATACAAACTATACTTCTCATATGTTCATGATAGGAATATAAAATGGTACAGCTACTCTGGAAAAGAGATTGGAAATTTCTTTTGAAGTTAAACATATATTAACTTACAAACCAGCAATTGCCTTCCTGGATATTTATCCCAGAGAAATGAAAACCTATGTTGGCACAAAAGCTCATACAATAATTTCCATAGCAACTGTATTAATAATATCCCCAAACTGAAAACAACTCCGATGTCCTGCAATGGGTAAATGGTTAAACAAATTGTCCATATCATGGAATACTGCTCTGTAATGAAATTAACAATAACGTAAATGGACCTCAGGGGTATTATGTGTGGTGAATGACAAAAAAAAAAAAAGAATCTTGAAAGTTCACATACTGTACAATAGTGTTCATATAACATTTTTGAAATAACAAAATTATAGAATGAATAGATTAATGGTTTCCAGGGAGTAATTGGGGTGTGGCATATGTATGATTATACAAGGATGGCACAAGGAGTTCCTGTGTGCTGATGGAATAGTTTTGTATCTCGATTATGGTATTGAGTACATAAATCTATACCTGTGCTAAAATACATAGACTTATACAGATATGAATGCATGTAAAATCTGGTAAAACTTAATAAATTCTGTAGTCTATTTAGCAATATTATACCATTGTCACTATTTTGATTTTGAAGTTGTACTACAATTAAGACCTTAGCATTGGAGGAAAATGAGTAAAGGGTACACGGGACTCTCTGTACTATTTTTTGTAACTTCCTGTAAGTCTATTATTATTACAAAATTAAAAACGTGAATTTTAAATAAAAAAAAATCAGACACCCTTACCCATCTCTATCTATTGTTCCTTTAAATTGCTGCAAGACCTTTAAAATAAGAATGCAGTGGCTACCTCTGTAAAATTGGGAGGAGATGGAGGATAAGCTATTGCAAAAGTACACAAGAGAGTTTTCAGTAGTCAAGGAAAATGTTCTCAATCTTATTTGAGGTGGTATTTGCAAACTCATGAAACCATATACTTAAAATCTGTACATTGCATTTTAAAATGAAAAAGGAGTCAAATTAAATAGAGGCTTGGGGCCATGGTAAAAGATTTGGATTTCTTTGTGTGAGATGCAAATTTATTAAATGCTTTCCAGTGAAGGAGTAACATTTCTCCTTTAACATTTTCCTTTTGAGCAAAGCTCTGTCCATGATAAAGTTAATGTTCTGTAGCAGAGCAAAACTGGAAGGAGGGAAGGCATTCATGGGGGCTATTGCAGTAGTTCAGGAAAGGCTTGATGTTGGCTAGGCTGAGGTGGTTGCAGTGGAGGTGGTGAGAAGTGGTGGTACTTTTGGGATAGACTTCAGTATTCCTCCTTTTGGGAGAGAGGGGGAAGCAATTGATTACATGCCTAGCAACTCTTAAAGTGCTTGAGGTGTTAGCCAACAAGTAAATATTTACCTACATTTCTACAACACTTTCTGTGGTAAATTTAAGATATTAGGGTACAATGTCATTGACACTCTTCTCTGTGAGAAGTGGAATCTAGATCTTTAGTTGAACCCATGCAGGCTTTGTGAAAATTTTAGCCAAGAAAAAAAAAAAGGTTAAAAGTGATAAAACTAGTCCTGCACCACTTTCTAGTCTTAGGCCTTGAGATACAACAGTTATGAGCTGGGAATGTGGCTTAGTGGGAAAGTGCTTGCCAACTAGCATGCACAAGGCCCTGGGTATGATCCCTAGCACTGTAGGAGAAAAGAAAACAAAAACAAAACAAAACAAAACAAAAAAACCCCAACAAGATAAAACAAACAAACAAACAAAAACTCAAGCAAGCAGCTTCTAGTTTCAGTTTCTAGGAGCCCCCAGCCTGCCATGCTGGAGGGGGCTTAGATGTTCCAGTTGACCATCCTAGCTTAGCCCCATCTTCTATCTCTTTCCTCCGGGAAGTTAGACATTTGACCATCCCATCCACTAGTCCAAATCATGTGGAACAAAAGAACCATCCAGCTGAGCCCAGTCCAAACTCCTGGCCCACACAGCTGTGAGACATAATCAGATCACTGTGGCTTAAAACAATCACTTTGGATTGTTTGTTGTACAGCGACTATAACCAGAGTAGCCTCATGGGCATGTTTCTTCTTTGTTTTTGTTCTTCCTTTTTCTTGCATTGTTGATTTATCTTGCTGTAATTCCTTCATGCCACTAAAGAAAACAAATGGTTTTTTCTTTGTTCCTAAAGTCCTCATATAGTCAGGGTCATAAGAAAAACATAATAGACAATGAACCATCCATTGCTTGTGGTAAGGCATAATGTATCAAAACAATTGGTTCCTGAGAGAAAGTAAGGTCTATCCTATATAACCTGTCTTAGAGGAGAATTTGCTTTGAACGCAATGCCTCCTAACTCTTGACCTTGCTTTCTTCCTCATATTGAACTCAATTAAATCCTTTAAAAAATGCATGGGGTTCTTTATTTATAAGGAGGGTAATTTTCATTGCTACATATTTCCCATCATTGTCAGAGAGCACAGGGAGAAATGGCTTCCTGGCCCCCTCTGTCCTCACAGACCTTCTTTCTTCTCCATCAACCTCTCCTTGCCCTCAGATCCTTCCTGTGATGTTCAAGGACTTCAAAGGTGTGACTCACAGCCTACTTGCATCAAAATCACCTGTGAGATTTATTTAAAAATGTACATTCACTGGCCCCATTAACCTCATGAATTAGCATCCCAGGGAGTGGGGCCCAGCAGTCCCCATTTTAAACAAGCTTCCAGATGATCCTACACTTGAATTACCATCTTTAGGAACATATTCCTTGTTTTGCATTTTTGCTGCTTCCCATTATCAACACATACAAATTATTTCAATGTGATTTTGAAGATCTTGAGTAGCAGTTTTAACCTGTCAAGGTTTCTAAGTTATGTCTTCTCTTTCCTCATTTCCTGTTTTTTTTATTCTGTCTCCTTTTCTTCTTATTGTCAACTAACTAATCAAGCAGCTCCTCTAGCTATAATCTTCAAAGCTACAGGTTTCTCTATATAAATTTGGTTTTGTTTCTGTTAAATGTTAGAGTTTTTCTCTATCTAAGACATCATTACAGCAGTCATTTAAAAAACTGAAAGGGAATTGATCTCCAGGTAACTAATCAGAGAAGCATTTCATTATATGTAGGTTACCACATTATTTCTGATTCCAGTTGTTTCAATTGGCTGCAAAAAGAGCTGCCTAACACTGTTCTGTCCTTCTTCTGAATACTATAAATATAGTATTTATATAATATAAATATTATTCATTTATCAGAACACACACCTGTGTCTTTTTCACACAATCTGGTAAATATTATATTTTAAACCTTACAAGGGCATTGATGCAGAACTGGACTCTGATGGACAAATCAAGATGCAGGAGGAGCAGGTTTTAGGAAACCAAGATGATGTGTCCTCAGCCACCTGAAAAAACACGCAGAATTCAGGTTACATATGGAAATCATTAGGTGTTTTTCTTGTCCGTTCCTGATCGGTTTTCTCCCAACACTCCCTGTGAAGAGTAGGTGATCAGGGTGACTTCATTCACATGCCCTGGTTCCATTTCTCAAGGAGCATGTATTGATTACCACCATAGTTCAAAGCAGGGTCTTGAGTGGTGAGGTGAGAGAATCTTTCAGAGCAATAGGGAATGGAGGAGGACCCCACCTGGCAACTGGGATTCTTGAACTCCCAGGTAACACAGAGAATGAAGTAATTTATGAACTGTACCATACTAGTTATAGTAAAATTGTATGGTACAATTTAGGGCAAACTATATTTCTCCAAATAGTGATTTCATTTCGACCTTAACAGTTACTCTGCAGTCTATAAAATATTTACATTGCCTTTCTAAACATATACATTATTTACTGTACAGTCTATAAAATATTTATGTGATTTTCTCTAAAGATACTGTATGTGGTGTGTTATTTTTGTTCATTTTTTTTCTCCTCTAGAAGAAGGCATGCAATGAACTGGGGATTTTCTTTTTTTTTTTTTTTTAAATCAAGGAAAAGTAGCAAAGAAGCAGACGTTATAAAACTGAGGAGGTGATAACCTTCGTTTTTGTTTTTTTAATATATTTTTTATTTGTTCCTTTTAGTTATACATGACAGTAGAATGCATTTCGACATCTACATACATGGAGTATGATTTTGCATTCATGTGGTTGTGCATGATGTGGCGTTACAATGGGTGTGGATTCATATACGAACATAGGGAAGTTATGTCCAATTCATTCTACTGCTTTTCCCAATCATATTCTCCCCTTTACCCCATCCCCCTCTGTCCAATCCTTTGAACCTCCACTTCTCTTGCCTCCCCCCCAACACACCTATTGTGAGTCAGTATCCACATAACAGAGAGAACATTTGGCCTTTGGTTTTTTGGGATTACTTTATTTCACTTTGCATGATAGCCTCCAGTTCCCTCAATTTACTGGCAAATGCCATAATTTCATTCTTCTTTATGGCCAAGTAGTATTCCACTGTGTATATGCACAACATTTTCTTTATTTATTCATCTTTTGAAGGGCATCTAGGTTACCTATTGTGCATTGAGCTGCTATGAATATTGATGTGCCTGTATCACTATAGTATACTGATTTCAAGTTCTTTGGGTATATGTCAAGGAGTGGGATAACTAGGTCAAATGGTGCAGCCACTCTGGAAAGCAGTATGGAGATTCCTCACAAAACTTAGAATGATACCCTTATTCTTGATGGTCTTGCTTCCACCTGTCAACATGCTATATATCTGTGCAGCTGGAGGGACAAGAGACCATGAGGAGCAGACAATTTCCAGGTATCAGGTGCTTTGAGGTAACTGTGAAGAGCTGAAAGAGGAACTTGATGTATACCCATCTGCTATAATTTGGGTCTTAAATGCCTCCCCAAAGGTCCATGTGCTAAATACTTGTTCCACAAAATGGCACTACGGGGAACCTTTAAGAGGTAGGTCCTGGTGGGAGGTCTTAGGATGACTGAAGGTGTACCCATAAAGGGGGTTGTAGGATTTGATCTCTTCTCTCTCTCCCTTTCAATTCCAGCTATGAGATAACTAGTTTTGCCCTGCCATGCACTTCCTTCATGATGTGCTGCCTTGCCACAGATCCAAAAGCAACAAGGACAACAAATCATGGGCTTAAACCTCCAAAAATTGTGTCTGATAAGTTGACTATAAAGTCTCTTTAAAATTTGATTGTATCAGGTATTTGTAATAGTAACACAAAGGTGACTAATACAACATCCAAATTTCAATGAAGGAAAACACATGTGTATGCACACTACCTAAGACATAACAAATACAAATCATTCATCTAGCCTAATTGCCTCTGCTGTAATATAGACCTCAGACTCTCCATCTTGACTGAATAATTCCTATACCCTCACCTTAAATCTAAAGCCATTTCCCTGAGATGTGGCAGAAATATAAATGGGAGAACTGAAGTATTCATTGAAAGAATTGGGACTTGTTTTGTTCGGACATTAAGTGTCTAAACTCATGTGTGAGATAATTCATGAAAATTTAGACATAGAGTGATTGGGTTATGAGAGCTTTAACCCAATCAGTGCATTAATCCCCTGATAGAGATGAACTACAGGTAACTATAGGTAGGTAGGGTGTGACTGGAGGAGGTAGGTCCTTGGGGGCATGCCTTTGGGGTATGTATGTTGTTCTTGTTGAGCAGAGCTCGATCTCTTCTTGTTGGTACCATGTCCTGAGTTGTTTCCCTTGGTCACACACTTTTGCCATGACATCTGCCTCATCTCAGACCTCAAGGAATGGAATAAGCTGTCTATGGACTGAGACCTCTGGACTCATGAGTCCTCAAATAAACTTTTCAATCTCTAATTGTTCTTGTCAGGTCTTTTGGTCACAAAAGCTAACTAAAATAGGGCTGAATTGATACTACCATGATCTCCCTTTAATTTACACAGCCCTCCAAGTAAATAGTATTTCAAATTGAAATCTCCCAAAGATTTCTCCAGTAGCCTGTAAAAGCTTCACGTGGTTTAGAATAAAATAGTGTGACAGAGGGGCTTTGTCTATCTGTTGCCAAGTATCTGGCTAAGAAGAAGAAGAAGAAAAAAATGTCCACCATGAGCTATTTTGTCTGTACAATAGTAATTTGGTTTGAAGTTGTCCAGTTAGGGTCCAGAGTTGGTTCACGTTTACTGGAATGCAGAGTACCATTAGTTTTCCAGATTATAGGGAAAATAGTCTTCATTTGCAGAAACCAGAACAGAGGGGGATGGTTTAGAGCTCATTAAAAACCATTTACACTAAGCTAGATGTCAGCATACTTTGAAAGAGGCCTATTAGTTAATGTATACAAGAAGTTATCAGCACTTATGATAAGTCAAAGTAACCAAACAGTGAAACCCATTAGATGGTACTCAAACGACAGTTGGGCTTTAAGAAATGTGTTAGATAAATTAGATTGAGATTGGCAGAAAAAAATAGCACTTATAAGAAAGGATTTTTATTTAGAGTCCTTACCTGGAGCCAAAAATCCTGAGTTTTGACTGACCCTGAATGATTAAATTGTCTACAATGATATGGTGACCTCACAGGGGACACAGAGGACATAATCACATTACAACCAGGGTTTGGGTTTTTGGGTTTTTTTTTCTTTTTGTGTTTATAATGAATATAATAGACAAGATCTTCACCAATGCCCAGAGTGTTATTGTTTCCAAAGATGGTAATTTAAAACCTCTCTTCCTCAACGTAGTCTGCAGGTCGTACAATGAAAAAGCAGCTCTGGTCTGCAGTTCTGATAATCTGGCTAGATCTAGGAATAACATTTAGAACCTTTAGAGGAATATTGTTGCTAATGGATCTGCAGAAAATGCATGTAGTGCATATAATCTCTAACAAGTATAGTCTGTTGACGACTGAGAAGTGACACATATGATTTTTATAGTCAGTTGAACAGCAGCATAGATAAGGAAAAACAGGGAGCCTAAGCCCAAATGGCCAGAGTGGATGATCTCTCAATGTCAAAGGCAAATTTATAGGAGGACCCAACATTTTCATGAAAGGACAGTGATTGAAACTATAGTTCTGTGCCATATTAAATACATTATCTTAATACATTCTCTATATAAAATATTCAAAATAGGCATAAGTGTCAGTTATTAGCAAAAGGGAAAAAAAGATCAGTGATACATAAGCCCATGTCAAATTTTAACCAGTTTAGATATTTGTGCAATCTTAGTAATTAGCTAATTGGAAATCTTGCCTTTGGGTAATTGAATGATTTGACCCCATATAAATTTTTGAATAAAAGTCAACTAAATGCCAGAGAATACCTTTAAAGCTAATAATTTTTGTTTCAGCATAATTGATTTTAAGCTTTTTTTTTTTTCCTGCTAACAACTCGATAGTAGATCTTGTTTTTTCTAGTTTGGATATTTTTAGTACATAACAACAAAAACATCATTGTCAGAGGAAAGAATTGTCACCAATTTCTTCTCAATAGCATTGAGATATTCACTTAGCTAGACAAAAAGTCAAATAAAATTATTTGAAAAAGTAGTTAAAAAAAGAAAAACAAAAATTTAAATATTAATTTTGTATCTTCTTTGTTAAAATTTTTACAGGGCTTTCACTAGGATGTGGTAATAAAATAATAAGTAAATACTTATGAATTCCTACTAGTAGCCAAAAATTATTCTATGTTAATTAACCACATGTAATAATTTACTTAGTCTTCATAATAATCCTGTGAGGCAGATACCACTTTAATACCCATATTACAGAGATGGAGACTGAGATTTAGAGAAAGTTGATGAATCTGCTCAAGATCATATGTCAAATAAATGGGAGAGCCAAGATTTGAATGCACGTATGTGATACTGCATCTGGGTTTAATCCGAGGGCCTTGATGAAGTAGTCTTCAGGTAGCCCAAGAACAAACAAATTTTACTTACCACAAATAGAAATTCAGAGAGTGCTGATTAATTTTGATGTCTTATTAGATTAGAGAGTGAAATAATAACAACCTTGGTATGGGTATTGGAATGTTTAGAAGAGAATGGGGGATCAAAAATAATGATACATATGATGGAGGTGAGGGGAATGACTTGAAGGGAGGTGAGACAGGCATGAAAAAAAAAAAGCGAACCCGCCTCCTTTGAGACACCTTATCATGCTCAGAAGACACCTCAAAGCAAAGGAAAGAGGACACAAGTTCAGGAGCAGGTGAGTCAGACCCTGTTGCTGTAAGCATTGGTGGCCAGAATGCTGCCTTTTCTCTCCTGGCTAGGAGCTCAGTGAAACATCTGCAGTGACATCGCTTTGATGTCTGTGGGTCTCTCCTTGGCCTCTTGGTATTTGCTATCGGATACCTGTCTGTTAGGAAAATAGTTTATGAGTGGCTATTACAGAGATCACATTATAAAGTAGATAAGACGACATATTTAGGCCGAGTTTGCCCTTGTCAAAAATAAAGATTATTTTTTGAACTGTTGAAGACATTATTAGATTTATAGTAAGGATAGCTGAGTTCAAATTTTGGCCTTTCACTGACTATATATTTGATTTTCTGAAAATGCCCTAAACACATTTTAGCTTTCTTTCTAGAGAGCTTTTCAAAATTATACTGAATAATTAGTTTTTGTTATTGTTGCACCGTTTTAATGTGAGTGCAGCAAATAAGTGCAATTAATTACCTTTTATCTCTTGTTAAAAAGGTGGGTCATAATATTTTTTCTCTGTGCAGGAATGCTATAATCATCCATACAATAACTGCATGGTTCAAGTTCGTAAACATCCATTACCACATTATCTGCATTACTTGTGCTAAGTGTTTGTAGGAGAAAAAACAAACCCTATAAACAAAGCTGGTCCATTAAACATATCATATTACTTTAAAACCTAGTACTTTAAGTTATAGTATGTTTAGAGTAAAAATATACATAATTAAATTCAGCAAAATTCTGAAATTTTTCTATTGAAAGGACAGTAGCCTTTAGCGCTATTGCTATAATAATTTGTAGGCAGATCACCTATTATTGGCATTTTAAATTAAGCTTGATTTGGCTTTGAAAAACAGAAACCTTTCAGCTTGGTACCTAGTGAAAAGGGGAGTTTTTCATGAGGCAGGCTTTCAAACACATGGACGAATAGTATAGTCAGTTTTTCAGTCAGCTACAGGTGGGTGAATATAACAAACAGAATTAGTTCTAAGTGTCCCAAGGGTCACAAAATGTCTACTCCATTTCTCAGGTCTGTGTGTTTCAGTTTAGCTCCACCTGTCTTGTTATTTTCTGTCTCTTTCACTGGGCTGGATTTCATTGCTTCTACGTGGACCCACGTGGTAACCCAAAGTTAATTTCATCTTACAGGTTCAATACTCCTGTCCTGATTCTTTATGGAGCGAACATGAATACTCCAGATGGAGTGTGCATCTCTCAATCTTTAATTACAGAGAGGAGGGGCATGAGCAACTTGAATATCCATCTTTCATATTTTAATATAACTTTATATTTGGAAAAGTTAAATATAACCATTATTTCATTATGCAAATTCTGGAAAGGATCACTCTACTGAATCTTCTTGGGGAATGAGAGAAAATGTTAAAATTTAGAGATGCACTTAACTGATTTCTCTATCTCTGTATGAGTTCAAATTTAGGAAAGAGTGAGAGATGGCCTAACTTTTGCCAGCCAACGAACTGACTGACCTTAGGGCAGATTTTCTATCTCTGGGCTGGTTTACTGTGCTGTAAAGAAGGATCTCTTGGAGCCAACTATCCTTTTCCTTCAATGGGAGATAAGAGTGATGTAGTTACCATAGACGAGCATTGTGGATGATGAAGTTCTGCTGGCTCCCTAACCGTGTTAAGTGGGTGGCTAAAGCGGTCAGGCTTCATAAGCCTGGGACTCAAATTTGAAGAAAGGGGTACAAGGATTTAGGAAAGAGGATTTGGAATAGGAGATAGTTCAAAAGCAGAAGTATCTAAAATATAGTTTCTATTAAATACTTACAGGCCAATGGATATACAGTAGTAGATTTATAGCAGATCAGCTCTTGAGGTGGGACCCCCAAGAAGTTTTGTATCCAACATCACAAATGCTGGACTTTTCTCTTGGGCAAAAGTTCTTGGCTGAAAGCTGGCAAGTTTAGTGACTTATCTACCATTAGGAAGAAGTGTCTGGAACCCACTACAAAGAAAGAAGCTACTGGTCTAGGACTTCAGTGAATTTTCTTCCTAGACATGGCGTTCTAAGTTGAAATGTAGGGCAGGATTACAGTTCCCACAAAAAAGTTCAGAAATGTTCTTCAAAGAGTTTTTCTTCCTTGCTTGCTTCCAGGGAAGTAACTTTTCCTTGGAGTCAAGTAATAAAGCCAAGATGAGGAGGTGTAGGTGTGTGTGTGTGTGTGTGTGTGTATGTGTGTGTGTGTGTGTGTGTTTGCATGGAGGGAGGAAGGAAGGAGGCTATGGAGGACAGTAACAGCTAGCTTTCTGTTTATAATTTTGCCTCTCAGCCCTATTCCATGCGTCCTCCTTCTAACTTATCTCAGACCCAAAGAGAGGAAAGGTAGGGACTCCAGAGTCCACAGAAACAGAGAGGAAGTTAGTGATTTCAACGAGCTGGATGATTTAGAGACCATTCCTACTGGGGAGGAGAATGCTCTGTGCAATTTTCTTCTTTTTAAGGCCAACATCCGTGTGCAGTATTTACAGGATATACTATAATAGGTGACCCAGATAGGATTATGTGCAGCATTTTTATGGTTCTCATTCATTTCTCCTTTTAAATTGTACTGTCTTTATCCCACGTGGGCTTAAGAAGGGGCTGGGTTTTTCTCGGCCTAGGCCTGCTGAGACAGCTCCTGGTATGCCTATTTTGACTTCTCTGCCCCATCATCCCCACAGTTGTCAGTTTATTTTGCCTTCGGGTGGAACAGGGCCTCTCCCTTCCTGAGTGCTTTGTCACTACTCAGTCAGCAAGTTACCAGCCCTCCTCTTTCTGCAGCGGTTTCTCCTCTTGCCTCCCGCTTCCCAGAACACATCCAGGGATGTCCAGGAGCATCTCCACTGCCTTCTGGAATCCTCTTTTCCTTATTTTGTAAGCTGGAGGAAGAGGTTTGTGAAAACCTTCTTTTAGGTTGTGGGGAACCAGGCTTTGCGAGGCCTCTCTCAGGGAGGAGAGCCCATTCCCAGGGCTCACACAGGCCAGAAGTTATTGGCTTATGAAGGCTGTTGCTTTGTTTTGAAAGCCTGCATGAGTCTGTTATTGTTGGGTACCCCAGAGGCTAATCACTCAGAGGGAGTTTGATCCTGTCCTGTCTGAGAGAGAACACTGCGGAGCCTTTGTCTCCTCCCTGCCTGCCCACCAAAGCAGGGGCTCCTCCTACCTGGGGTTTCCCAGCATTCCCTAGCCACCCTCTCTGCAGCAGAGCAAAACATTCACACCAGGAACTCACAAAGGTGGAAGCGGCACGGGATTTGCAATTTTGAAGTAAATTCATCAGGTTGTCTCAAAGCACAATATTCATGAAAGCTCCCCTGTATATAATTTTTAGAACTTTTTTTTTAAAAAAAATTCCTCTATTGTGAAATACAATACGCATTTAGGAAAAATAATGCATAAAACCCATAGGTTCATTCCAGTTAATGAATGTTAAAAGCAAACAAATGTGTAACTGCCACTTTATTTAAAAGTCTGGTTTTTTAAGGCAGAAAAAAAGGCTCTTTAAAATCTGAACCCTTTTGACTTATGGAAAATAAATAGGAATACATAAGTGAAAATATTGATTTGAGTTTTAATATCTTAATGGTGCAATTATTGTTTTATGTTCATATATTTTTGTGAAAAAAAATTGACTCTGTAGAGAAACCACTTTGTGAAACAAAATTTTACTCCAGAGTTACCTCCTCTTATCAAACTGCTATATTTCCAAACCATCTTCTGCAAAGCTTAACCCATGAAAAATAAATTAATCTGTATATCAGAGGAGAAAAAATACATTTTTGTTTTGTATTTACAAAGGAAAGCTACTACAAAATTTGCTAGTGCATCCAGATATCTGACATGAATCATTTTTAAAGAGCATTTTACATTTATGGTCATTCTTCTCCTTCCCAAAACAACACTCTAGAGATGACTACAGTGAAATTTTGTCACCCCTGCAAATCCGTGTCTACTGCTCTAGATGCTTGAGCCATATGACAGAAAAAAAAAAAAAACACAGACCCCCTTGCTGTTGTGGAGCTTACACTATAGTAGCAAAGAAGGAAGACATAATAATCAACATCACATATACATAAATTATACACCACACTAGGAAGTGATGAGTGCTGTTGAAGAAAGAAAACACACAGTTGGATCACAGAATTGAAAATGCAGGGTGGGGGTGACGGATAGCTTGCTGTATTAAATAGGGCTGTCAGGATGAGTTTTCTCGAAAAGAGGACTTGTAAGTTTATGATTTTTAAAAGATTGATGAAGGTGGGGGAGTTCAGCAGATAGATAACGGGAGAAGAACATCCCAGAGGTGGGAGAAGAAACCACTTGAGCAAAGGGCTAAGATGGTAACATGACAAGCTGCCTGAGGAGTGGCAAGAGGGGCACCCATAGGAGCTGGACCAGTAGTAGGAGCAAAAGAGGATTCAGGGGAAGTTGGAGATCTGGGGACCAGGTCACAAGAGGCTGCCAGGTCTCTGTGAAGACTTTTGCCTCAGTTGTAGGAGGATGGTGACACCCCCTGGAATTTAACTTCAAAAGGGATGAGCCAGTTCTTAAACTATTTTCTCTTGACTCCAAACTCATCCTTCTTACCTTGACTTTGTAATCCTGGGGATGGAACTCTGCAAACCACACTCCTTTAGGTAAGTTGCTCTTATTATTATTATTATTATTATTATTATTATTATTATTATTATTATTATATTGTTCAAAACATTACATAGTTCTTGACATATCATATTTCATACATTTGATTCAAGTGGGGTTATGAACTCCCATTTTTACCCCATATACAGATTGCAGAATCACTCTTCCATTCAGTTCTGCCATCCTGAGGTAGGAGAAGGGGACTGCAGGAGGGAGGAGAGACTTGCCTCTTCCTATTTGCTCCTTGTGGGCTTCCTGATTGCTCCCTGGTCCCAGCAGTGCTTCTTGGAACCAGTGGGAGCAGGTCCGTTCCTTAGCAGAGTTAGCAGTGCTTTTAGCTCTCCAGAACTAGCCTCAGCACAGCCTCTCAGATACACCAGCACCTGTCAGTCAGTGCCTCGCCTTAGAGGCCTGAACTACTATGTTTCAATATTTGCAACCATTTCCCCTCTACTCACCAGCTGTGGTAGCTGCTTCCTCCCATTTCTACCTCCATTATACCTCTGTGCTTATTCAGTTACTCAGTTCATAATTCTATTGAGTTAGAAACTGTTTATATTGAATTCTCTGAAACATAATTGGTATGATTCCTTTCTCCTGAATGGGCCACAATGAGGAATCATTATTGCTGCTGTATTGCACATAGACTAACATGAGGCTAGAATACAAATAAGGAGAGACATTAGAAAACTAATGTATAATGCAAGCAAGAAATTCTCAGAACAGGGAAGAAGCAATAGAGGAGATGAGAGGTACCTAAATTCTGGATATATTATAAAGAAAAAAAAGCTAATTGATTTCCTGAAGTTTGGATTTGAGGGGTGATAAAGAAAGAATAAAGGACATATAAAAAGGCATTTTTAGACTGGGGAAGCAGAAGGATGAATTTGCTACCAACCAAGAATGGGAAAGCTGTAGGTAAAATAGAAACAGGGGAAATAATAAGTTCAATGTTGGATATATTACTCAGACATAAACAGAGATGTCAAGTAGGTGGTTGGATATAACCACAGAGCTAATTTTCATTCTTTTTACATGGCCCTGAGCCATGATCACACCTTTTGCTACACTATAAAAAATTGAATGATTTATGCTCTTGTAGTTAAATTATCCTCAAGAATTTTAATCATTTGGTTCAAAGTGCAGATGTTAGAATGAGATAGAACTAAGTTTGAATCCTGGCTCCTTGGTTGACCTGCTACATTTAATAAAATAAGTAACCTCACTAAGCCTAAATTTCAGCAACTCCTGAAATGAGGATAATAATAGTAGTTTTACATAGTAATTGAAAAGTGGAAGTTAAAGCATACACTACATATATAATGAGCTTATAATAATCTTTGAGAGTAAATTGTTCTCCTTATTTTACTCATTTATGAAGTGAGAATAGTAACATCTATTGTGTAGTAGACTTCTGTATTAATCTATTTTCTGTTGCTATAATAAAACACCTGATGCTGAGCATTTTATAAAAGAGTGAGGTTTGTTTATTTAATTTACAGTTTTAGAGGATGAAGTCCAAATCAAGTGACCTGTTGTAGTTAGCTTTTCCCACTGTGACCAAAAGACCTGACAGGAATAATTTTAGAGGAGGAGCTCATGGTTTCAGAGCTCTCAGTCCATGGATGGCTGATTCCATTGCTCTAGGCATAAGACACAAAATCATGGTGGAAGGGTGTGGAGGAAAAAGGCATCTCAGAACATGGCAATCAGGAAGCAGAGAGAACTCCACTCACCAAGGACAAAATATATACCCCCAAAGGCACAGCCCCAGTGACCTACCTCCTCCAGCCACACCCTGGCTGACTACAGTTAGCACCCAGTTCATCCATTCAAAGTGGATTAATTCACCTCTAACCTTTTCTTGCATTGTCTCACACATGAGTTTTTTGGGGACAGCTCATATCTAAACCACAACATGGCCCCATGTGTTTAATAGCTGGTGAGGGAACCTTTGGCTGGGACACAACATAATGAAAAACGTAAAGGGAACAGGCTGTGTACAGAAAAGGCCAAACTTGTGGAATGGCATTGCTATATAACAACCCACTCTCATGTGAAACTAATTACACTAATCCTTTCCGAGGGCAGCACCCCTATTAGTCACCTTTCACTAGGACCTACCTCTTAAAGGTTCTCCTATGTGTCAACATCACCACCCCAGGGACCACACTTCCAGCACAGGAATCTTTGGGGGACATACTCAATCTATACCCAACACCTTAGCAGATTCTTATTTTTTGAGAATCATATTAGAATAAGACATGAAAACCACCTAACACAGGACCTTCTAAATAGCAGGTGCTCAATAAATCTTAGCTTCCCACTAAATTCTATTTCATGGCATTCTTATTACATTTATCTCATTTATGAGTTTCATGGCTTTTTTTTTTTACTTCATTCCATGAAGCTTCAATATGCTCTCTTCTAGAGGGTATTCGCAGAGGTCAACACTACAAAATAAAGTCTGGCCCCAAAGAGGTAGCAGCTGGCTGCCTGTGATGATCTGTCAGTGGCTATAGATGCCTTTGCCCTGAGGGGCCCTTTCACCCTCTTACTCATTATGCCCTGCTCCTGGTTGACTCTATCAGCTCTTTTTGGATCAACAGAAGTGTCTCAAATCAACAGCATATTTTCTAAGGGATTACTATGCCTTCCAATATTAGGTCAGAGGAACACATTTGTTGTGACTAAATCCAACTAGGTATCTACTCTTTACCAAGCTCTAGATACTGACAAACTAGGGATGATGGTTGGCTCTTTGCTACCAGGGAACACTGGATTAGGTATCAGGAAAGAGGTAAATTGCTTCCAGGTGGAGGTGTTTCTGAGGAAGAATAGCATTTGGATAAAGGATATAGACTGTTCCCAGATCCTAGTTCCTACTTCTGACAAGCTGTGACTGTGAAGAAGTTACTTAACCTCTCGGAACCTGCTTTTTTTTTTCATGTCTAAAATGGAGACACAAACAGATTTGTGTGAGAAGAAAGGAGTTGACACCTCTGAGACCCTCAAACCAGAGACTAATCCATTATAGACATTTACTTGGTGTTAGCTCTTAATATTAGAAAATTTTTAATTTAGATGAGAGAAAAAAATAATAGAAGGAATTCAACAGTTAGTGCTAAAGCTGTATGTTACTGCTAAAATGTGAATGGCTAAGAAAATTATAGTGTGGATCACCGAAGTCAAGAATGACATTAGGAGAGGAAAGAATGAATTGTAGTCTTTGGTAATGGAGATGAAATTGGTGATACTGCTGCCATTATTTTATGCCGTTTATGGAAAGAGGACAAGGAAGGTGAGAGATTGTGGCAGGATATGAAAAAGAAATATTGAAAAAGAGACCCAAATATTGTTGACACTTTTTTGGAGTGCCACGTTTTTACCTTGTAATCCAAAAAAACTGATTTTAGTCTATTGTTGGGTGGATGATGTTATTTCCTATTATATTGCTTTAATTAAAATATTTTATTCATTATCCCAAGATAATTAAAAAAACATTTTTTACAAATAAAGTAGACAAAATTTTCTTTTTTAAATTGCCATTATATCACTGTCATTATTATATAATAAATCTTTTGAGATCATTTCAGTTTGGATAAATTTATGTTTTCTTTAAACTATTAGTCTTCCAAACCATGACTATGGAACCAACTGGCATTTGATTTTAGAGGCTGTCAAAAAATGTAAAAGAAAGAATCAGATATTTAATATTCAATATCCCCAAGAGCTTACTATAATTATTTCTCTTTTTAAAAAGAGATGGCTAGGAATTTGGTTGAGACATTTTTCAGTGTAAATGATCAATGAGGTAAATAAAAATCCCTCAATGCAGGGGACTACTGCTTATCACTCATACTTTGAGAAATGAGCAGAAGCATTCCAGTTCTGTGGAATTACTTCTCCAGTAATTCACTATGTTTTTAAAATGGGCATCTTGGCAGCATAGAAATTTAGACTTACATCTCCATCTATAAATCATCAGTTGTCCCTTATGGTGACAGTTTCTGTACAAAACAGGAGAGTTTCAAAGTGTTCCAGCAACAAAATATAAGAAATTGCAGAACACATAAATTTTAATTGTTTTTTCCTACATCAGCAACATCATTTCAGCAAAATACAGACAAGTTATTCAGGTGCCAAGATGGAAAACAAAAAATAAGGTAAATAGTGAAAAAGAATTTAAAATAAGGGGCATTTTGGATAACAAAATTAGTTATTGAGAAATATCTTTTTGCTTAATAAGCAGTATAATTTGTGAAGACAAATTAAGTTGGAAATATACAGAAACAAGTGCCAAGTCCAAACCTGAGGATAAAAAAAAAAGTTTTCTTTTGAATAAATGTGATAGCTTTCATTGGTTGAGCAGTTGCAATGATATGGACCAGTACTTTGTGAATCTTTAGAGACTAAAAACAAAATGAATGAGACTTAGTTCCTGCTCTCAAGGAATTTAACAGCTTGCTAGTAGCTTTGACATCAGAAGCATTAAAAATAACCTTTAGAAAGTGACAGATTCAAATGAAGGTGTAGGCTTGCAATAGGAAACCATTGTATGCATTATATACAACAGTTTATACAAGAGGACCACCAGTCTAAGCATCCCCAGGATCTAAGAAGAAATATCTCTGCCAGCATTTTCTTCCCAAATTTAATAGCAATATCTGTTAAGCACTTTGTGACCCTTAAAAGGAGCAAGTCAACTTTTCCATGAATAGCCTATTCATATACTGGGATCTGGACCTTTATATTGGCATTTACCATTTCCAATTATTTTTTACAAGTGATATGAAAAGAGTAGGGGGCGGTGAGAAAGAAAGAGCATTTAAAATCAACTTCTTAAAAATTACATAGTTTCACTTTTCTCTTTCATTTAGTTTAAGTGCCCCAGCTAGAGCCTTTATATTGCACTTATTTGTAATGATCAGTTAAATTGATGAATAGCAGAAATAGTAAATTTAATAGATTGTGCTTAATATTTTGCTCTTGAGCTAATGTTCTTCTAAATTAGTTGGTTTAAATGATTATGTCTTCCTTTACAACCACCTCAAATTCCAAAGCTCCCTGCACCTCGATTAAGGGTATTTAAAGGAAATGTGGCTGAGGAAGAGCTGAGTACTAGCAAGTCTTCTCTTAATGCACGGCTATTGCTTTATTGATTGGAATCGATTTTTCCCCCTTGTTCATTTTCATAGGTGACAGCAATTGTGAAAACTGCAAAATATCTTTTATTCTACACAAAGAACTTTTGTTATTCATTTTTATCTATTCTTAGCAGAAATCTCTAATCTTGCTACACAATGTTTTGAGAGCTAGTAATAATCCCTTACCAGTATTCTTACATGCATACTTTTGACCTGATTGGATTTAAATGAGTATACACATTTATACATACGTGAATATACAAACACGGAGAGACATTATGTTGTGTAAATGATTGGGGATTCCCTGCCAGGGATAATTTAACAAAAAAAAAAATTGTCATTTAAAAGATAGCAGTAGTGGCAACATCTATGAAAAACCAGTGGCCAAAGAAGAGATAAGAGGGCATTTGATACGCAGACGATCATTTCCAGGCATTATTCTCAGGCGAAAATGAACTTGTAAGCTACGAAGGTAGAACTGTTTGGTTTGTGGGCAAAATTAACAACAGTATTTCTATAATCATTGTTCTCCTTTTCAATTCATGCTTTTCTTCCTACTTTCAGAACAACACCAGAGCTTTATCCTTCTGTTGGCTCTGTTTGAGGTTTGCAGAGGTGTCATTGTTCTTGGCCACATCCTGTTTTCCCTTAGATGGCCTTTTAGGTTCAGTGGGAGTTACCAGAGGGTCAACTTTGTTGACTTTTATAGTTGAGAAAAACACTGTGTAGTTCAGGAAAACCAGAATCCAGCTTTAAAGTGTTCCTTTTAGCTTGCAGTTTTGAAAATGAACTGTATTTTCCACTCATAGTAATTGCTGTAAAAACTCAGAGGCACTAGACTATTTCCTGGTCAATGGCGTTTCTCAAATCTGTAGCAGGTAGAATAATTTGTGATTGGTACTAGACAGTTTTTTTTCAGGTATTTTAAATCAGTTCACACTGCTCCTTTCTCCTAAATTCTTTCAAAATATTCTGGGAAGAGCTGAGTTGATCTCACTGCTACTGTTAGGCTTCTCCCCAAGGCTCCTTTCTCAGCTGAGGGGCGCGGAGGTCACAGCCACCATGTGAAGAGTTCCTGCTGACTGTAGGAGGACCTCAGATAAAGTGTCTAAACACAGGGTGGGCTGTTTACTCTCACAGCTTCAATCCTGCCTCCTCTCACTGTGCCACCACATGATCTTAGACATTTGTAATAGTCAGCTTTTTCGATGATGCCATCAGACAACTATAAAGGAGGAAACATTTATCTGGGGGCTCACAGTTTCAGAGGTCTAAGTCCATGGACAGCTGACTCCATTCCTCAGGGCTCAAGGTGAGGCCAAACATCATGGTGGAAGAATGAGGCAGAGGGACACAGATTACATGGTGATCAGGAATGGAGACAGACTCCACTCACCAGATACAAATATATCCCCAAAGCCACGCCCCAATTCCCACCTCCTCCAGCTATACCCTACCACTTCAGTTACCACTCAGTTAATCCCTCTCAGGGGATTAAATCACTGATTGGGTTAAGACTCTCAGAACCCAATCATTTCTCCTCTGAACCTTCTTGCATTGTCTCACACGTGAGTTTTGGAGGGATACCTCACATCCACACGATAACAACATTACAACCTATCTAACAGTAGAGAGGACTGTACAACTAGGATTATGCTCCTAGCCTCTGAACCAGAGCCAGTCCTGGCAGAGCCTTTGTAATCTGTTGGCCTCCTCTTCTGAGTGCATCTAAGACTGGCTGTGCTTCAGGTCTTCCTTACCTTCCTTACTTTCCTAAGGGAACCTCATCCCAACACATAATCTAGCCCACTTTTGTGTCACTTCTCCAATGGGTCCTTTCCCCAAATCTGAAATAAGTACCCAATGGGCTTTGGCTCTCTAGGATCATACAGAAAGGTAGAAGTGGCCATTGGCCTCCCAAGACCAGGCCCCTTGGGATCTCTCCTTTGGTGAAAGTTTTCAACATGTTTTTTTTTTTTTTTATTCTTTAAATTCGCAGCAGGCACTCTTAGGTCTAACTCACTTTTCCCCTAAAGACCGACCTTAATTTTCGGATTTTTCAGTCTAAATTATTAAAGAGAAATGTATATATCTATATGCTTTACTCACCCCACAATCTGCAAGTTACAGTATTATTATAACAATCCATTCCTTTATTTTGATTTCCCCCTACCCCAACTCCACGAGTCTCCAGTGAACACAAAACAAAAACTATGAAAACTTCTACCCAGATCTTAATGGTTCCTCCTCTGACTATCTTTTCAGTTACATTTGTAAGGAAGGCTGCTTTTGAGTTGACAGTTTACAACAAATTAATTCCTTGTTTACTTCATGGTGTATACATTACCTGTCTTGCCAGCTCTCAGCATTACCCACTCAACCTTCAGTTCTTTTGCTCAGTTTGAGACAAATCGCTAAGAGGCAAGCAAGCAATAACATCCAAATGAGGCTCTACTGGCGCTTGTGCTCATGCATAAGGCAGATAGTAAAGAAGATAGGGTCCCCAACTGTTTTCTGAGAACTCAAGAAGTAAAACTCATATAAGACAAAAATGGCGGGCTCTGGTAGGCACATGGCAATTGCAAGGGATTCCAGCATTTCTGCACATGCCTTGTCAGTTCTTTGTCTTGGTACCTGGTGTGCACTTGACGAGAGGATTTGCTTCTGTGCGTTGGCTCCATATGCAATGGGCCCCAAAATGATGGTGAATGTGTTTACTGCTGCCATCCCTGGAAAGTCATACAACAATCAAGGTTGAGCATTCTGCACATGCAGAGGTCGAAGAAAACTTCTCTTTGGAGGAGGAGTTAGCAGATCCCAAACTTGGTAAATGGTGGAAACATGTTTTCTTTGCTGAAGTAATGGAAGAGAACTTTGCTAGGGGAAATAGGGCCCTTTCTGTTGTTTTATAAGGACAGAATATCAACTTGGAAACAAGAAGGTGAAAATTGCAGCTCAAACATTTAGTCACTATTTGATTTCACAGTTTTCTTAAATCTGAGTGATTTTATTTTCTTTTGTATAAGTTGTGATTAATAATAGTGCTCATCCCATGGTGATGCTAAGGTTCAATAAGAATTTAAGTGAGAACAGTTAATTTAACTCCCAAGACATGAAATGGGCTCTATAAATGTTGAATAGTGAATCCACATTTGGTTTGGCTATATAATGAAAAAAGATTATTGTCAGTCAAATGAACGATGAAAATTTAAATGAAACTGCCAAGGATTGTATTTTTATTTTCTCCCTAATTTTGTAATGTCATGTTAGGTGAGAACTTTTACTCTAATTGTACTTTTTGTGTTTTTATTTTAGATTTTTATTAACAATAATAATTGATGGGATATTAACCAATTACTTATCATAGTCAGATATTAGACTGATCATTTAACTTGAATTGTGCTTGCATTTTCACATGTTTATAATAGCAAAAATAGTACCTCATTATTGAAAAAATAAATAATTGTGGCTCTGTGACTAGATGATTGCTAAGTGTCTAATACATATTATCTCATTTAATCTCTACTTCAACTCTGTGATATTGAGAACATTAACCCTCTTGTTCAGATTGGGAATCTGATGCTCAGAGAAATTAGCATAGTTTGCACAATGGTTTACAAATAGAAAGTAGGAAGTTCTATTTGAAGCTATTTCTGACATCAGCACCTGAGCACTTGATAACTACATTATACATATTCTGTCCAAATAATTTCCTCTGAATATGTTATCCTCACATCACAAGTGTTTCTGCCTTACTCCAATCCAGTCCATGGTTGGCTCCTGATCTACTGTCACCATGACAAGCCCAGACTGTCAACAGTTTGCCTACCTACTTTCCTGAAGGGGAATCTCTACTTAGTGCTTGGGATCTAATTCTTGAAGACGGATGTCACACTAGATCATGTGAATTACAATATCACATTTAACTACATCTGAGTGAGTTCTTTGAATTCGTTTTTGTAAAACAATAGAAAAAAATTGAGACTGAACCCACACTATGGCATGAAGTTTAAGTTTAAGCACTATTTTAACAACCATGCTGAAATGACAGCACAGATAGAACATACTGAGAGTTGGTGCAAGTTGCTAGCCAAATGTGATACAAAAACATCTTGAGGTCTTCCTTGGTCCTATTGAAGGAAAATAAACCCCAACTTCTCCTGGCATTTTTCTCCTTGTGTCCTTTGCTATCTGTTGGTCTTTTTCTGGGACTCTACATTAACCCAAATGCCATCTTCTTCTATCAGGTCTTTTATAGTAAGTGAGGCAAATTCTCTGCCTTTTCAAAAACAATTACTCAAAGCTTAACTTTTGAATATAGTTGTTTCACCAAGGCTTTACATATCTTTGTTTTCTATTTGCTTTTTCACACATGTGAAGACTCACTTTCTTCCAATGCCTATTATAGTTGCCTGTCACCTAAAAATGGTTTCTCTTTCTCAGATATTATGAGTTGGTTCTGGGAACAGTCATCAAGACCACTTTGGCTTTTGCCTGAAAGGAGCAGTTTCCCCCATTGTTCAAAAATCTTTTACTCCCTTCTATTTCCTGTGTTATCGTATCAGAAATCCCATCTGTTTACAGAAGCCTGGGACATGTTGGTTATTTCCCTTGACAATGGCCCCACTGAGTGGACTGAATTATCACACAGAGATCCCCAAGCCAGGATGTTTTGTAATTCCTTAAGCTAAAATGTAACTTAAATTTAAAAGATACAACTGAGCAATACAGAATATTTATCCAATTGGGAATAGGCTAGGCCATTATAAACATGAAGGCAAATGAATGAAAAGAGTAATAGATTTGACTACTTAAAACTTGAGTATTTTGTACAACAACAGTAACAATAAAATAGCCTTAAACAAATTAAACAAATGAAAAACTGGTGAAAATATTTGTCACTTGGAATATATAAGTCCTAACCTACTAATGAAACAATATAAATGTACTACAAGTGAACAAAGGTATCAAGAGACAATGACTCAAAAAAGAGAGTTTACTAAATACTAAGTTCATGGGGAAACTGTTTAACTCTACTAGAAATTAAAGCAATTAAAATATTTTACATATTCAAATAGTTAAACATAGCCCATATGTATATTTATGAGGGTACATATGCATATGGGTGCTCACCCTGCCGATGTGAACGATACTGGAACCCTTTTTTAGATACCATTTTGGAAACAGATTTCCAAGTCCCTAAATATGCTCCTGTCATTTGGTCCAGTAATTTCCCTCCTACAAAACTATCCTTAAAAAAATAAGTTAAAAATTGTAATCATTTACACTGGGATTCAAAAATCCAAATTGCATGCCTGATAATGGCAAAAACTTAAAATTAATGTATATTCAGATGAAAATAAGAGTTGTGAAAGAAGTTATGCATGTACACACATAAGATGGACTCATCTACAACAATTTAAAATAATGCTTTGAATGCCTGTAATCCCAGATACTCAGGAGACTGAAACAGGAGGATTGCAATTTGAAGTTTGGCTAACTTGATGAGACCCTGTCTCAAAATAAAAGAATGTAGCTCAGGGGTAGATCATTCACCTAACCTGTGAAAACCCTGGGTTCAATCAATAGTACCACTAAATAAATAATTTATTATTTAAAAAGAATGCTTTAGAACAGTATTAAGTGGTACAGAAGATAAGGTTTACTTGACTTGCTGAGTAAGAAGCGATATTACTGAATAGAATATACACTATGATGCTAGAGGAAATTATGGTATATGTATAAATATGCATAGAAAAGAAACATGAAAATACTCTAAAATGCTAAGATAAATTAATGTTAGAGGGCATTTAGGTTAGAAGTGATTTTTAGTTTTGTTTATCTTTTTTTTTTGCCATGGGGAAACTGTTTAACTCTACTAGAAATTAAAGCAATTAAAATTATTAGCATGCGTCACTTGGAAAGAGATAAATACAGTTTAAAAATAAAAATTTAAGGACCATATATCTTACTAAAGTGAGCAAGACATATTGTACTTTAGGTGGAGTATTTTTCTTACTTTTGTCTAGATTATTTTTATTCATATGTTAAACCATAAATCTCTTCTTTTTTTTTATTCCTGCAGTGTGTTCACAAAACAGTATTTCTCACTCAGAACTCAGAGAAAAGATTAAAGGCAGTCATTACTTTTTCTTTTTTACACAGGCAGCAAAATCTATCTTTAATGGTTCTGTTTTTAATCCCTGTTGTCAGAAACATTTATTTAACCTCTAACTCTGCTCTACTGAGACATTTTTGTTTACATCAGGTTAGACCTTGACCTTCGCAACCTCACTCTCAGGGGAAATTTGTTGTTGTTGTTGTTGCTTTTAAAAAAAGATTTGATTGAAATTGTTTTGGCTCATTCTTTTAGATTTGGAAATAGCCAAAAGCAATTCTATTTTGGACCATTTGGGGAGACTTTATTTTTCCCTCCTCTGGCTTAAAAAGATTTCACTATGAAAGTAAAATTGTACAGAGAGTGAATAAAGAACATGCCATTTTTTTTACCCCCCAAGCTTGAGTGGTAAAAAAAAAAAACGATCTTTTGCTATTGCTTGCAATTCCTCAGTTCTCTCCAGTTTCCTGAGAGGCTTGGGGCATGCAGAGTGCAGCTTCAGCAGGTCTTCACAGCCTCCAGGTAATTTGATAGGCTGAGGCTTGGTGTCTAGTTGTAGACAATTGACATCTGGCAGCCTCCCTGCAGACACCTCTAAGCACTTCTAGAGGACCTTAGAGTGGAGGTGAAGACCTTCAATCCACTTTCTACAGATCAGGAGTAGGTACAGATGTTTCATACTTAGTGTGCAGAAAGTGTGAGTATTGTAGTTATGGGAAGAGTTTTCAGATGTGTGCAGGAAAAACTGTATAAAGAAAGAATTGCCCCCAAGTTTCCACCTGCTTCTATACCTCCCTTCTGTCCTCAGACTCTGGAAAAATATGGGGAAGTCCCTATTACATCTACAGATCTTCTGTGTCGCTCAGGCCATTCCCCAGGATGGAGAAAACAGGAGCCATAACAACAGTCACATGACTCTGACCCCCACTCACTATTGGGATTTGCCTGACCAATGATTACTGAGGACATTTCATGTGTGCTCAGGTATACGACCCTCTCTGTTTTTTTTTCTCTTTAATTCTGGCTCTTGTGCTGACCTTTGTCTAAGACCTTTGATGACCTTGAAACCACGTGGTGGAGTGTAGGGGGAATGCCAAGGTCAGCTGGTAGTAACTGTTGACCATGCACAGATTTCTGATGCCTGCACCAGGAGTGCTAGCTCCTGCAGGTCTGAGCAATTTATCATATCAGACACCCAAGCTTTGGATTTAGACAACTGAGTTTTCTCAGCTTACTAGCTGAGTGACCTTGGATAAATACTTTCTTTGGCAGAGATTGCTCCTTGCCTCCCTGATCAAGGGAATTCTACACTAACAGAATTCAGAGTAATGTGCCCAGCAAAACCATGACATTTACCAAGTTTATGGGCAGCTGAGTGTGACCATGCAACAATTTAGGCCACAAAGGAAGCAAAGATTGGGACTTTGTGGGAAAGCTAATTAAAAGGAAAGAGAACAGTAAGAGTGTCCTCACTTCTGACTTCATTTTTTTTTACTGCTCTCTGGAAATGTAGATGAGAGGCTGGAGCTCCAGCAGTCATCCTTGAGTGTGAACTGATTTTAGAAATGTCAATCATGTGTTAAAGATTACAGAGTAGAAAAACAAGAGCCCAGGACCAAACAGTGTATCCTGAACTACATACCTTCATATGTCCTTTAGATGTGAGTAAAATAAACCTCAAATTTGTACAAGTTACTGTCTTTTAGTTTTTCCTGTCATATACAGTCAAACTTAATCCTATATTTGTTTATTAATTAGATATATTTCAGTTTACTAATTAGCAAAGGGGAAAATAGTGGTAGCCTAAGCTGTACTGTTATTATAAGGATCAAGTGAAACAATATAAATAAGCAATTTTCATATGCTCAATAAAAGTTGCATACTACCAGTAAACAAAAGCTTACAATGTACTTAATAAAAGTTACATTTGTATAACACAAATGAAATCTTGGATTCCAAAAAACCAGCCTTGAAATGGAATGGCACTTGAAAAAAAAAAAAAAAACAATTCAACCACAAAATACTTAAAAATAATTTAAATTTTTATTGGGGTTACTATAAACAAACAAGTGGATCCCATTTGATATCTAGAGGCACTATTTTCAGTGAAAAAGTTTCTTTTTTTGTTAGTTATGTCTTTTGAAATAACCTCACACTTAACAAAAATTTGCCATAATAGTACAGAAAACTTCTGTATCTCCCCTGCCTGGATTCTGCGAATGTTAATATACTGTCAAGTTTACAAGGTCATTCACTTATAAACTTCTTTTATCATTAGTGTTTTTCTCAAGTCTTTAGAGAGCAAACTACAAAATGATGCTGATAATCTTGAAATACTCCAGAATGTATTTCCCATTCAAGGGCAGTTTCTTAAAAAACTATCATGCAGGACTGGAGTTGTGGCTTATTGGTAGAGTGCTTTCTTGGTATGCATGAGGCACCTTGGGTTCCATTCTCAATGGAATATATAAATAAGTAAATCAAATAAGAGATCCGTGGACATCTAAACAACAACAACAACAACAACAAAAAAAAAAAAAAAAAAAAAAACCCAAAACATTCAATACTCCAAATCAGGAAATCTACATGGATACAACACTATCATCCAATCATGAGCTCATTTAAATTATAGTGACTCTCAATAGTATCTCATTTTCTTCTCTGACCCAAGATCCTATCCAAGATACCACATCTTAAGGTTTTCACTACTTGCCAATAATACCACGCTGTGGATAAGCCTTCCATACATGCATCTCTGGAGGACATTCAAGATCCAAACTATAGCACTGGAGTTTCTACCCCTTGAAAGTTTTGAAAACATTGTGAAAAACTATATTGTCAGAAAAAGGCTGTACATTTTTTCTAACCTATAATAGACTGACCCTTTCCTTGAGAATATAACGGTCCTCTCATTTATTGGAAAAATTCTTATCCAAAACTTTGACCTAAAACATATTTTAACTCTGCAGATATTATTAACCAGCATTTGTTTTTCTTCTGGACACCAAACTTAATTACATTTTTCCAGCCTCCCTTGCAGTTTCATAAGGCCAAAGGAATATGGCTAAAAGTGATGTGCAGCAGCAACTACCTCCAAATAATGCTCCTGTTCTTTATTTTCTCTCATATGCTGGTCATATGCAGAAAATCTTTTAGAGGATTCCAAAGCCTAATGGCAGATCCACTAGAGGGAAAGAACAGGGATTTTGTTGGTGTAGAGTTTCCTCCTCTCTTTCATACCCATCCCTACCAACCTGCATAGGACTGGGAAGTATGCAAGCAATGGAACTGAAATGCTGAGATTTGGTATTGTTTATTGTAATACTTAGCCTATTTTGATTAACAAGATCTCCAACGCCAACGCCATGTGGATTTCTACTAGGAATAAATCAGAATGTTCAGTGATGGATGGGTTTTCTGAGTGTGACAGTATAGCAAAGCTCAACTGACTTAGAAAGATATTTTATTTTGCTTCACCATGGAAGTTTCCTTCAATGTCAGTGAGTAATGTTGCCATGATTTTTAAGCATCTCAAGTTTTGTAACCACAGCTTCAAATAAGGCACTCAGATATGTCAGATTTCAAAAGCTCATCAAGAAATTGTTATATGTAATTCTGGGGAAGGAGGCAGGGAAAACTGACTGTTCCTAGACGAGCCACCAGAGTGATCCATGAAGGATTCATGATCCAGGCCTGGTCCAATAGTACTTGTGGTGACATTAATTAGTATTTACACTTAAGTTGCAAAAGAATTAATATCCTTTAACGGTATCCAGTTTACTAACAAGAATGATTAACAGAAAGGACTAAACTCAACATTGTCAAGGCATTTTCTTTTCTCAGAAAGAGCTTCTGGCTATGGAAGGTGGGCTAATTTGCATTTGTGTAACTTCCGAAGAAATGAGAAGAATGAGTAAGACATCACTTCTCTGGGTGAAGGAGTCTTTTGTGCTGTTCTCCCCGGTTGGGATGCTCCTAGTTGCTTTTTAATCCCTGGTCCCTTTACCTCTTGGGGTAGACCACGGGCATTCTTTGCCTTAGGCCCTTGACACTGGAAATTCCTTCTTTTGGTTGATCAAAGCTGGTGCAGCCTGACCCCACCCCAGGAAGTGGTGGCAGACACATCTGTTCAGTCTGGCTTCCTGCCAACAGGGGATTTACTCTGGGGTGAGTGGGGGAGAGGGACTTTTATGTCAGGAGGGGATTTATTGTTGGCTGACGGGTGTGGCGAGTGTGAAGGGTGGGAACCACTTTGGTTCCTTGGCTGGATTGTCTGACTTTTTGTGAGACAGAGTTTAGTCTTTGTATGTGGGTTCCAAGACTTTTGTGAAGGGTAAGTGGTGAGTCGGTGAACTTTTACGATAAACTGAACAACTTTTTGGAAGGAAGCATAGACTTGTAAAAAGCAAGATGAAGAAAGCAAAGGTTTGCTGACTGCATGCAATAAGGCACTGTTTAGAATCAAAAAATCGATGGGACATTCAGACAGTCCTCACTCGTTATCTAGCATAGTTCCACAGACCAAGAGGAAAAGGGAAAATGGAAGGTGAGCAACTCAGTGTTCTGAAATTCTGAGTTTTGGTAAGAGTCATTGGATTTCCTCTTTGCGTTTCAGTGTTTTTGCAATGAGATGACACATTGAATCCTGTAACACATAACTTATTTTGTGAAATTTTTATATGTTGGAGAAAGCAAAGGATAACATTACATAGTGCTGGTTAGGAACGTTCAATGACAGGAGTACCAAGATTATCTCATAAAATAATAGCTGGTATGGTCCTGAGCTCAGTACATCCAGATTTCAGTATAGGAACAGGGAAGGAAATGTCATGGGGCTTAATTGAATTTGATCCTAGAGCTTGAGAGAAAGCCAGCATTTTGCACTTTAGAAAATCCTTTATCTTTTTCACCTTCATAATATTTCCTGAGGCTGCTAGGGAGAGAGATGTACCTAAGTATAAACCATCTGTCCCCTTACACTTTTCATCTAGCAGATACCTGTAGAGTGAGCAGCTTTTATGATCTCTACTGGGTCATATGCTGAGTCATATACAAAATAAATATAAATTAGGGTCTCTGTTCTCCATATAGCAGGAGTTCTTGCTTGGAGCTCCACTAGGAATTTGGGCAAGGCCAGAGCCTACCTGCAAATGATGCTCTCTTAGGTAGATAGTTGAGTGGGCAGAATGTTGGCTGCTTTTCCGTCCTTTGGCCTTTGACCCTGTGTATTGTTGTGTGCTTTGCATTCCATTACATATATATGTATATATGTCTGCCAGGAATCTTAGTTGTGCTAGGGAACAAGAAAAATCTGCTAGTAAATAAATCATTCCAAAGGAAGAGAAGTAAGAGGCAGACAGCTTTGACTCAAGAGCAATACAGCACTATGAAGTCATCTGAGAGACTCCAAGGGCTTCCGGTGTCTATTCCAGGTCTGTTTGCTACTCTGTGATGAGCAAACAGAAAGGCTGCCTCAGTTAACAAAAAATTCTGGTGAGAGAAGAGGAGGACAAAGAGTACTTCTTAGCATATTCCTTATTAGAATTTAGAAAACAGAATGGTGAAGGTAGACAGGATGGTAACTTTGGTGCTGGGGTGACCTTAGCAGATTTAATTCAACAGCACAAGAAGATTTAGTGCAGTTCAGCTGCAGAGGACAGAAGCTTTGATATGGTCTCAAAATGGCTGAGTAGCAGCTTCTTTAGTCTTTCAGATTCCTGGCAGATATATCCCATGGATCTTCAAGTTATGATAGAATCCAAATCTCGCAAAGATGGACGGCCGGCCGAAGGCTAAAGAACTGGAATGTGACCTTTCAGTCAGGAGTCAAGGGAGGAAAGTGGAGAATGTCAACTCCATTCATCAACACCTCTTGGAGAATTCCAGAATACCTGGGAGAGAGAAAGACATTTTCAAAAGGACTAGAATTCCCAAAGTTGTGACTTGATGAAAAGTCCAGAATATCTTTTCTTGCTTTTAACATGGCAATATTTTTATCACAATGCAGAGGTAAACAGGGAAGCCAGAATAACACCTACACATATGAAAACATGAATAATGATGCATGCAACTTTAGGATAACTTTTTTTTCCTAAGTAGAGAGTATAAGATACAAGACGATAAATGACTGCAACATGACAAAATCTGCATATATTCCATGTGAGTTGAGGTTAACCCATTGGGAATGAAAGACTGGGCAGAATGGTGAAGAACTTCTAATAAGCAATAATGGAGGTTCCTGGGCAATGCTCTTCAATTTCAATTTCAGTAAAGGAAGGAGGGAAGGAAGAATACTAGTATATGAATTATTGAGTGGAAGTATATGAATTATTATTGGAATATAGGGAAATGTACCCTAAACTGGGAAGCAAGATTCCTGGGTTCTCTGACTAGTTTCACTTCGGCTAGCAAAGTAGACTTGGAAAAATCAGTGGTCTCTGACCTTTGATTTTTTCATTTGTAAGGTAAATGAATTCAACTGACAGACTTGTAGGCATCCTCACCAAATCTCATGCACACATTTACTTTGTCTTTTAATGTAATAATTGTTGAAGAAAAAAACTTTGCCTAAGAATCCCGTGAATAGTTCTGGCTTATTCTAATAGGATAGGACTGCAATCAAATTACAATGTATCCTTAGCAAAGAGTTTGTTTTTGCTTTCTGACTGAAGCTTTGGGGCAGGGACTAATCAAGTAGAGGCTTACACAAGTGCACATAAAGCAATGTTCCTGAACTGCTGAGAATACATGTTTTGTTACCTGCTCTTTCTTTCCTTTCTTGCTTCCTGAATGTCAAGTTCTTATTTCCTTTTTGGTCACTGTATAAATGTGTAGGACTTCTTCTGAGTCTATCAGATTGGCTGGACAGTTGGTCTGTGTTTTTGCACATCCTGCCAAAATAAACTTGGTCATTTACCTCTGTTTATTTTCCCTTTCCAGACATCAGGTATTGTCTGCATTCCAGCGCCCACACAAAAGTAGTATCTCCCCAATTAAGACTGCAGTGTTTTTGATTGTTTCTAAGTTTGGTGGATTTGGCATCAGACCAGGTAGAGGCACCCATCAAACAGCAGTCAATGGCATTTGGTTTCTTGAAGAGTTTTCAAATTCTCTGCAACAGCAATTCAAATGACATTTTTAATAAACAATCTTACAGAGAAAGGGAGAGGATGGAGGGGTGGGGAGAGAACACGTGAAAGAAAAGTAGAGGTTGCTAAATGATAAGGGAAGGGAACCAAAGAAAACTGACACCTTACCACACTGATTTCTATTAGTGTATTAGAATTTTTATTTTGCATGATATATCAGTCTGATTTTTTAAATAAAACTACAATTGCAACATTTAAAAATCAGTTTTAGGTTGATCCTTGTGTAGTTCCTAATAGCTAGAATGTCACTTTATTTCCAATTGAAACAAGGTTGAATGCTAAGTCCATATACTTTTTAAACTAGACAATTTTCAGTTGCCTATCAAGTTAGTACTTCAAATATTCCACAAATATTCTCATATTCTCTCTTGGGAATGAGGTAAGCCCTATCATTCTCATTAGAAAGTTGTTATTATTAAAAAATAGAGAAAGATTATATGGTTTGAGAATCAATTGACCAGCATCATCCTGATGACAGAAGATGAAAAAATTGTGATTCAATGAAGACAAAAGAACTTCTGTTTCACAACATTGAAGATGATGATGACGGGAAAGTAGTAAAACACTGTGTCCAGCTGATAAGTGCTATGGAATGTGCTTCCCCAGTCATCTTTTGTGTTATGATAATAAGAGATACATATAAAAGTGTTTGGAATGATTTAGATCTGAATAAGGCTGGAGGATGAAATTTAATCAAGTTGACTTACTATTGCTTATAAATATAAGCAATATAGTCCAGAAATGAGTGAGTGCTACTGATGGTTTTCTGTTTCCATGGGAAATTAGTAAAGAGAAAAGAAGAAACAAAAAATTTTAATTACCTACTATATGCCAGTCTTGTGCTTGGCAATTACCTCCTTTAATCCTTACACAAACCTCCCTAAGGGAGTTAACATTATACTCATTTTACACATGAGGAAACAAGCTGGGAGACATAAAGTAACTGGTCCAAATTGCAAATGGCACAACCAGGATTTTACCTGAGGTCAGCCTGACCTGAGGACTATGTTTTTCTACCTTGATTGCCTGTGATTATTCTTCTATTTAATCTTTTGCTTCATTCCTTCCTGTTCTAGAGAAATCACACAGGACGTGATTACTTTTACTTGTATAATCCCATTAAATATGGAAATGGATATTTTGAAATCTTTCTAGTATTAAACAATTTACCAAATAGTTTTTAAGAAGGCATCTTCACTCTGTATGTACATACAGTTTCCAAAAAAATAATATGAATTTTCTTTTGGGCAAAGGCATACTTAGTGGCTCAGTTCCTTCACACTGAGTTATGACCACCTCGGTCTGTGAAAGAGTTGGCCAGATACTAAAATCTTTTTCCTGGTGAGCCAATGGAACATTCTCCTTGGAACCCATAAACATATTGTTAGTCACTGCTCAAATGTGGGTAATGCTAAATGTGTTGGAAACACATTTCCTAGATATGTAGAATCTTTAATAATTTGGCTTATCAATATCCAAGGATTTGGGAAATTCTCAAAGCAGTATTAATGCTGAATCAACTGAAAATATAAAATGGGTTGTGCTATCTCATACTTTGATAAATAGGAAATGGTTACAGCAGCCTCCAAAGATAGAACATCAAACTGCCAAAGAGTGAGAAGTCACTATTGAAAATTTTGTGTGTACCTGTTTGGGATGCTATATGAAAATGTGTGACAATGACTTTCTTGGTGGCTATGAAAAAGTCAAGGCAAGTCTCCAACCAGCAGATCTCTTATTTTTTCGGGTGATCTTCAGGAAAATTGACCTTAGTATAGTCTCAAAATCAAAATTCAGAAACAAGATAAACATTACAATTATAAAACCACCAGGAGAGTCCTTCAAAGATCCTTTCAAAAAGATAAAATTTCTTGTGACCAACAAATTTCTGTGCCAAGCATGGTCAAATTCTTTCATGTTTTTTTTTAAACACACTATGTAATTCTTTTATACCTTAGAGAAACTTTGGACAAAAAAATTATAATGTATACATATGAAATATTGATTCTAATATCTGGCAGGTAATCAGGTTAACCATATTGGTAAAATAGGTGGATATGCACAAATGAGTACATGAATCAATATTAATGTATTGTCATAATCCTATGTCCACTATCATCATTTAAAAATAAATGTTACATTTAACAAATTCTGGGTCATAATGTTGAAAAAATAGAATGGTAAAGGGTTGTCATTATTTTAGGGGTGGTGGGAGGATTGTGACTGATATGATAACTATTGCCTAAACCATTTTAGTATGTGAATTGGCATAGATGAATTCTCTGTTCTATATACTAATTACTGTAATTTGATCATTATAATGATTATAATTTCATATTCACTTTATATGAGGTAGTCTTTTAATGCTGCCTGTCACATCACAGTAAATTTGCTTTTAAGATTTTTTGTGGGAGGAAAAGTACTCTACTTATCAACAATGCCTTTATTAACTTAATTATGACATGCTTTTAGGATTTTTATGATACCTCTTGTGATGCCTGTTTCCTGAATAAGAATGTTATATTTTTCAGAAGTGTGTCAAATATTATTCTAAGTAAATTGGGAGTTGTGTTTCTAATATTTTTATGAGAAAAATTATTGAAAAATGATATAAAGTTCTATCAATGATGTAGTTAAATAAGTTAATAATGGAATGTCCATGTAACATATTACAAAGAGAATGAGGAAACTCACAATGTACTATTCAGAATGACTTACAAGGTATACTATGCATTGAAAAAAGCAAACTGTAAAGAAATACAGAGGTTGTTTTTTATTTAACCCCTTATTTTATATGAAAAATATATTCTATATACTTTATCTCTGTTCATATAAAATATGGGGATAAATAAAATCAATCTCTGTATTTCTTTTTACAATTTCATAAAAGAAAAGAATGTAGTAAGGAAGTTTCCTGAAGGTGAAGAGAAGGTTATATATGGTATCTGAGTGAACAGATTTGGCTAAAGAAAGACTATTACTGTATTCCTTTCCTCAGATATTTATGACTCCTGGTACCATAAAAAGTCTTTTATACTTAGCCCACATTATCAATCTCTCATGTATTCCTTTTGGATTTTGAATCATACTATCAAGCCTTTAGATTTAGTCATTTAATCACTTGAATAATTTTTCATAATTAAATACTTTATTCGTTTACAGTTTATTATGGGGCATATTATTAGAAATGACAGTTATTCTGATACCATTCACTGAATATATTATCATTTCTCTATTGAGTAGAGGTGCGATTGGTTCACAAATTAAATTCTCTCAATGTATTTAGACTTTCTATTTATTGCATTGGTTTGTCTATATATGACCACCCCCCATGTTTTAATTACTAAGATTTTGTGCTTTAAAATTGATAGTGCAATATGGCCTTATTGTTCTTTTAAAAGTTTCCTGTCTTTAAAAAAAAATAACCATTTTTAATGATAAGCCTTTAATAGAATCAGATTTCCTAGTTTTCAAATTTTGAAGATGGACATGGCGGCACCCTCCTATTTCAAGCTACTCTGCACACTGAGGTGGGATCATCCCTGGAGCCTGTGGGATCAAGATCAGGCAGGGCAACATAATGAGATTCCATCTCAAAAAAACAACAAAAATGTTGATATTTTAATTAGGATTGTTCAAACTTATGAATTTGCATAAGAAGAATTCATAACCTTTATGGTGTTGAGGTTTACTAAATCCAAATCTGATGTATCTTTCTTCTTAAGTCTCTCTTTCATATTTCAGTAATGTGGCTCCATTTTCTTCACATAGATCCAGCATAAAAGTTTCTTGCTGGGTATTTTACACTTTTTACTACTTTAAAAGTATTGACTCACAATTCACATATTTAAAGTGGTGATAGTTTTTAATATGTGAAAGCTGACAGTGTTTGATTCTTTATTTTGTGCTCCTGCACTTTACTGGATATTCTTATTGTTCTTAGTAGTTTTTCAGTTGATTCTCTTGTGATTTTCAGGTGCATGATCATGCCACTGAAAACTTTGATAATTCTTTCCCCTCCTTTTATATGCATATGTCTAATTTCTTTTTTTCTAATTATAATAGTTTATTTAATAAGCTTCATTTAAAAACTGCAAAGAATGGCCAGTGGAAAGAAGGCTATGGTAACAAGGTCTGAGTGAAATTTTTGAATTATTTTAGTTCATTAATTTAAGTAACTGTTTTTGTTATATCAGCATGGGATTTTTCTTGAGACAATATTTCCTAGAAATTAAAAAATGATTTCACTGGCTATTATGATATCAAACTCAAGCTTCACTTAAAGGCTAGTTTACAAATGGTCATGATTCTTCCAAAGTACTTAAGGGAGATACATGGACAAAAATAGAGTCTAGCAATTCACCATTTAATCTTAGTATTCCCCTAGGAAGAATTATTGGAAATGATTGAACCAAAGTCACTCTTCCCACTCCTATTCTATTTGAACATATCCATGGAAGAATTAAGACTGATTTTCCCAATCAAGGTTAGCAAAATTGCCTGATATGTCATGTGATATCTATAATGATATCTACATTTAAAGTTTTTGTAGGCAATTTAGGACTGAGTTTAGTTCTAATTTGAAGCAAAAGAAATGATAACTAAATGTAAAAGATATTAACCAGATCATTTGCTAAGTATAGGGACTTTTCATTCAGGTAGAAAAATGTTAGTGAATACTTTTGAAAATTCAAGTCTGGAGTTAACATTGCAAGACTGGATTTCCATAGTTAGAATTTACAAATATTCACACAAATCTTTAGCATATTTGACATAGTTGAGAAAGCTCTTTAAAGAAGGCAAGGCATATTCATGCTAGTAAGTGCCCAGGAACCACCATGGTTAAATAGGATACTATGTCCTCTCAGACTTCCAGAGGCGAAAAAGGCCCTGTTCTAGTTTGAGGAGCACTTAGCCTCTACAAGGGTTGGTTTGCTTCAGACTTCTTGAAGCTCATGTCTGGACAAAAGTTAAGATCAGTAAACTGCAAGAGAATAAGAAATAAAGCTCAAGATAAAGCTTCCGGGTTTGAGTTCTAGTGTGCTAGTCCAACCTGTTGAGAGCCTCAGAAAGGAGAAGCTGCCAGTCAGAAAAGTTGAGGAAAGTTTTCTCCTTGTTCTAAGCTCCCAAGTTTAGCCAAGTTGCCACTGACATACAGATCTGTAGGAAACCAGCAGACAGAGCAATTATTCAATCATGAAAACCCACTGTCATATGTCATGATAGTTTAATAAGGTGTCAATATGTCTACCAATTTGCTAACATCATGGCCATCTCTTAATTTTAGAGTTTACATTTTGACCTAGTGATCAACTAGACTTCCAGTGATGAATAGAGGGTGATTTGTACCAGGTGAAAAATCTTATTTATCTATCCTAGGTTGAAGGTAAAAAGTCCTGAATGAGAGCCAAAGGACACATGGACTAGATTATACGTACTCAGAAGAATTTGTAAATCAAGAGACTTAAGACGTAAGGAGGTTCTCTTGAACTGTGTGTGCATGTGTGTATGTGTGTCTCAGTATGTTGTGTTTAACTTGTCTGTATTAATACTGTACAGTGCCAGGTTTTATAAATTATCCAATATATAGTCATGACCTATTGAAAAGACCAAACATTGGCTCAGAGGCCTTGGCTGAACTTTGCCATAGTTCTTTTATGACTAGATTTTTTAACTTAGCACCACATGCTGCTACTTTTAGCACGATGCAGGAGGGTCTAGTTAAATTATGCTGTATGCTTTTCAATTAAACCATAACTTTCACATGTGCATTTTGTTGTGCTCACCAACATTAAATAAATGGATAACACCTGAGTAAATTCAGAGTGCCAGAGTATACCTATTCTGAGAACTAATTTACCAGTGAGAGATTTTTTTTTTCATTTTAGTTTAATCAAGTCTTATTGAGTTAAGTAAAGCAGTAGTTACTTAAGCACAACCTCTAAAACCAGTAATAGTAAAATACATAATAGTATTTATGACTGACCCATTTCTCAACCCATTTAAATCTGAAAAGATACATAATAAATTTGAGTCTAGTTTATACACTCTGACTATTCATATATACAGCAAAGCTCTTCCATAAAGCTTCTTATCAAGGGAAATGTCTCAGAAAGGAAATGGAAAATTATGGGCATGGAGATAATACATAAGATTTTTAGTCTCCCATTTTACATCTGTATCTCCTTATTTGTGCTAAAAGACATAGCTATTGACAATGACACTGTGCAGGTGCATAAAATGGTCAAAGAGACATATATCCTGAGTGTTTCTCGGAATGCTAAGAACCCCAGGGCTTCTCCATACCGTCAATGTCATTTTTCTTGGTAAAACTTAGTGACAATAGCAATAAATCTGAAATTTCTTATTTTTGAAAGCATTAACACCTGATTTTGATTAGGTATCTATTGTGGAGATTTGTGCACAGAAAGTAGTTAGTGAACATTAGTTAACCATGGTCACTCCCTGCTAAATAAAATTAAATATAATGCACAATGTAGATACTGATAAATAGGATGAAGAAACTCAACGTGTCTGTGAAAGATCTAAATCTTTCAAACTATACTCTGCAAACTACTTGCTTTCTGGGGTGCTTGTTAAAAATGAATATTCCAGCTGGACTCAGTGGTTGCATGCCTATAATCCCAGGGGCTCAGGAGGCTGGGACAGGAGGATAGTAAGTTCAAGACCAGCCTCAGCAGCTTAGCAAGACCCTATTTTAAAATAAACCAAAACCAAAACAAAAAAGGGTTGGGGATAGCACAGTAGTAAAACACCCCTAGGTTAAATCTCCAGTATCAAAAGAAAAAAAAAAGAAAAAAAATTGTAACCTATACCTAAGACTCTGGTTGAGAAGCTAAGGGCCTGGAAATTTTAATTTTTAGCAACTCCTTTGGTGATGCCTCTGCACTATAATGCTCAACAATCCTTAATCATCTATTTTGTGGGGTTTTTTTGCCTTTAAATGGAGGTTCGTTTATGTTTAATATAAGTATTGATAAGATAGGACTAAATCTGTCATCTTTTTTTACCTTTTTAAAATTTATTATTGCATTACAATTCTTAATACACCATTATATCATAATTTATCATATCTCTGATTATATATATGGCATGTTGACACCAAATTCTCATCTTCATGCATGTGTTTTGTATAATGATGAGGGTCTAAAGTAATATTTCAAATTATATAGATGTTTATTTTTATTTAAAGTACTAAAAGGGAAATGTATAAAGGAGATGCTTTTCAATATTAGAATCTGAATTCTTTATTCTGGTGGTCAAGACAATACCAACCTGGTACATGAAGTCCTATTGCCTAAGAAATTCTTAAAAATAAAGAAGAAAGCAGAAATACTTCCAATGGCAAATGTCTGCCTTTTGAGAATGATCTGGGATTTCTGACCATCTGAAAACAAGTGATTAAGTGAGATAAATTTTTTTAGTCAATTCATTAATGGAGAGGTCCAGAAGAAAAAGATAAGAACATTGAGTTTTAGTTTTTTATCATAAGCAGTGTAGAAGACATAGCTGGAAGAATTCTAGAATTAGGGTCAACATACAATGATCTCACAGTATTATTTCTCAAATATAAAATTAAAGACAAGACTTCAGTAGGAAGATATGGGTTGGAAGAAACGTTCCCAGCATGAAGACAGCAATTCAATTCACTGTGACAACTGATTGTGTGCTGCAGTGCATTCAGAGAAAAAAGTGGTGCTCATAAAAAACAGCCCCTTAAAATCTGGATGCTCATCTAATAATGATGAGTTCTGACTTGCAAGTGGGAGAGATGAAATGGGAGTGAGGAGTGAGAACACAGGCGGGAACTGGGAGGGGTAGATCAGATCTAGACAGATACTATGCTTGAATATTTAAAAGTGGTATCCTTAGAAGAATGGTTACCCTTGTATGTGATTTGAGAATAAAATATGAAGACCAAAAGGTGGGGGTAATAGCATAATTTAAATATGGAGAAAATTTCTTAAATCAATAAAGGCCACCCTACAAAGGGTAGGATGATGATAGCTTAATGAGGTGCCCATCTTAGAAGTATTCCAGTTACATGAACAGTTATCTGGGATGTTGTGGGACAGTGCTACTCAAACTTCACACGGTGTATGAATCATTTGATGACAATGTTAAAATGCAGATTCTAGTTCAGATGCTTTGATACAATACTTAGGATTCTAAGTCTTCAATGAAGTACCCAGGTAAAGCCAATGATGCTGACCAATAGGCAACACTTGGCATGGCAAGGTTCTAAGGTATTTTTAAGTCTCCAGAACACATTCACCTTGCAGCTTCATCATTTTCTGTATGATCATAGAAAAAGTTGCTTATCTTTTCTTAGTCTCAGATTTTCTCTTTTGTCAACTGAAGATAATAAGAGTTTTACTTTGGAGGAATGTTTGGAGAATTAAGTGAATTAATACATGTAAAGAATTTGGGAGACAGCCTGAAACAAAGTAAATACTCAATAAATTTGAAGTTTCATCATTGGAACCATTATTATGAAACTATGAAATTATGAAATCCAGACAGCTTTAGCTTTTTTGGATTTCCATCTTAGCTCATGTGCTTATTGTCTCAACTGAGCAAGAATGGCACAGTTTATCCTGCTCATTGCCAGACAGAACTCTATTTGCAGCCTAAAGTCATTGCTAGGTTTTGCAAAATTTCAAAGCAAATAAAATATGCAGTGACTTCATTATGCAAATAGTGGTAACAGTGAAGGAACATGAGAATACGTATCTAGAGACCTAGTTATCACTGCCTCTAATTTCCCACGTAAATATAAAACCGTCTCCCAAGCCTGACAATGGAGAAGAAATATATATTTCTTATATAACTGACTCTACTCCCAGGACATCTTTCACAGATTTATGACTTAGCCACAGGCTTCCAAGAAGCAAAGATCCCCATTATTTTCTGGACCTTCATGTGTACTTCTGGACACTTAAGCTACCCACTACACATCCTGTTCCTTTGACTTCTAGTGCTGTACTTCCAGTTATGAAAAATTTTTGGCACAATATTGGTCTCAGAGTAAAGGATTAGGAACCTACCTAAGGGATAATTTGGCTTAATGGAAATATCTGGCCTTTTTCATTTTTTCTCCCCAATAAAAAGATAAAACTTACTCCTCAAATAAAAGCCAAATTAAAAAAAATAGTGTTCAATGAGGATATCCATCAGATAGGAAAGGCATCCTGTAAAACACCAAGTACTTATAGAACTCCTACCATGTGGTTGGCACTGTACTAAGTTTTATGGGGACTAATAAGCAGTCTATGATATAGTAGTCTTGCATATAGCTAAGAGGATTTTACTCACATACATGAAAAAGTTAGAGGCAATTCAGTATTCATATAGGCAGAACTAGTTATGGGTACCACAAAGCCTGCACAGGGCCTCTCCTGCCCATCCTGTCCTTGCAGCATTTTTCATTCACCCGTCTTTACTTTTTCTTTTCCTTTTTTTCATGATACTTTCAATGTGTTATAAAATTTAATGGATGTTACACTTTCTTATGGTTTGGATATGAGGTGTCTTCCAAAAGCTCATGTGTTAGATAATTCAAGAATTTTCAGAGATGAAATGATTGCATTATGAGAACCTTAACTTGATTAGTGGATTAATCCACTGATATGAATAAACTGGGTGGTTGCAACTATAGGCAGGAAGTGTGTGGTTGGAGGAGATAGGTCACTGGGACTGTATCTTTAAGGCTATATTTTGTACTTGGTGAAAAGAGTTCTTTCTACTTCCTGATTGCCGTGTCCTGAGTTGCTTTCCTCTATCACACCCTCTGACATGATGTTCTGCCTCACCTCAGACTCTGAGCTATGGAGTTGGCCTTCTATGGACTGAGACCTCTGAAACATTGGATCAAATAAACTTTTCCTCCAATAAAATTGTTCTTGTCAAATCTTTTGGTCATAGCTATAAAAAAATCTGACTAAAACATACTTATTACCTATTGTTGTTTTCTCTGCAAGAACTTAAACTCCACCAAAATGGGGACTTTTGCCTTTTGTTTGCGGACATATCTCAAGTCCCTGGAACAGTGCCAGGAAGCCTAGTATTGCTCAATAACTCTGCCTAGAGTGAGCAAATGATTTATCAAAGAGACCAATATCAAGCTTAATCCCACATTTCACAGTTCATAGACCTATAATTTTAATGCACAGAAAGAACATAATGGTTTAAACTAAAAAATATGAAGACTATTCAACATCATTGGATCAACTATCATTTGTGATTTAAAAGCTCATAAAAAATAAGCAGAAAAATCCAACAGAAATAACTTACATTTGTTTTTTTTATGCTTTATAATACTTTGGATTTTTTCTTTTCAAGAAGTTAGGCCATTAGTGGGATCTTAAGATGTAAAGTAATGATGATAGATCCTTATTGCACTGTCATTCCAAAGGGGGGCAAATATCCCCAACGACTTCATTATGCAAATAATAGTAATATTGAAAGAAGAGGAAACTGAATTTCCAGAAACCTAGTTCGGAGTCCTACTTCTAATTAGCCATGCAACAATAGTGTCTTTTGGTCTCAGATTTCTAGAGCCTTTACTTGAAATATGAGATGATATACAAATGATAACTGTGAAATTTAAGTCTGACATCATTTCTTAATAGCAACTTCATTTTACCCACCACCTTCCTAGTGTGTCCCCACTTTCTTGCAGTTTAATGAATTAAAAAGACAGAAACATGAAGAAAGAAGAGAACAATGCCTAATAGAAAACATTTACTGTTTTTATCATGACTTCCAGGCTGAAATATAAGTAAAAAAAAAATCCTACTTATCAAGAATCAGATTTCTGGCAATTCTAACGTGGTACCATCCTCCTCCATAAAATAACCACCACCACTGACAATAATGAACAAGCAGAAAACATTGCAAGTAAATTAAAAGGCCCTTGGATAGCAAAAACAGAGCTATTGCATTTATCCTGTTGACCAATTAAGTATACTCTTACTTATTATGTGCTTACATCTGTTTTTTTCCAATCCAAAAAAATTAGAAGCAGAAAACTTTAAAACGTTACTACCAGGGCACATGTATTACCAGAATAATTAAATTGAAGACATCAGTTCAGAGTTACAGAGGACACAAACTCTTTGATTGGGAGACAAATTGCTGTAAATACACATTATTACTTTGCTGTATTATAGAAAAAAAATTATTTTATGATACTGATTCTGACTTCTCAAGAGTGGATTAGATTATATTGATCACCTTGTATATGAAGGCAGGTCATAATGACGGTTAGAAGGTTTCCATTTAAAAACAGTTAATATAAAAACACTGGTGTTTGAAGTATTTGGAAGGATGCACTTATATCCAGTTTTTATTTTCAAGTGATGTTATATAATGAGACATCATTACATTATGTCCTCTTGGATTTCTTTGGTCTTAATTAATAAAGGTACTATTGGTATGCTTCTTGTATCAATGTATTTTCTCCTCATATTCAATATGTGTTGGGCAGTCTGGGAACCTACAATGTAAAGCATAGGTCTATAGCTTGAGTTATTTGGGAACAGAAAAGCAAATCAGATTAAGGAGGAGTGGTTTAGAGCATGGAATTGGAGGAGGTCATGTATGGCCTACTTACTCCACACATGAACTTTGTTAGGCAAGTTAGAGAATATCTCTGCTACTCAGACTCTTCATCTCAGGGGGAATCTAAAATTATCAGAATCATAATACATACTTCCAGAACTTTGGTGAGAATTAAATAAACTATATATGTGAGGCACTGAAATGCAAACCCTGAAATATAGGTGCTAGACAAATATTTGCTGATGAACGAATAAACTGGGTGATCTTGGGCAAGTTATTCATGAACTTCTGTTGCTTCATCTGTAAAAATTTTTTAAATGGCTTAACCTCATGGAGTTGTTGTTAAAAATTTTAAGTGAAACCACATTCATATTGTGTTCCTGTGCATAGGGCATAATGTATCTGTGAAATCCAGTAAAAGTCTAATAAATTGTACTCATTAACAATTTTTTTAATAATTAAAAAACAAATGCCAAGGTACTTGGTACAATATAAGTTCAGAAAAAGGGCAGACTGGTGTGGGTGGGAGTCAAAAGGGAAGGTTTCAGTGAGAAGGTACAACTCTGACTCCTAGTCATATTAACTCTGACTCCTAGCCCCACTACCTACCCTCCCTCCAGCCCGCTGTTACCAGATGCCTGTGTCTAACTGAAATGCACAGTGCCAGTAAAGGGTCCTGCAAAGTCTTAAAGAGGCACACACACATAGGGAAGGACTGTTGTGAGCTCACCAGTGGCCTCTGAATTCCCTTGCAAAGTGCAGCAAAGCATGAAAGATGACTTTGCTTTTGTGCACACTACCCTGAGATGGCACTCTGTTTCCCGAATGTTCATCTGCTTCAGTTACATAGTTCAACTTGGTTTCTCAGTGCTTGTGTCTCACCTTGGATTTCTTTTTTCTTTTTCAAATTGGAAATAGCTTTATTTTTCCCTTTTGATGACATGAGTGACCTATGCTTATGGCAATTAAATCAGAAAACAAAGAAAATTTGTTTGTAAAGATCTAGGAAACTTCCTCCACTAATAAGAATTTCTAAAAGAGAAATAGAAGAGGTTCCGGTTTCATGCAAAAAATCAATGATAACTAACTTAGATTCCTCCAAAGAAACCAATAAAATCTACAATACAGCTCTGGTCATCTCATTTCCATATTTAGAGTTCTTTTATTTGTATTCTATTGCTTTTGCCAGAAAAGCCTTCCTACTGAGAATAGAATATGAGGCTCAAAGACACTTCATAATCTAATTCTTGCCAAACTTGTTGTAAACCGCCATTTTACCTCTATCACCAAATCTATACTCTGGCCACAGATAATATTTCAACTTTCCTAAGTGTTCTTACCAGACTTTGAAAGCTCTATTCACTTCTGAACCTTGCACAGTAGAGAACTAAGCTAGCAAGAGCCCTGCTTATTGTAAGTGAGAGAAATGATACATAAAATATAGCTGAAAAACCTTTTTAAAATGCATGTTGGACTAATAAAAGGAAAGAACCAAAGGCCCTTGGTATCAGAACCTAAGCATAATTTGAAGTCAGTGAATAATTTGAAGTCAAGTAAACTCCTTAAAGACTTCCTAGTTTAAGAGGATAGTGGACCTGGATATAGACCTTGATACTTATGAGGTATAGTTATCCACAAAAGAGGTTAGATGTGGCCTTGATCCCAAGTATGTCCTGAAGCTGGAACTGAGAGCTTTTCATAAAACCAGAACACAGTGGACTATGCCTTCAATGAAATTCCAAAAGAAGACACCCACCAAACACATCACAAGGAAGGTTTTTACAGTCTGAAGCTTAGAATAGAAAACAAAACAAAGCACAAAGGTTTCCAGAGGAATTTGAAACCCCCAAGTTTACAGCATGAACAGGTAGAGATTATGAATTTGATTTATCCATACTGTAAGGGAAATTCCAAGACTTAAATTTGTTCTTGGATTGGAGAAATAAACCACTCATTAAGGAGAGAGGAATGAAATTACCATAAAATAAAACAACAACAATAAAAATTATTAATGAAGAGGAGTTAACATACAAAAATTCCAAGCTATCTGAGATAATGATTCACTACAGGAAGAGTTAGCAAACTAAAACACAGTATAATTTAAATTCCAAGAACCTGAGATAATAAAAACTAAAGGTGACCATAAAAAGGTACAAAAGGAGTTATATAAATCATCACATAAGAAGACCATATGTTGTACTAAAAGACATACACTTGGAAAAAGAACCAAAAAGCTTTTGTAGAAGTAAAAATTAAATGATTGTTAAGTTAAAAATCAAAACTCAAAGGAATAACACAGTTCAGACCTACCTAATGAGAGAAATTCTTTTCTATAAGAAAGAACTGAGGAGTCACCCAGATTAGAACACAAAAGTATAAGGAGATAAAGATTGGAAATGTTAAGAGGTTAAAAGTTATCAATAGAATGATTAGTTTAATCATTTCTATTCAGAAGGATTTAAGAAAGGAATAGGAAGAATGGAGAACCATATTCAAGCTGCTAAATGTCAAGTATTTAATGGAACAGATGAAAGACATGAATCTTTAGGTTCAAGGAGGACAAAATTTCTACACATTTCCAACTCTCATCCTGAAGTGGTACTGTTCTCACATTCACACAGAAAAATTCCATAAAAACTGAAAACACAGAAAAAAAAGTCTGAAGACACTGATGAATAAACAATAAAAGTATAATTTAAGAGGTTATAACCCTTATAGAAATGGAAGCTCATAAGTAAATCCAATTCCTCTCATATTTTTGTTTTAATTTTATAAGGGCATTTTCCAAGCCAAGCTCATAGAAAGAGACTTCCCATAGAAAGTGGCAGTTGTATTGCTCTGAGAAGACAGAACAAAGAAGCTGACAAAATGGATGAGATCTTAGGAACAAAATCTTCAAGAGCATGACACATTGTCTAGATGTGTATTCAATTCACTTTGAGGCACCAGCCAACTTTCAATGTTAAGAATCCAAGGAAACAACATGTGGGAGGCAGAAAAGTTAAGTAGTATTTCACCATTTTCATGTGCTAATGAAGCACACCTAAAACTCAAATCTCACTGTGAGTAAAAACTCAACTACTGAATGAATGACAGAAAACAGACAGTAAGAAGCATAGAGTGAACAGCAACACTGTCTAACAGGCACCTGAATAGTTTGGTTTATCAAATAGATACCAGGGCAAGTATCATGCTCCAAAAACAAGGGCCAGACCTTAGGAATCAAGATTACGACCCAAAATAAAAATTTAATTAGATCAGCCCTGACAAATTATTAATAAAATTAATATATTTCATGAATATCTAAATTTTCTGTCAGAAGAAAATAATAATTCTCCTTGGAAGAAGATGTCTCCAGCTAGATATTTTTCATTCAAAATATCCAGCATCTGATTAGAAATTTAAATGTAAGCTGAAAACAGGATTAAATGAAAATGAAGAGAAAAACTAGACAGTAAAAGCAGAACTGAAGGTGATCTTCAGAGTTATCAGACAGATTTAAAGATAATTTTGATTATTATTTTCAAGGAAACCATAGAGAGTTGGAAAAATATCTATTTTGTTGAACCAGTTATTTGGAGCATTTAAAAGTCAAAAAGGACAATCTGAGGACTGAGAAATGCAGTCTCAAATTTAGAACTCATTGGATGACTTTAACAGATCACGGGACAAAACAGCAAAACAGAGCCAGTGAAAAAGAAGATTGCTCAACAAAAACAAACTGAAACACAAAACAAAAATTAGTGGAAGAGATATTAACAAAGAATAAGAAACTTAGCAATGAACACACTACAAGGTCTAACATGTACTTGGAGAAGAGTTATCAGATAACAAGAGAAATTGGTACAAAACTATTTCAAGAAATAATGACAAAAATTTTTCAATACAGATTAAAGTTATCAGGCAAAATTTCAAAAACTAGGGAAATCCAGACAATTTAGACAGAGAAAATTACACTCTGGTACTTCATCAGACTGCTAAAAATGAAATCCAAAGAGAAATATCACAAAATCAGGCAAAGGAAGGAGACACGTTACCTTCAAAGGAATAAGACCAAATTGATTTTCAATAGAAAAATATAAAAAGAATAAATTAAAAGTTTAGTGTGCTCATATCAAAAATGAATATGCCAACCTAAAATTTTATATGCAGCAAAAGTATCCTTTAAAAAGAAAAATAAAAGAAACTAACTTTGAGACAAATTAAAATGAAATGAATTAATGTATCCCCTTGCCCCATCCCAATGCCAAAGGGCATTTCTTTAGAAGACCATTATCCCAAGTAGCACAGAACTATAGGAAGGAAAAAAAAATGAGCAGGACAATACATTGGTAAATATAAATTGATGTTGGCAATTTAAACCAAAAATATAATATTTTTATGAGTTTATACAGGAGTGAAATATATGTCAATCCCACAAAGGGTGTGAGAGGAAAAATAGAAATATTCAGTTATAGGTTTCTTGCACTCAAATAATGGTAAGATAATATTTGAAGTAGAGTGTAATGTGTCAGGAATGCATACTGTAAATTAGAGACTAACAGTTGAAAATATAAAAAAACTGGAAATACAAATCTAGGGGAAATCAATGAAAAGTAATTGAATAATCCAAAAGCATGTAATAAAGAAAGAGTGAAAAATAAAGATAGACATAGGCTAACTGGAAAACAAATAGCTAGAAAACAGATTTAAACTAAACTAGATCATTTAGTATTTAGGTGAAAGTGAAAAATAGATATTATAAGGCTGTACTAAAAAGGAAAAAGTAGACATATGTCCTGTTTAAAAGAAATGTTACTTACAAGGAAGAAGATACATAATAGAAATAGTAACAAAATTAAGTTTTATTATATATAAACTTTTACATTATACTAAAATCAGATGAAGTTGACTTTTTCATTCTTTTATTAATGTACAAAACACATACAGCAAAATTCACTATTATTTTACGGTACTAATTCTGCAAGTTATGACAAATACCTACTGATCTCTAATCACCATCACAATCAAGATAACAAGAGTTCCATCATCCCTGCCCTCTGCCAAACATGCCTTTGTTGCTATCTTGGGTTGGTCAATTTTTTCCACTTAGGTGGCAATCACTGATTTATTCTGTGTCTATAAAATTTTGACTTTTTCATGATGTCATTTCTGTGGAATAATACAAGATGCAGTCTTTGAGTCTGACTTCTTTCACTTAAACTAAAGCATCCAAGATTCATTCAGGCTGTTTGTTGTTTGTTACTCATTCATTGGTTTTGTTCTGATAGTATTTTGTTGAATAAATGTACTAAAGTTTTTTTTAACTAGTATCTAATTCAGATACCAGGATTGGTTCCAATTAGGGACAATTACAAATAAAGCCACTATAAACATTCACATAAAATTTTTATATGAACACAAGTTTGTATTTCACTGGAATAAATATCTGGGAGTGGGTTTGCAAGTTTGGGTGGTAGATGTAATTTTTTACTTCATACAAAACTGTCAAATTGTTTCTCAGAGTGTCTGCACCAAATTGCAGTTCCACTAGTGATGTATGAAAGCTCTAGTAGTTTTGCATCCTTGCTTGCCAGCAGTTGTATGATAGGAACATCAAAACTTTTATTCAATCATATAGGTGCACAGTAATAAATCATTGTAGCTTTAATTTGTATTTTCTTAATGGCTAACTTTCCTAGTCTTCTCCCCTGTCTCATTGCCACTCAAATCTTTTATAGTCAAATATTGATTTTCTCCTTGTTTACATATTCTAGATACAGTCCTTTATCAGATATATGATTTATAAATGCTTGTGGTCCATGGCTTTTCTCTGCTATTCTCTTAATAGAATTTTTAAAGCAGTAGAAATTCTTTATTTTTTTAAGTGATTTATTTATTTTTATTTTTTATTAGTTCTAATCATTTATACATGACAGTAGAAAGCTCTTCAATTCCTATTACACAAATGGAGAGGAATTTTTCACTACTCTGGTTTTGCATGAAGTTAGAGTCACACCATTCATGCAATCATACATGTACTTACGGTAATGATGTCTGTCTCATTCCGCTATCTTTCCTACCCTTTTGCCCCCTCCCCCCCCCGCCCCTTTGCCTAATCCAAAATTCCTCCACATATCCCATGCAACCCCGCACCATATGGATTAGCATCCACTTATCAGAGAAAACATTCAGCCCCTGGATTTGTGAGATTGGCTTATTTCACTTAGCATGATACTCTCCAACTCCATCCATTTACCTGCAATTGCCATAATTTTATTCTCTTTTAATGCTGAGTAATATTCCATTATGTATATGTACCACAGTTTCTTTATCCATTCATCTACTGAAGGGCATCTAGGTTGCTTCCACAGTTTAGCCATTGTGAATTGTGCTGCTGTAAACATTGAAGTGGCTGCTTTACTGTGCCATGTCAAGCAGTAGAAATTCTTAATCAAATTTATTTAGTTTTACTTTTAGAGATCATGGTTTTGTTGTCATATCTAAGAAATAATTGCAAATCCAAAACAGCAACGGTTGTTTTCCTAGTTATTTTTTTCCCCCCGAGGTTTTGGTTAGTAAAGATAATATGATTGGATAAGAGGGCTTTTAAAATGTTGCCATTGTTCTTTTTTTTTTTTTTTAAACCTGGATGGTATTTACATAGGTGTTTGCTTTATTATTTTATTTATCATCTACCTGTGCATTGGTACACACACACACACACACACACACACACACAGTATTTTTTTGGTGCTAGAGATTGAACCCAGGGCCTTGTGCATACAAGGCCAGCATTCTACCAACTGAGCTATATCCCCAGCCCCCAAGGTATATTTATTTTGAATGAAAAGTTATAAAGAAAAGGAATATGACCAAAATCTGACATTCATTCATAATGTAGCAAAAAATCAACAAATATCCTATTAGTAAAAAAAGATTTTCAGTATTCTTTTTTAATGAAGCACACAAGTATATTCATCATATTCACTGACTTCAGCATTGCTTCAGAGCTACAAGACATATCAGTACAAGTTGAAACAAATAGCTTCCTACAATGATATAAATGGATGATAAAAACAATACAACATTCATTAAGGTGATATGATTATTTCCATTGACTGATAATCTACTGACAAACTATTAGAACAACTTTATCCAGTACCTGGATAAAGATCAATATAAAGATAAAAGACACTTAATATGCCATTAATAAATTTAATAAATCACTTCAAATATAGTTAAAATATCTTAAAGTGAGACAAGTATAATAAAACATGTACCAGCCCTTCTGTATGGAGAAATTTTAATTATGTGGAAGGACCTAAGAAGATAATTCTGTTTTTGTAAATAAAAAGACTCACTTGTTAAGGACAATGACCTTATTCTGAGAATAGTTTTGTAGAGCTTGATAAGTTGATGTTAAAATTCACATGAAGGCCGGAGACCAGAAAGTCCATGATAATGTCAAAGACAATTGAGGGTGAGGAATTTTCTGTAATACATTTAGTGAAAATTGTCCACTGTATTGTGACACCTTCTTAAAGATTGTGTTGATATATTTTCTGACTTGTGGATCCTTTGAAGTGTATAGTAGTTTCCCACCCAGGTAATTCCACCGAATTCTGTACTTCTCTCTATCATGGTGCATATAGCATTTATCATTGCTGCACACTGTTTTTGTTTACTCCATCAGCTCCTTTCAAGCTGACTCTGTAGTTCATCTTTGTATATCCAGAGTGCCACATGGTTCTTGGCTCATGGTAGGCAGTTAATACCTGTGAGCCTCTTGCTCTGTTGAACTGTCATTATTATTCCTTTTTAACAGAATCATGTTATTTCCATTAAGCTTCTCATCTAGTCCCTGGGCTTTAGCAGCAAACATAAGATATGGTCACTATCTTTAATCAACTTACCTGGGGCTCCATTTTAAAGCCATTTCTGAAAGTAGTATTACTCAAAGTTCTCTGATATTGATTATAGTCATGTGCAAGTATTATAGAATTTCTTACCTGAAAAATATATTATATGTGCTCACCCTTCATAGCTGACAAACAGGTACCTAGGGCACTCGGGCTGGTATTTCATTTAAAAATAATTTCTATTACATTTAATTTACTATTCTACTTCCTAACAGTCATAAAATTAAACAAATTGAAATCTTCTCAAATTGATGATCTGTAATTCTGGCAATGAAAAGAGCCAAGAAATTGATAGTTCAGGAAAATATGTAGAAGCTAAAGGGATAATCAAATATGACACTTGATGTTTAAGTAGTTGTAGCATATTATTATAACTACAATATTCTCTTCATTCTCTTTCACAACTGTATTTACCTCATTAAGTTACTGGGAAATGGATGAACATGCACAGGAGACTATTCAAGAGCATTTCAGCTCATGAAGTCAAAACCTAAAAAAAAAAAAATACATAAATGAGTAAAAAAATTTCAACATTTGTGCAAGCTATCTAAAGCAGTTGTTTATGTTTAGCAAAGAGTTATGTAACTTTTTAAAATTTCAGTTACTTCTTTTATTTAAGAAACAATTCTAAATACCATTATTTATTTCATCTTGAAATCTTACCAGATAAAAAGATAATTCTAATTCTATGTGTCTTGGCCAGCAGACAAGCTTGGCATTGGCTTTGCGATTTATACATCCTGTTTGCATTCTCTCACATCGTGAGCACATTTGCAATGCTTAAACAACAGCTCTCTGCACACCTCCACCCCTCTTTGTCTTCCTTATGGAATTTCTTATGTCATCACAACTTATCCATTAAACTTTCAATTACTACCAGAGCACAGCCAATACAATTCATTTTTTTGGTGATATTCTTTGGAGCCTTTTTATGAAAACATAAATAATCAACTGACAAAAAATAACTACTTACTTTGTTCAGGCTTATTTAATAAATAAAAAAATATCGAGGTACAAGGAGTTATTGACATCTTCATAAATGAGAAATCAACAATCCAGGGAGAAAGTTTAAAAGTTTTAACAAACATAGCCTCAATTAAATTAAGGGCCTATCTATTGGAAATCAAATTACAAATTTTCAAAGTATAAATTTTTATGTAGATTAAAAATACAATGCTCAGTACTATCATACCTGATCAAAATGAGTGTGTGCTACCTGTGTTGATGTGAATAGTGGTTGCAATTTGGAGAAAATGTGAATGACACCATAATGACGGATCTCTCCCAACAAACAGGAATGCTTCCCACAATGGCTAATCACTTTGTTCTGTTGGAGGACTACTGCTTCTACTTCTTACTACTTTCTAAAAGCATGTAGAAATTTAGAGATTTTTTTATTAGCTTTTAAGAAAGAATCCTCAGTACAATAAAAAGATGATTTAATAAGAATGCCTGCCATAAAAATTGAAATTATTGGGTGATGGTGATATGAAATTAAAAATACACGAACTTGAAAACATAAGCATCCTTCCATATGTAGAAGGCTGTGGTTTCATTATTGTTCAGTTTTTCTAAAAAGTCTACACAAAGTGTATGATAAATATGAATGCATAAATAATTAATTTTAATCTATTTTCTTTGCCTCTCCTCAGCAGGCAAAATTTCTTCCTGTAATTTAACATAACACTAAACCCATAAAAGAACATTTTTTATAAAGCTGAGTCTTATTTTAAATTAAATATTTGCTTGCATTCTTCCATTTCCATCATCATTTTTGGTATCGTTTATGTAAAGACAGGCAGTATAGTGGAAAAATACTGTTAGAAACTTGGTCTTGCCAGACATTAAACTTCTGAAAATGAATTTAAAAGCAAAATTAACACAAAAGAGGGGGCATTTTTAATAGGGAATGCAGTTCAATACTGAAACTTTTATGCCAGCATGTAAATGATTTTGGTTGGAAGATCACAATGGAGAGACTGTTTCTCTTCTCTCTACCGTTGATAGCATTTCAACAGTGCATCGATATGTTTGGATGATGTTAATAATGAAAAAAAATTAAAAGAGTGATGAGGTAAGTCCTACCACCCACAGTTTCATTTAATAAGCAGTGCCAGAATCAGTGATGCTCAAATGTACTTTTGCTGACCCATTACTGGTTTTCCTGTATAGCTCTTTGGAAAAAATGCATCAAGAATATATTTTTATTATTAATTGTAAATTTTACATTTCTTCTAGAGATTAATCTTATTCATGTTTTAAACGTCTGATGCTTAAGGGTTTCAAATCATGCTTTAAATCCCATAGAATATACATCATTTCAGATATCTTTAATGTTCTGAATAAAGGGATATATTCATTCCCACCGGCTTGTCCCAAGGTGTGGCACTCCTCAGCTTTGCTTGGTGTTTGTTTATCAACAGCAGCCAGCAGGACAAGGACATGGCTGCCCAGTAGGCAGCTGACAACTGTGCTCTTTTGTTTGTGGGTTTGTTTTTCCTCCTACTCCTCCCTATTCCCTTCAGGTCTTCTTAGAACTTTTTCTAATTTTCTCACATGTTATGCAGTATGCTCTGGTCTGAAGAAGCCTCTGTGCAATTAATTGTTTTTTAAAAACTACTCAGCAAATTGTGCCAATCGGCTATTCAAAGTGTTTTCGATTCCAAAAGAAAGAAAGAGAAAGGAAGTGAGTTGACCTAATTTAAATTGTGAAGAGCAGGGTCTGGTTTAGATCGTTGAACAAATCATTTCAGTATAAATGGGGCACTGATGATGGGGTTATGCATGAGCCAGACTGTGGCTTCTTGTATTTTCCTGTATTTTTCTGTTCTAACCACAGAGGCAATACACAGGCTTAAAGAGAAGGTCTCTCTAAGAGTGTGGTACAGGACTTGGGTTCTTTGGTGTAGGAGGGCACATGAGTAGATAAGTTTCTATTTAGAGTCACTAGAATAAGTAGCTAATTAAAGGCTTCTGGGCACTGAAGTGTTGGGAGCAGGCCGAAAGGGCTCTGCTGTCCACAGGCTTGAAGTACTGCCAATGTGAACAGTCCACACAGTTTATGATGCTGGGAAGGTGGTCACCCTGGGTTTTATTTAGGTCTGGGCTGTATAACTACACATTAAGTAAGAATGAATGGCAATATTTCATTCATCCTGAGAGACTAAAGTATGTATCTGGGTATTTAAATTTCTTCCAATCTTCCTCCAAATTGTATTTTTCTTTAGTAATATTTTAGAAGTTGGTAATTCAAAGTAATTTTAACTTATACATATAACTCCAGATGAATAAGGTCAATCTTTACAGTTTTAAATTTAAGACTCTTGACGTCTGATTTGCCTTTAGGAACATTAGGCAGACTTTCCTGGAAACTAGTCTTTGGTCTACTTAGGGGGGAGCTGATGACTGATGCCAGGTACTATGAAATTGGAAGGACCATAAAACTTTCCAAACAAAGTCTTCATGGGGAATTTGTGCCTTTATTCTGATTCTGAATGCAGACACTATGGGCAAAAGGAAAGAGCCAAGTCATAAGTGGATGATCCCTTTTCTCTGTTTGCTATCCCATTGTGATTAGTTGTTCATTTTTTGCACTATTTCTGTAGACCCGGTGGCTGGCTGGTGTTGTTCCCACTGACTCTGTATTTTGCTTTGGTCCAGACTTTCTGCAAGGGTGGGCTTGACAGTGAGCAAGGAAAAAGAGATATGGACAGAATCTCTTCCCTTTTCTAATATTGCATTCGATTTAACTTTAATAATTCTGGTTAACATGAAAATTCAGAGTGTTCCCACAATGGATGGCAAGTCTTCTGACTGAAGATGATCTTTCTAGGAGAACCCAGATCTGAAAGGGAAATTTTGCTGAAAGATGATGCATGGGAGGACACATAATTTCTGCAAGCTGGGGAAACAGACATGCCTTATTCTTGGAAAAAAAAAAAAAAACCAAAGAAATGGTGAACCTTCCTAAGTCCAAATTGGCACTCAGTACTTCCTATGGCTGTTTGAATGTTCTCCTAAAATTCCTCTTGGCATACTGACCTCCAAGGCAAAGGTGTTAGTAGGTGGGCCCTTGCAAGGTGACTAAGTCATGAGGGCAGAGTTTTCATCAAAAGGATTAATGCTCTAATAAAAGAAACCCCAGGGAGCGGATTCATTCCTTTCACCTTGTGAGAACACAGTGAGAAGGTGCATGAAACAGAATGTGGACCCTCACCAAACAGAATCTGTTGACACCTGGATTAGATCTTGGGTTTCCCGGCCTCAAAACTGCAAGAAATGAAATTCTGTTGTTTATAAGTCATCCTGTTTATAGTATTTTTGTTTTAGCAACATGAAAAGACTAAGACAGTACTGAAAGAAAATCCATCCCAGGATAGTAAACCATAGTTTTGGTATGAAGCAGTTTTGTTCCCTTTAGTGAAAGAGGGGTAAAATAAACCTCTAGCCAGCACTGTGGTCAGAGTCCATTCTAATGGTAAAAAGTGTGGCACTACATTATATTTTCTGAGGAAACATCGACTTAGTGGTAGCAACCTTTAAAAGGGCAGGCCCAAAGCTGGCAGTGGTTAGAAACAATATGGCAGAAGACATCATCACTGCATAGGGCTGGTGATACCATGTAAGTAGCCCCACTGCAGCGACAAGGGGCTGCCAAGGCCACGGTGCAGCAACACAACCATTATGTCAGTGCAGAAAGTTTGGCTGTTGACAAGGTCAATGGATGCCATGATGAGGATTGGTGAGTACTCCCAACCCGTCTCAACCTGATTGGATGCCCTTCTCAGCCTGCTGCCAAATGGGATGCCAGCCAACAGGAAGCACTAAGAACTACGCTTCCATTATTTGTAATAATGGTGTTCTACCTGCTTTGTTGGCCTCGCCTGTGTTTCCTTACTTACATCCACTCAATTGTACTGCTTCATCAACATACAACTTAACTAATTTTCTTAGAAAGAAGCAACCAATCACTGTCAGTTTGTTCATGAGCTCTTGACTCTGAGAAATCTGAAATCAAATAAAATATTCGTGGGTCTGGGGCTGCAGCTCAGGAGCACAGCACACACATAGCATGCAAAAGACCTGGCTTTGATCCCCAGGACTGAAAAAAAAAATTCTATTTTAACCTCTCAAGTCTTGCTTTTTGTCATTGTTACTGACAATAATAAGTGGTGAGAATAACATCACCAATGTCATGGAAATGTGAGAATTAGGTGTTATAATCTTCATAGGAACCCAACATAAGCCAATGTTAGCTAAAATTGATTAGAGGTCTATTGTTTTTCAAACTCATATTAGTTCATTTGTGCCATTTCTCTCTTTTCTCTTTACCTACCAGTTGCAAGTAAAAAAAAAAGGGAGAAAAAAGTGAGAATGTGTTGAAGGTTTACAAGATTGATTATTAATTGATGATAGTTGCAGAGGTATCTTAAGAAATAAGACCTTAGTCCCTATTAGGTCTTAAGCAGTTTCATGTAAAGAAGGGCACCAATAAGAATATGACTTTTCATATAATTCATACAAACAAATAATCAGCAAAAAGTGTAATAGAAGGGAATTATATTTGGCACAAATAGAAAATGACTTATGTAAGCCAAATTAGAATCATACTTACCAATAAAATAGATTTGCATTTTGAAAATGCACAGTGCAGCAATTCCAAGTACTATATTAAGCATTAAAAAAAAGAAAACATATGTGAAGACTAATGATAGAGTTGTGAATACAGATCTCTATTTCTCTACAAATATGAACCAGGTATTTAAAACCTACTGATAACTAAAAAGTAGTTTCAACCCGATTGGAAATACAATTGAGGATACTAAGTAAGGGATGTAAGAATAGAGGAAATTTCTGCTAGACAAAACACTATAATGTCTTAATAATGATGTAAATGAAAAAGTGTGGACTTTGGAGCCAACACATACCTAAGATTGTATCTTGCGTGATTTTGGGGAAACTTACTTAATGTCTGTGAAACTCAGTTACACAATCTTGAAAATGGGATAAATAACTAATGGTAAAACTGCCAAGAGAGCTCAATAAGTATAGCCTGGCAGAATGCAATGTTCTATGGTAGGCTCAATAAGCATTAGTTTTCCTTTTCTCTCCCTCTCCCGCCCCTCCTTTCTTTCTTTAGCTTCTCATTTTCAATTACTACATTTTAAATTTTTTTCTGAAAGTTACTATTTTGGTGGTGGGTATGTTCTTTTTTAATTGACAAGTATAGAGACTGAAATGTGGATTATTTTCTATTATGAAATAATTACTTTATTAAGGGTGCAGGTGGAATTATACAGAGAAGTGATAAGACCGTGTTGTGTGTGTTAGTGTGTGTGTGTGTGTGTGTGTGTGTGTGTGTGTGTGTTGTATATTTCAATTCTTCAGATTTCAGTGCAGGTGCAATGGATGGGTAAATAAATATGCCAGGAGGGAGACAGAACGTAGTTAACATATAAAAGGGGTAACTTCTCCATCTCTTGACACAAATTTGAGAATTGCTTCCACACATACAAAAAGAAAAAGACAATTTAAAGAAGAGAATGCATCTGAGTGGGTGGGTCCAGAGCATGTGTATACACACGTGCGTGTGTGGTGTGTGTGGAGAGATACAGATGGACAGACAGACAAAAATAGTCTCCCCTTCCTCTTCCCACCAGATGTGGACCTTTCATTTTCTTCTTTCTCCATATTTCTTGGATTATCCCATCCATTCCTATATTTAAACTATTATGCTAATAAATTCATAGTTGTAACACAAACTGAATTTTATCATCTCTCTTTGCTAGAATACTTTTACTTCAAAACTCAACATGCCTAAAGTAGAACCCCTTGTATTTCCCATCAAACAAACTCTCTTGATATTAAAACTACAGAGACTTGGAGGTGGAAGGAAATTTCAGCTAGTGTAGCCCAACTTCCCATAAACTGCAGTGTAATGTCACCCATAAAATTCCATGAATTAGTCATCTATTTACATTTCAAAGCTGAGGTGCTCAGTGCTTCACTAGTAACCTATTACATAAAAAAAATGCATTGTCCCATAAAATAACCCTTTCATATGTAAACAGTCACTGATTTATGATGGTTCATTTTAGGGTTTTTTCAACTTATGATCCTATAAAAATGATATATATTCAATAGAAACAGGTCTTCGAGCTTTGAGTGTTGATCTTTTCCTAGGCTAGCCTTATGCAGTAGGACATACATTTGCAATGCTGGGCAATGCAATGAGTCTCAGCTCCCTGGCAGTCACGTGATCATGAAGGCAAATAATCCAAGCTCTACAATGGACCATGTGGTGAGCTACCATGTTTGGTAGACTGCGTGTATTCAATGCATTCTCAACTTACAGTATTTTCAATTAACTATGAGTTTTTTCAGAACATGATCCCAGCACAAGTCAAGAACATCCAAATATCAATAAGAGGTTAAGAGATCAATACTACACTGCTGCCTTTACATACTGCGTAGATCTCTGGCCTCAATTTCCAATCCTGCTCTTTACTTACTGATGTGATCCTATTAGACAGACCCATCATCTAAATTCTTCATGCTTCAATTTATTATTTGTAATATTAAGTTAATAACATTGTCCATCTAATAGGACTTTTATGAGGAAAAAATTAGTTAATACTTGTAAACTCCTTAACATTATGCCTGGTCCACAGTAAGTGCTAAGTAAGGTGTTATTATTATTGTTATTACTATGATGATTATTATGTAGCAGTTTCACACACATAGAAAAGTAGAAACTAATATAGTTTGCCAGAAGTGTTATACCAAAATACCACAGGGTGGGTAGCTTAAACAATAAAAATGTATTGCCTCACAGTTCTGTGGGCTGGAAGTCCCAGGTTCAGGCATCAGCAGGGTTAATTTCTTCTCAGGTTTTTCTCTTTGGTTTGTGGATGACTTTCTTCCTATGTCTTCACAGTATCTTCTCTTTCTGTTTATGTGTGTCCTAATATTCTCTTCTCATAAGGACACCAATCACATGGGATTAGGGCCCATCCTAAGAATGTAGTTTTAACTTAATTAATTTTCTAAAGATCTAATTACAGTCCCATTCTGAAGCACTAGGGGTAAGGACTTCAACATATGAAGGAGGAATGTCATGATTCAGCGCAATGCATGTAGTTATTGTTGATATTTTAATACTATGCATATGAGCTATAAATTAGCACATACTTATTAGTCATCTTTGTGTGAGGGTTGCATTCTGCATGGAAATTAATTCAAGAGTCTCATGTATACAGTGGGTCCCAGATGTATTCAAGTTCATAACAGTTTTGGAATTGTTAAAACTCACTTTTGCAGAGTTCATTTCTCTAATTCCCATAGCACTGTTTTCCTGTATGGTAAAGAGAAGACGCCTAATAGAGAATGAATGCACAGTGGTTGTAAATGTCAAGTTACAGAACTTGGGTTACTTGAAAATCAGCCTGTAGGAAAATTTTTAGATAGAGAAGAATTTGTGTATTTAAAATTATTTGACTAAAAAAATTTAAAAGCTTCTAGAACCATTTTCTAAAACATGAAAAATATTATAAAATCTGAAAATGTATGTGCCTTTTCAAATTATTTCATATGAAAGAAACTTTCTAATATTAAAATTTAACAAAATGTGTTATTTGATCAAACGTGAGTGAAAAGAGATTGGAAATTTTGCTTATTCTGTCCATTGAACGTGAACAAGTGAAGTTCAATTTTGACAAAATCATCAAACATATTTGTACCATTTAATGTTCTAAAAAAGCATCAAGTCTTTAGTACTATAGTACTTATTATATTAATTATATTTTTCTTTCTACAGTTACGAGCTATTGTTTATATTTATTTCATAATTACATAAAACAATTGTGTCCTGTAATGAAGGATGATGTTTTAAAAATGATCCAGTGTTATTATGGAATGCACTAGCTACACCACTCCATGTGTTTCATCTTATCCTCCTTCCTATTTATATTTGTTGCCCATGGCTAGTTCTCAAACCCATTTTCTCCACAGGATATTATAATCAAAATTCTAGGCCCTGATAAGGTCCAACAATATAAAACAGAGTAACACTATTTCATCAAAAAAAAAACCCAAAAAATGATTTCTAAAGATTGCTGTGGTATTAGAAAAATCAAATAAAAAATCACCACACTTGCATTTAGTAGCAAAATACTTACTATACTTATTAAGTGCTAAGCACTGGGCTAGACAGGGAAATGCAAAGAAAGGTGGACACAGAGTTTTTATTCTCTAGAATCTCCTAATCCAGTGAGGATTGCAACCAAGGACAATGAAAAAATCGGGGACAATGGAGGACCATTTGATGCAGTGTCCTGGTGCCAGTGAGGGATCTGGCTACAAGCTGGAGTTCTAGCACTTTCTAACTTTATGATCTGGGGGAAGCCACCTTTTCTGAGTCTGCTTTCTCATACCTGTAAAATGAGAATAATATTATTATCTTATTGTCATAATATGTCTAAAATGTGTTGGGTATCCAATAATTATTAATTAAGAGTAAACAAAACATGACAAATTCAACATGGACATGATGATAAAGTTTGATGCAACAATAAATAATATAGTACTAGGCAAGGGTTAATTTCCTAATAGAAGATTCACATGGTGTAGGAGTTCAGAGAACATTTCAGTCAAGAGATCTTGAGGAGTTTAGGACCAGTGTTGGATTTAGACTACGGACCTTGCAGATGGATGTGAATAGGGCCTGAAGTCAAGAAAATAAATGTCCTGATACAGCAAACTGCCCCCAGGAGAGTTTAACTTGCTGTTAGTTCTTAGCAGGACCAATATAAGTTCAATATTGAATGAAATAAGCCAGATACATAAAAGATTATATGTTGTAAGTTTGCTTTACTTAAAGTACACAAAAGTCAAAATTAATCCATGGTGTTACAATTCCTCCCTCCTTGGAGATAAAGACCTGGAAGGAGAAGAAATGAGACTCCAGGGCTGGTGATGTTCTGTTGCTTAATGTGGTTGCCGGTTATGTGGATGTCTTTGGCTTTCTAAAATTCTTCAAGATGTGTTCTTATTTGTGCACTCTTCTACATATGAAATACTCTTTAATAAAAAGTTCAAAATATATAAATTTTCATTTTCAGAAATTAAGAAGAAAGATTAAAGGGAAAAACATCACTTGTAACCCTAGCTTTTGGAATAAATGTTGTAAACATTTTAGAGTAGATGCTTCACACAGAATTTAAATCATCTGGTATACTATTTTAGAACTTATTTTTTTTTTCACTAAGCAAACATTGTAAGCAGTTTCCTATGTCAGAGAATATTTTTCTAAAGAGTGATTTATGTATATCCATAATTTTCTTATCTCTTATATTTTGATAATAAGAATGTTTCTATTTCAATATTTAAATATTACCACAGTGAACCCCTTGTATATTTCTTAGTATTTGACTAGGATAAAGTCTTATAAGTAAAAATGTCTAATTGAGGCACTTTTTTTTTTCAATTTTCCTTCCAGATTTATTTCCTTCAAATTCTCATACACTTTGAATATTCTATAATGTATACATTTTATAGATGAAACTTCTTTTTCTATAAAATTTTAACTTTTTTTTAGTCCTGAGATGGAACCTTCTAATAATATAAATTATTAGCTATCTCTGCTTCTTCTATTTTATTTCCTGTTGGAATGCCTTTTGCAAGCCTTGCCAGTTTATTTTGGTTGGGTTTTTCTTTACCCCATATTAGAGCATTCCATTTCTCTCAGACATCTCAGCTTTGGGGGCTTCTGTGTCCAGCTCAATATTTTATTCAGACTAAAACCTAAACTCTACTTGCATTATTCATCTTATTCCTTTTTGTCCACTTACTTATTTGGCATCTGACCCCATTTATATTTGTTCTGAGTCTTTAAACTTTGTCCTGGGTTTTAAAAACTTAAAATAAGCAAAACTACTGTGGACAAGACAGTAGCATTCTGTAGGGGTGCTACTGAATTCAGGGGACTGAATATCAGCTGTCCCCTGCATAAGGTGAAGGGACAAATCTAGTTCTCTCTTACCTTCTTGGGAGTCCCCGTACATATCCACATCGAATTATAATCAAGATTCTTTATGGCTGATTTTGGCATCATAATTGTAAATAGGCTTGAGTTTTGTCTAATTCCTGCACAGCATCTGGCTCATAGATGAACTTTGTCATTTCTGTATCTTCTAAAAGTTTGGAAAAACAAAACAAAACATACAGTTGGTCCCATTGCAATAATGTCCATGGTGGGGGGGGGGAGAAAAAAACAGACCAAAGTGCGTTTTCAAGGGAGCACAGATTGTCTGTAATTTTCTCTTCTCAGGTTTTGCTCTCTCTCTCTACGGCAGTGGTGAGAAGGCTGCATGAATTGGGTGTTTTCGTCCCATCTCGGTGAGAGAGGACATTCGCATTCTGCAGCGTGCCAGGACGATGTTGGCTGATGAAGTCCATGCTGGGAATGGCTCAGCCGAGTGGGCCACAGAGGGGGCAGATGTCTGCCCGTTTTATTCTTGATTTTCAGTGTGCCCTGTGGCAAGCCTCAGTTCCCTCCCTGTTGGTGTGAACCTTTACCTTTACCCCTTTCTCCTTCTGCTCACCCCATTGTTCCCCGCAGTCACTTTGTGGTGGGCTTGGGGAACAATGTTGCAGGAACACAGAGCTTTTGAGGCAAATGTAAATCGCAGGCAACACTGCACCCCATCTGTTTTCTCATCGGAAAGCAGCATTTCAGAGAGCTGATCCGGCAGCAGTGCCTGGCGAAGACATGCGGAGTTCAGGAATATTCCCTGTTCCCAGGCCCTGGTTGTGCAGAAGTGGGACTTTCTGAAGAGGGGGCACTCTGGGAGGGAGGGGAGGAAAGGGGGCACTTTGAGAAGCAGATGCTCCTGGCTTTGGAAGGAAAGCTTCTCTCATCGGAGTTCAGCAGGCTCGCAGACAATCCACAGCTTTGGAGAGAGACAAACAAAAAACAATCTCTTAGTCTAGCGCATAAATTTAAGAGGCTAGTCTTAAGTGTGTGTGCAGGACTCTAGCGGACTAAAAATGTGCTGCAGAGTTAAAGTGAGGCATTGTTTAGGTTTTAATGAAGGCAACCAATTTTTAACAACAGAAGTTCTGTTGTGGAGCCCTCCCCCCGCCCCCCACATTCAGTTCCTCTGCCCCTGCACCTGCTTTCATTTTTGGCTTCTTGGCACTGATGTTCACAGAGACATCAGCTGGCAGTGGCAAACTGCTAAAAGCTCCCCTGCAACGCAGCTCTGCAAATGCCAGCCATTTACCCACTGGTGCATGCCAGCTTAATGCGAGGTCTCCCTTTCTGCCTCCAACCCCAAGCCCCTCAGCCCCCCAGTTTTACTTCCAAATGACAGTAAAATGATCCAAACCGGGTAGTGGTCTGGCCCTTAGAGTCTCCATTAAGTGTGGCTGCATCTATTTGTTTTGATTATAATATTTTGATCCAAAGAGTGTTGCAGAAAATTCAGATGACAATACTATTTCTTCTATTCAATAAAGAGCTATTGGCCCACAGGCTCATTTCTCTCTCCTCAGCAGATGGTGGGATCGTTTCTTGAGGTCTTTTTGACTTGAAACAGCCTTTTTGTTTTTGTTGCTTATTGAGAGCCAGTTGCCCCAAATTCATTGAATAAAGACATCCACTTTTCAGTTTAAGCTAAGCCCCAAGAGATAAATACTGACTTAGAGTCGGGGGCTGATGGACGAGCTGGAAAGCCAAAGGGGCTGTTGGAAGTTAAGTATTCAGCACAAGGCTTTGCAGTTTCAAAAACGGTGGCTTTAAGTTCCCATTCACCACAGTGATTCAGGCTGTATACTGAGAAAGTGTGAGAAATCTGTGAGAAATTCGACATATATTTATTTTTCTTGGAAATTAGAGAATATCTTCACAGTGTACACTCTGAAGGGCTTTTGTTTTGTTGTGTTGTGTTTTTAATGATCTAAACCATCTGGGGAGTTGATAAAGAATGTGATTTTCACAAGCTGAGCTAGCAAAGCCTATTGCTAAATCCCAAACCTTTATCCAGCCTCCAGATAAAACCAGGGTGGGAGCGGTCCCCTTCCAGCCCTAAAATACTAAGATCCCACGTGTGCCAAATGCTGTAGTATCTGGGTGGTAAGAATAATAGAGCACTGACTGAAGAAGACTGGACCAAGGATTCAGAAATGTATGCTACTCTTAAAAAAAAATTTATTGTCTTTCAGATTTGTGGAAGTCACACATTTCCAGAAAATCTGGGAACAAAGTCAGTATCATATTTTATCTGATGTTCTAGTGTTTTTTTTTTTTGTTGTTGTTGTTCCAGGAACAGAAATTAGACCTTGCAGTGTTTCTTACTCATCTATTTCTCCAAGCTGGAGTACAAAGCTTATCTTCCAAATGGAGCAGTACCCCCAGAGGAAACTGTAATGGTTGCCTCACAATAACAGTGATCTTACATCAAAATATTCGTGTATGTGGGGGTTTTTGACAAATCTCTAGTTAGGCTTCTCAAAATTGGCACTGAGCATTTGGTCCAGGTGAATGAGACAGAGAAATCAGGAACTATAGATCCCAGGAGCCAGCCATACATTGCAAGTGTAATTATGTCATGGTTTTTGACTCAACCCTTTTTATCCTCTGAGCTTATGTTCTTCTTTTCTGTTTTTCTGCTATAAAGTGCACAAGATGAAACTGGAAATTGACCCCATGAACTCAAAAATATACATGCTGTAAGCTATGATATGTTCATCATGTGCATAAATGTCTCTAACCAGAAGCCTGACAATATTTCTAAGGACCGCTTATTAATTACTATACTCTATTAGACCTGCATGTTAATCAAACATTATTTAATACCTATCTAATACCTATCACATGCTGCTCAGACTTTATTCAAACTTAGGCAGATTGTGTCAGAAAGATCATCTCAACATTCCTGTTTTAGATGCTAGACACAGTCCTTACCTAGGAGACCAAGGAACAAATTACACTGAACAAACCTGGGAAGCTAGACCTGGGGGTTCTGAGGCAGAAGTTCACTGGAAATAAAATTTCAATGATGAGGAAGACATGTACCAATAATGTCTACTTTCATGAGTGTTTTCTCATTTCAGAAAGCCACAGAGTCTATGACCCCTATACTCCTCACTGTAGTTCAGGTACCTTCCTGCTTCTTGATGAAGCAGTGTCATTTAGGGATGGACCTCAGGACAGCAAATGAAAAGCTCCACACCTAAAACCAAGTCCTTTGCCCCTCTGAAACTTAGCCTCTTCATCTGCAAAATGAAGTGAAATTGCATTATTGGCCCTTGCCAAATCACGGTCTCATTGTCAGAAACAAATAATCCTTATAAAGTTTAGGTCACTAGACAAATGTTCATTTTATGACTGTTATTTGGGTTAGCATGCTTTGTAAACCACACAGGGCTGGATGATGTCAGTTATAATGATTATTATTTACATTAGAATCATGTTGGCAGTGCCTTCCCCAATCTGGCCTCCCTCATCTTTTCCCTAATTCAGAGACTGGTATCATCCAAACAGTTGGACCAGCTTTGACACACCCCTTTTCGTTGTTTTTCATATTTTATCTTTCCCAAATTCCATTGATTTTTAGTTTCTCTGGGTCAAAGGAATTTAGGCAACCTATTGTACACAGTTCTGATTTGTCAATAGATCCTAGGTCAGTGTTGAATGAATGAATAAATTTGATTTACAAATATTTTATGGGTGTTTATTCACTCATACCCCACTTTATTCCAAAGAAAATATTCAAGGAAGGTTATATGACAGAAACATACTCCAAAAATATAGGCTAGAATTAGGCAAAAATGCAAAGGAGAATTAAGGGGGCAGGTTTCTGCAGTGGAACTCAAAATAAGGCCAATACAAAGGCACAGCAATGAGCCTTTTGTAGGGATTTGTCCAAATATAAATGGAAATTTTATCAGACATAAAGTATAGGATTCATGAAATGAAGCCAAAATGTCCTGTAAGAGAAACACATGCATTCTCAATACAATTACAGAGAGAAATTTCTGGAGATATCTTCTAAAGGTACTGTGAAATGTAATAAATAATATTCTAGTGGCATCTATATTGAACATCTGCTTTCACATAGCTGTTTCTTTAAGCATTGTGAATAGTTGATACTGGACATATTGAAATTATATAAGAAGGGTCTTGCTCTCAGGAATCACTGAGAATGCTAAAGCTGCAACTGAGAAATCCAGTGTCCTGTACTCAGATAAACTCAAAAAGAAGAGAAGATGTGGTGAGAGGGACACAGAGAGGGAGAAATTGGTGCTATTGAGTAGGTCTCGGAAGGCTTCCTGTAGCAGATAGCATCTGAGCTCCTGCATAGATTGCCAGCAACAATTAGGGTGAGGAGAATTATGTTTTTGTCTTTGTAAGTGGACAAGGCCTGCAGGAGCATTTCAATAAAAAGACTCGATTTATTGTAGGTGAGTCATGACCCCCATCTCTGATTGTGAACCTCAGTAACAGAGAGACCCCTTGCTTTCTTTCTTCCACCTTCTAGAAAGGAACATGGAACAATATTATGAACTGCATGAGATGCTCTAGACATTAGGCAAGGTTGCCAGAGGTCTAGAAAAAAGAAATAGATAAGAAACACTTCTAAGAATGCCTGGGGATGGCTCAACTATGGACAGAGGGAATAATGTCTAAACCTGGACAAAAAAAAAGATCACTGATCATCTAGGAAACTATTAAATGCTATTGACCTCCAATGGATATGGCATGCTGGGAACTAGACCTGAAAACACCAGTACCAGGAAAAGAATGAACATGCAACTTCTTTTATTTCTTAAAAACAGAGAAGAGCCCAGATACTCTTATTGTCAAGGGTAGCTATCTTGATTTTTCTAGTGGCGGAGCTTTGGAGGAACTTCCCACTGGTTGCAGACTTATAAAAGAGTCATCATTAATTTAAAAAAAGCATCTTTTGTTTCTTTCTATAGAGATATGTTCTATTGTATTTCTTTTACTATTTTCTTTTTTTTCTTCTTTTACTATTTTCACAAACAATAATTTACCACATACTATATAAAAGAAATAGTCTCAGTCAACACTCCTTCAAGGATAAATTTATGCTATTTGTAAGGGACTTCTTGGAAATAAGGAGGAAACTGAAAAGTATTCAGTAGAGCTTCTATTACTGTGATGCCCAAAAGAGGAAGACAAGATGCACTCATAGAACAATAGAGCAATATTAAAATATGATTTAAGTCATTAACTATACTGTGCATTTAATACTTATTGTAAGTGCAGTATAGTTAATGACTCAAAGACAAAATGAAAAGCAGAAATTAGTGGAATAGGTGGGATCTAGGAAGATTTTATAAAATTTGGGACCTCAAGAAAGAAAAGAATTTAGATCGGAAGAACATAAGGCAAGGATGTTCCAGATCAGAATTATCATGAACACAATTAATACAATTGCCAAAAGATGATCTCTCTCCACCCTACCACCCCAAGAAAGTGAGACAGAGTTCTTGGAAAATTTGAAACTTTTGAGAAGGTAAATGAGACTGGATTCAGAAAAAGAAATAACGGCCTTCAGAAACAGACATCAACCTGTGTACATCCCTTCCCTTCAAAAACACAAACATTACAGAAGCGAAACTCTTAGGAATAATCTAGAAAAAAAAACAAACTTATTACCAAATATGTCAGTGCCGGTGAGTTCACTCTAGAGAGATATGGTATGAAAAAGTGACTATCAGGAAGCCAAACCTGAACAAACCATATTAAATTGTTGAATCCCAACATGATTAGTAGTGCTAAATTTTAGAACGAATCAAAATTTTAGTTAAAAATAAAATCTAGCACTTGTTTTTGGATGTTAGCTTTAAATACATACTGTAATATATTCTCTGTAGCAAATTGACATTTTTATCTATTCTGTACTGGATGAACATTTTAACACTATTTTTAAAAAATTATAAATGCCTCCCCACAGATATATTCAGTCATGCCACATAACTACGTTTCAGTAAACAAAGGGCCTCATATGCGATGATGGTCCCATATGGTCTGGTTTGAAGTAGAGTAGACTGTCTAGGTTTGCTTAAGAACAGTCTGTGATGTTTGCACAACAATGAAATCATCTAAGGAGTCATTTTTAGAACATGTCCTTGTTATTAAGAAGTACATGATTATATACACACACATATATATATATATAATCTTCAGAGATGTTAAATAACTTGCACGAAGTCACACTTTCAAACAAGTTTTCCTGGTTCTAGTGCCCTGTGCTTAAAGTTATACAAAAGATTTTCATCTATAGTTGTGTACCAAAGGGAAGGCTTTTTACATGGCAGAGACCAGAAATAGCACCAGGTCTAATGGCCTAGATCACCAGCATGGTATGCAGGTTGCTATGCAGATTTAAAACAAAACAAAACAACAACAACAAAAAGACTCTTTGAGTCTTTTAATTCAACTCCTTGGTTAAGATGTTGCTTAAAAGAAAATATAAAATTAATTAAGAAATGGACTGGGGCCCCAAATTTGTCATTGATACATAGCAGAATAAGATGGAGAAATATGAATCTTTGTACTTTTCTTCTTTCCCCTTTCTTTTCAACCACCTTCTAATTAGTCAAAACTATTTACAATGCCTGAGGCATGACATAGATTATAATAATAAGAATGTGAAGAAAATGGCTCAATTTACGTTCAGCTTTACTTTCTCAACTAGAATTAGAAGGAAAGGCCTGAAGGGGAACAGACCATCGGCAGGAAGAGAATGGAAAAGAAAGATTGCTACCCTTCAGGGTATTCATGTGGGAGACAGACAAGAGGTAGAGAAGGCCAGAGTGACAGATATCAGGATAATTTCCACCAATATGGTGCAGAATGAAATAAAACATGGAGAGGAATGTATCAGCCTGTGAATGAAAAGGATATTAACACACTGTGGGTGAGTCACACACCCAGCTATTAATTCTGCCTGGTGATACTATAGAGAGGACCTGAAAAACTTAGCAATGGATCTAAGTTGCCTACTATTCCTGATTCAACACTCATAAGCCACTGAATTCTCAGATCTATTCTCTACTTCTGGTGACTCAAGTCACTAAACTGAAAACACAAACCTCTGTAGTAGTGTTCCATTATTCTTAACTGTGGAAGCACGGAGGTGATGTTGCAGTCTACATGAAGCACTGTATTAGTGCCTCAGCGGTGGCTAATGAGGATAATTTCAGGACATGGAAAACAACTGAACAACAATTATAAAAGCCAAAAAGGACCTTGGAAATAACCTAATCTTCTATTGATATCAAGATTTAAATAGGTAAAAGAATTTGTCCAATCTTGAAAGCTTCTAGGGGTTAGAAGTGACAGTTGGACCTAGACCTAAGTCATCTTTCTCCAGTGTTTCTGAAGGAAGGGAAGGAAGTGTTAACCAGCAACAATAGGAAAGACTTTGTAGGATGCCCCTTCTCTGCACCTTTATCTGACCTAAGTTACCATTCTACAGGAAGTAAACCATGACTGTTGAACAGCAATTATTTATTTTCCTTGAGTTCATAATGTACTACAGCAAAGAATGATGGAAGAATTGGGTGGACTCAAATTTGATGAGACCAGATAATACTGAGTGTAGATTATAATTAACCAATGTCACATTGAAAACTGTTTTATAAAAAGAAGAATGATTCTTTCCCATTTTAATGCACTTAGTGAGGACCATGAATAAGCCAACAAAGAATTAATGAAATTTGCAGATCTTTTTTTGGAAAATATGGTTACAGAAAGTCAGAATACAAAAATCATAAATGACTTGGAAGAATCTCTTTAGAAATTTGAGCAACATGTCCAAAATACAAATGAATAGAAGTATAGATTGAGGACCTTGAATATTATTAATACAAAAAACTGTGTCTGCCAAAAAAGGAATAAAGTCAAGCTAATCTTTGGTTGATTTATAATGTGATGCTACAGAGAAGGATATACCATGCAATTTGGAATGAGGACAAGAAAATCATTTCTGGGAACTGAGTATAAATTTCCAGAAAAATCTAGAGAAAGAAGAGGTAATTCAAAACAAGGGCAAGAGAGTGATTGTATCATTTGAGAACTAATGTACCTGAAAGACAACAGGAACACTGTGATCAAAGATTTGGTTAGGCAATGACTAAAGTAATAAATTATTAACAGTCATGATAAACAGAAAGGGGAATATGTAATAAAATAAACCAAAAAAGACAAACGTTGAAGAAACCTAGAGGAATTGCTATAACAGCATGAAGAAAAAAATGATAGAATGTCTCATAGTTGAAGATATCTTTCCAAACATGAATTGGAATCTTGAAATTTCTAGATTAAATAAAAGGTAGCATTATAATTGAGATTGTTCCTCAAAACTCAGTTAATAGACCATTCAGTGCATACAAATTTCTATAACTTAATATATGAGAATTTGTCCACTTAAATTGAACCTTTTTCATAGCTTTTGTTCTCTCAAAAAACAGAAAAATATCTAGTATTTTTTTATAATAGTTGAAGAATGCTAATAATAAAAATTAATTGGCATAGAATTCTTTGATAATACTTACAGGTAACCACATTATGCTAGTCTGATTTCAACATCTAGCTTGTCAGACTTGCTTGACAGTGTTCAGGGTACCCAATTGTGCCCTTGTTAAAGCCAGGTCCCTCTACCAGGGAGGGGCCTCCATGGACCCAATATTGTTGTTTTGGGGAACTGGGGATTGAACTCAGGGGCACTCGACCACTGAACCACATCCTAGCCCTATTTTGTATTTTAGAGACAGGGTATCACTGAGTTGCTTAGTGGTTCACTTGTGCTGAGGCTGGCCTTGAACTCCTCCTGCCTCAGCCTCCCAAGCTGCTGGGATTACAGGTATGCGCTGCTGTGCCCGGTCCAAATATTATTTTGACCTGTAGGTTAGGCCTCCCCCTTTTAGGCTATCCTGTATGTATCCTAGACCTGAGAATTTTTTCCCCTAAGACCCTGGAGTTCACTTCTATGCCTTTGGTGACCTCTTTTCTCAGGAGGGTAGAATATGCCAACAGTACTTGACCCAGGGATGGAGGGAGGCTGAGGAGCATCTGGCTGCATTGTGTGTCCGAAGGAGGACCGTAGACAGAGCTGGTGAGCACTGGCTAGCATGGCCACTGATACCTAAGGCACTTCACAGTGCAGGATAGAGCCTTGAATGTCCTGAGGCCAAGGTTCCACTTTGATGCCACCATATTCCGCTACAGGACTCTAAGAAACCTAGGACTTGGTAATGTGAACTTAGTCTTCCAGATCATTATTGTATTCAAAGATGAAAAATAGAACATATTTAATTTAAATGTTGTTAGCTTGGTTTACATATTTGAAATATTTGGACACATTGTTTGTGGCCTTATCATAGGCCTGCACATTTCTAGAAACAGACCTGTTACTTGGTCCCTCCTTAAATATGTGAAGCTCCAGGAAGCAGAGATTACGAATTATTTCACCAGTGCTTTTTATCCTATCTTCATACCTCTCTGGGGACTCAATTGAACTGAAATAGGAAAATGCAGACACATATGACAGAAATGTAGGTAGAAGATGGAGCAAATATTTCCAACAATTGGCATTATCACCAATTTGCTTCATTTCCCTGAATTTCTCAACACAAAGAGAAATATTCAGAAACATTATTCCAGACTTGGAATCTACAGCCTCTGATGAGCAGGTTACCATGGCTGTACCTGACATTTCATAACTTTGCAGGCAATAATTTGTACACTGCCCAGGTCCCTGTAGATCTTCTCTTAGTATGTGGTTACAATCGCAAGGACAAGGCAGTTGAAGTTCCTCTTAGCTATTTGTTTCCCCTACAAGGATATCAACGGAGGAACCAGAATTTTTACCTTCATATTTTTGGACATTGCATATTTCAGAAAAAAATGTATTGCTTTTTTATTGCATTTTAAGAGATTGTTGATAATATCCTTTCAATGCCCAGTTTTCACACCTTACTAAAGAAAACGGACTTTTCCCCCCAATGACTCCTTCATGACCTATTGAATCATTTCTTCCTCTTTTTATTTTTCTCTTTTAACAGAAATTTCAATCACCTAAATTCAGTTGGTATTCTTTTAGACCTCCAATTCACAAATTTGCTTCAAATCCATGTTTGCCAATAGTTTAGGGGAAATTATGAGATCTCTCTGAGACTCAGTTTCCATTGCTATAAATGACCCTATAATATAGGGTTCTTTATGTGGGCCCTAGAGTACAGGATGTACATTTAAAGTACAGGATGCAACTGGTAAACAGTGTGGTCTGATTCACCTTAGTCACTTTTCTTTTCCAAGCAGTATATTCTCCCTTGCAATAGACTTTACTCTGAATTAGATTTTAAAGTTGAAGAATCAAACTTCAGTTCCCCCAAACCATTTTTTTCCCTCTAAATTGATTCCTTGACAACTGGTTTAACTATTTGGTCATTGAGATTGATAGAGAAGTGCTTTTTCTTTTAGCAAATTATTTATTATTTCTTCTGCTTTCATCAAAAAGAATAAAGACATTTCTTTCTTCTCCACAACAGATTGGAACAGCAATTAGAGGCAGTTATAATCCTGACCCCCAGTAGTCATCAAGTCCCACTGTGTAGCTAAACTGGATGGAAGATGATCGGGATGTTGCAACCAGCATGCACTTGCCCAAAGCAATCCCTTCTACAGACAGAAATTTACCAGGTGTCTGCCCCAAAGTTAACCTGGCAGAACACAGAGGAAGAAACATCATTGCACAATCTTTTCTCTTTGTTATATCCATTTCAAAACATTTTAACATTTAGATGCCATTCCTTTCTCCCAAACTACACACTATTTAAAGTTTCCCCAACAAAGCACTAAAATTGTACCATGATGTTCATTTCCCAAATCAGTCTTAACAATGAAAGGGAATGCTTCTTCAGGTCTATTGAAAGCCCACACTATTTCCTTGAGAGGTATTTTACTGATATCTGACTATCAATGACACCGAAAGTTTCTGCTAAAATATTTTCTGATTATGAGTTCATCTGGAAATGGTGCCTTGGAATGCATCCACTTCCTTTTGTGAATATTTCTCATCATATTAACATGAAATTATAGGCATTATCTAGGTCTAGTTTGGAAAGCTTCTAACATTAACCCCTAATTATTTTATTTTGTATGGATCACAAAAGATAAGGGCATAATGTTATTTTTAATTTTAATGCACAATATTCCAGTTAATTTAGTTTAGCTTTGTATTCAATACTGATCCAATAGAAGAATGTGACTGATACTTTGTTTCTTCTCATTTCTACACATGCCTTTAGTAGGGAGAGAAAAGCTCTCATTCTGTATCTTTTGAATGCTTACTATTTTTAGAAAATTATATCTTATTTTATCACCTATATAATCCTTGTATTCACTTGTCTCACTGATTAAGTGACTAATTTGTCTACATGGATGTTCTAAATAAAACTTGTATATATTTAAGGTATACAATGATGCTTGGATATACATATATTTATATGTATATGTATATTTTATGTATAATTATATAAATATATATTTACCATTTTATTTTCATTACTTTTTTTTTTTAGTAAAAACATTTAGGATCTACCCTCTTAGCACATTTCCAATGTACAATATATTTTTGTTAACTGAACTCATCATGCAGTACATTTGGTCTCCAGAACCTGTTCATCTTGCATAGCTGACTCTGTACCTTTTAACTAACTGTTCCCCCTTTCCCCCTCTCCCTGGCCTCTGACAACTACAATTCCACTCTCAGCTTCTATGAATTTGACTATTTCAGATTCCATAAATACTTGAGAGCATGTAGTATTTGTCTTTCTCTGTTCAGTTTATTTTGCTTAGCATCATATCCTCTAGATATATCCATGTTGTCACAAATGTCAAGATGACAGGATTTCCTTTTTATTTCTAAGGCTGAATAATATTTCATTGAATATATAGATATATGTTACATTTTCTTTATCTTCATCTGTTGATGGGCATTTATGTTTTCTCCATACCTCAGCTACTGAGAATATAGGAGTGCAATGAACATGGGAACACACATACATCTAGACATACTGACTTTGTTTCATTTACATATATGCTTAATAGTGGGATGGCTGAATCATAAGATATTTTAAATTTTTTTTTGAGAGAGAGAGAGAGAGAGAGAGAATTTTAATATTTATTTTTTAGTTTTCGGCGGACACATCTTTGTTTGTATGTGGTGCTGAGGATCAAACCCAGGTCGCACACATGCCAGGCGAGCGCACTACCACTTGAGCCACATCCCCAGCCCAAGATATTTTTAATTTTTTGAGAAGCCACCATACTTTTTTCCACAAGGGGGTTGTGCCAATTTACATTTCTTCCAATAGTTTACAGAGGTTTCCTTTCTCCACACTTTTGCCAATATTTATCTTTTGTCTTTTTTAAAAATATATCTTTAGTTGTAGATGGACACAACACCTTTATTTTATTTATTTATTTTTATGTTGTGCTGAGGATTGAACCCAGTGCTTCCCACATTTTAGGCAAGTCCTCTACCACTGTAATACAGCCCCAGCCCTTGTCCTTTTGATAATAGCCAGTTTTAGCAGGGATGAGGTATTAGTTGGACAATGAGAATGAGGGGCCATGGTAAGTGATATAACTCAATGTCCCTGGATTTACTAGATTGGGAAAAATCACAATAATCTGAATCTTCAACTGACTGGAGCAAAATAAACCCAGGTTTTTCTGAATTTTCTTTCCCCAAGGATTTCTGAATTTTCTTTCCCCAAAATTCATATTCATTCTTCTAATCATTCTCATTGGTTCTTCTTTTTTCTTAAATTTTTAAATTTGTTTTAATTAGTTATATATGATGGTAGAATTCATTTATGCACTTTGATATATCATACATAGATGGGGTATAATTTCTCATTTTTCTGATTGTACATGTTGTAGAATCACATTGGTCATGTAGTCATATATATATATATATATATGTATATATATATATACATAAAGTAATAATGTCTGTTTCATTCCACTATCCTTCCTTTCCCCATGTTCTCTCCCCTCCCCTTCCTTCACACCCCTTTGCCTAATCTAAGGTAACTCTATTCTTCCCTAACACCTTCCCTTATTATGAATTAGCATCCACATATTAGAGAAAACATTCAGACTTCGGTTTTTTCCACGTAAATGTTTATAGCAGCTCAATTCACAGGAGCTAAACTATGAAACCAACCTATGTGTCCTTCAATATATGAATGGATAAAGGAAATGTGGTATATATATTCAATGGAATATACTCAGCTTTGTAGAAGAATGAAATTATGGTATTTGCTGGTAAATGAGTGCAGCTGGAGAATATCACATTAAGCGAAATAAGCTAATCTCATTTGTTCTTGCCTATAAGACTTCATGCATTCCCTGGATCAGCACTACTCCACTGGGGATTCAGCCTTCCCAATATTAATTTATTGCCCAGTAATAAACCAAGGCAACATGTGTTTTTTTCAGGATTATATTTACTCTTTATTTACAAAGGTGGTCTTCCCTGGAATTTCCACCAGGTCAAATTTTCCAAACGCCACAATCAGTTATCAGTGTAATTCCAAAGTCTGGGCTCTTTGATCTTGAATAAGCCCACACAAAAAGTCCTGTTACTATAACCTACAATGGAATTTATACATGGGAAAGAGATGACCATATATCTCTACATCCTTCTGCTATGTTGAGTACAATGCTGTACAGCAAGAATAACACCTACAACTCCTAAAAATAAAGACAAAAATTGAGACAGTAATTATCTAAATACATATTTAGGTGGGAAAAATTTCAAATGTAACTTAGAATTTTGCAAGCAATCCCTTACCTGTTGACTTTTCCAGCATAGGTCATACTGTTTGATGCTTGGTCCACTGGGGACTCTCCTCCCCTTTAGAGCAGATCTGGCAGGGAGTTCTGGCTGTAACTTCTACATATTATGCCCAGTTCACAGAATATGTTTCAATGTATTGCTTGCCTCCCTGTGATAAAAGGCATTTTGGCACTAAATTCTATAGAAAACTGGGCACCAAATAGGACTTTGAAATCCATGACCATTACAAAGGGCAGATTTTGCTTTTTTTAAAACATAAGCTGTTTGTCCAGTTATTTTCCAATGGATCCAGCATTACAAGAGTAGACAAATATATACTGCAATCGTTCAAATATATACTGTTCTTTTCAGTGTTCTTATTTACTTTTTGAAAACAAAATCAAGAAATTCTTATCCCATGAGTAGATTGGATGCATTCTGCAGTTGAACTAGTTTGTTGAGTATTTTATACTTAGTGAGGTTAGGAACTGAAAGGAATGGTGTTGGAATAGTGACATTTTCTGAGCAAGTTATGGAGGGCCTCTATCTAGTCAGTCTGTGACACTTTCTAGAAGATAAAACTAGAGGAAGAGCTGGAAACTATTGCTCATGGATCCAATGAACCTGCTGTCTGCCTGTTTTTGTAAGTAAAGTTTTATTGAAACACAGCAATGCTACTTCATTTACATGAATTACTTCTTTTATGCTACAATAGCAAAGTTTAGTTGTTGATAGAGAGAATGTATGGACCACAAAGTTCAAAATATTTCTTTCTTTTACAGAGAAAGTTTGCTGATGACTAATATAATGTACAGCCCCATTTCTTGTATAACTATTTTATAAACTCTACAAGGCAGGAGATACATATGAACATTTACAAAAAGAACACTAGGACATTGTATCAGATTACTAACCTCATTTTACAAGAATCAATATGAGGATCTGCAAAGACTTCAGGGGTGGTGGTGTCTGTGTATGTGCTGACAGGACACTTGACTGTCCCACTTGGGCTATTCTAGCCCAGTTACCCCAATGAAATGTTCTTGGGTTCAGCCACACTGGAACTGAAAGATATAGTTCTATTGGCTACTAATCACATTGCTTGGAAAAGAGAGGGAAAAAAATGTTTTTCTCTAATCACCTTTCCCTTTAAGTGGATTGTCTGAGAGATACTAAAATAACTGAAGCAGCCTGGAGAATCCAGCTCAAAAAACACAAACCCAGCATGCTTGAAGTTCAAAAGGTCTATTGCATAGTCACTATTGATCTCTCTATACATATTTTATTTAATCTTCTGTAAATATTGTCATTGTAAAGTGCTTTGGACAGGCTAATGCATTGTGATGCTTTGTTAATGGAAACAGAGACTATTAAGCAGAAGGCAGTCATAAGATGGGAAGAGGAGGAGGCAGATGAAGACAGGAGCAGACTGAAAGCAGAGCCTGGGTTGTCTGGGAGAGGTGAGGCCGGGACACTGCGTGTAGCTGACTTCTTCATTAGTAGAACCTGGAGCCGTGCCAGAACATTCCAAAGGACAACACTCGACCTTCGGGGGTCTCCTCTGTCTCCCTCCTTCTCTCCCTTCTCTCTTTTGTAAGTTTAAAAAGAAAGCAAGAATATTATTTTTCCCAACCTTAATGATCTCTTCCCACTAGAAAGTCGACAGGCAAAAATAGCAAATCTTTTACTTCTGGATTATCAGAGAGTGACTTTCCCTTTAGTCATCTACTGCCTTTCTTAGAGTGGTAGCTTTAAAGTGCTTCCTGTTTTAGGATTGGTACCTCGATGTTGTACACAATAGGTTGCTCTGAAGGATGTGGATATCCATCCCCCTGTTTCCTGTCACATCTCAACAGCCCCCCAAGACTACCTCCCCAAGGTTTCTGGTGGTACCATCTATGTCTTGCGGATTTATGAAAGAGCAGCACTGCCATGGCTTGGACTGGTAGGGCCTTTTCTTCCTTTCCTCTCTCCCTTTCTTCCTTTCCCTCCTCCATCTTTCTCTTTTTCCCTCCCTTCTTCTTCTTCTTCTTTTGTTGTTGTTGTTGTTGTGTTTCCCACAGCCAAAAGCTGCCTCCAGGACTGGCTGTGTCCACACTGGAGGGCTCCTGCCTGTGGTGCAGGTGTGCAGGAGCCCTCCTCCGTGTTGTCACCACAGCAACCCGCCGCTCTAATCTGCTGAATATGAAAAGAAGAAACAGAAAGAGAAAAGCCATCCACCCCCTTCTGCTCCATCCATGAGTCCAAAAGAAGGATACCCGTCTCCAAGCATTCCTGATAATCCCCCAGCCATCACCCAGGCAACAGTCACAGGGAACTGGCGCAGCCTGGGGCGAGAAAGCAGTCCCTGTATCGAGCTCAGACCTTCCTCCTAGTCCTCCTCCTCCTCCTCCACATCTCCCACGCTGGGTCTCCTAATGGTCCCTAAGAAATTTCCATCCCACTTCTGGCCTCTCTGTCCTATACCCTCCAGCCAGACAGTGGGTCACCAATGCAAGGGATGTGAGCGGGTAGATGTAGAAATCCTCATATTTTTCTTCTGATGTTACCTAAACAATATTCTTGTGTTTATGTGCATATGTGTGTGCACCTATGTACATGTATGTGTAGGCGTGTAGATTTAAGGAGATTTTCGTCTCTAGTCACCTTTCAGATGAGCTATGTTTATGTGGTAAAAAGAGCGAAAGGAACAAAGAGCTTTCCTTATCAAAGCTTGGAGTCTGAAAAAGCAGTCCCTTGAACCTCCATCCTTCAGCTCTGCCTGGGTTTGAGGAGGTCTTGGACGCCCTTTGCTCTCTGGCCCCCATATCCAGCAGTGAAAGCTCTCATTTGTCTTAGCACCATCATGTTGATGCAGCTGGGTTTGACACTGCTTACCTCAGCAATTTTTTTTTTGGGGGGGGGCGGTGGTTGAAAGACAGAAGGCTGCCTTGTGATTCCAGCCTTTTCCTATCAAATGACACTCAGCCATGGCTTGGGTGACTTATTTACTGGCACTCGACCAGTAAAAACAAAAATGAACGTTCACAACTAATAAATCCTCCCGCTTAGATAGCTACGGCAACAGTGGTGGGATTACATCAAAATGCTCAGGCTGATACTGCAGGGCTCTCAGGCAGTGTGGAACCTAATAAGTCAGAGGTAGGAAAAGTGGCCGAACCAAGATGAGGAACACAGGCATTTCTTATACTCTTGAGTCTTAGTCTCACAAACTTTGAGACTGAATCCTATGATGTGCTTTCTTGGTTGAAGATTCTAAAGGTGGATGCTGTGTTTTTGAGTTGGAATGGAAGACGGCTAAGCCTGCTACCTTTTTATTTTCTTCTTGAAAGTTTAACCACATCCATCTTCAACAAGATGAAGGAAGCTAGCTAGCCTTGATGGACTGGAGAGCAAAATCACAGCTTTCTCAGCTGCACTGAAAGGAACTATTTTTATAGAGGACACGAGGTCAAGAATGTTTAGCAAACAAAATTGAATGTCATCCACTCCTAGATAATTCTCCAAGGACCTTTCTCCTCCCAGGCCCTTATTGAAAGTAAGGGCATCTTTGTAAGGCTAGTGTGATAATATTTTTATTTGTTTTGGAATTGATCTTTTGGACAGAAGCATATTTTTTATTAATATAAATCCAGAAAAATCCAACCACAAAACCATTGGCTTTGGCTAATGTTTCCTGATTTTTCTCCCCTTATGACTACCTCTAATTCAATAAGTACCTATACTTTCTATCATGACTAACTCTGTTGATTTAGCTTTGAAAGGCTAATCGTTGAGGCTTTCCATATAGAGTTTAATCTTTGGGTAGAAATATGGATAAAAAGTGGAGAAAAATTAATCATAGTGCAGATGTTTATTATATGTGTGTGTGTATGTTTGTGTGTGTATTTGGAAAGGTCCTTCTTCCTTTTAATTTTGCTTCTTGTTTCATTTCTTAGAGAGTGGTAGAAGACACTTACCTGATGACAAATTAAACAATAACCACCAGTAGTTCAATTTATGATAATGAAGCAAAAAGACACTAATTTTTGTTTGGTTTTGGTTTGCCAGTATCATGTACCTTGATGTCATCCCAGTACATAGAAAATACCTATGGGAATTTGGTGACCAGATCTACTTGCTTTCCATACCACCTGAAAAAGGCATGTTAAAAATGCTTCTGAGTTCTGTGCAATTATTATCTTTGAAGGCTCTTCCATTGCTACTCTTTTTAAAAAATTGCCGGTATAAAACCAGATAAATGAAATATGCATAGGCTCATTCTGCCATCTTAAATTGTCTAGCATTCTTACTATTTACCAATGAAATATCTGCTCCAAATTCTTTCACCAGTTCCCAGGAAGGTAATTTAATCTCTGTAATTGAATCTAGCTATGTTATTCTGTCACAGAGATACTGTCTATAGTCACCATCTCTAAGGAGAATCAAGTATTATCTGAATGTTATTTTGAAGTCCTTAGGAAATAAGGCATCATGTGTTCAAATAATCTTCAGATTCTGTTTAATTCCTAGAATCCTTATTGTGATTCCTCTTAATTCATTTTTATGCCAATACTGTAGCTGTACCTAATATGTGTTAGATACTATCTATGTTCCTGGAATTCAAGGAGCTTCGTGATCTAGATGGGTAGACAAGAACATAATAAATAATAACTTTTATTATGCTTTATTTTGAGCCAGGCACTATTTTAGGTTTTGCATGTATTAATTCATTCCAGCCTTAAAACAACTCTATGAGGTAGGTCATAGTTCTTACCCTGAATTATGGAAGAGAAACCAAGGCACAGAGAGATTAAATTACTCACCCAAATCATGATACATTATTTTTAGAGTATTTAGATTTTTTTTTTGAGTATTTTTAGAGTTTTTAGAGTTTGGAAAATATATGACTGTTTCATGTTTATAACTAAGTTTAGTATTCTGTATCAACAGCAAGAAGCAGCTTTCCAGATATAAAGGGGGAAGGAGAAGATACTAGCTCAGGGAATTTAGAACCCCAGGATTAAGCCCTGGTATCACTACAAGCTTTTAGGGTTTCTGAGAACTGTTGCTTAGGTGATAAATAATATCTTACAGTATCTGGGTGCAGTGATTTGTGAGGTTGGAGCAGGAGGATCACATGTTCAAGGCTAGCCTTGGCAACTAAGGGAGACCCTGATTCAAAAATTAAAAAAAAAAAAGAATAAATAACTGAGGATTAGCTCAGTGTTTGAGGATTCCTGGATGCAATCCCCAATGAAAGAAAGAAAGATTAGTAAAAAAAAAAAAAAGATTTCTAGGTGTGTCTGCATGTAATATCATATATCCCTCAACTTAATTGCACAAAATTTTGCTTTAGGCTGTTTTAACCTGAAATAAGTTAATATTTCTAAAGTCCTTAGGAGAATATTTAGAAGAATACATGGTATTTGGTGCATTTAAAAATAGATAGGAAAGAGGGGAGGGAGGGGAAGGAAGGAGGCAGGGAATTAGCAAGGATGGTGGAATGTGATGGACATCATTATCCAAAGTACATGTATGAAGACACGAATTGGGTGTCAACCTACTTTAGATACAAACAGAGATATGAAAAACTGTGGTGTATATGTGTAATAAGAATCATAATGCAAAAAAACCAAAGTACATGTATAAAGACGTGAATTGGCATGAACATACTTTATATACAAAGATATGAAAAATTGTGCTCTATATGTGCAATAAGAATTGTAATGCATTCCACTGTCATGTATTTAAAAAATAAAATCAATTAAATAAAAAATAAAGAAAAATGAACTTAGTTGGGGGTTATATAATAATTGGAAAAAAAGAAAACAAACATGAAATGCAGAGTTATTACTCCAGTGACACTATAAAGAGCTGCAAGAGAAAACCACCCTGGGTGAGAGGAATAGAAGATGTAAGAATGGTGGCAAGAGTCCTATCTCAAGTCACAAAGTGTTGCATCAACCATCTATGGGTGACAATGGCTTGCTTGGTTGTTAGAGTCTGTAAACAAGTCAGGATGGCGCCTGGCATTTTGCCAGAGAAATGTTAGAGTCTGTAAACAAGTCTGGATGGTGCCTGGCAAAATGCCAGAGGAAGTGGTTTGTGAAGTAAGGCCAGCGAGCCATTAAGTGTGGAGATTCCTTATTGGTTGACTGCTGTATCTAGTTTATGCTAATTAAGATAAGCTGTGTGGAATGTATAATATCGCTCCGGTCCTACAATAAACGGCACCTACTCCTGCTGTATCAAGGTACACAAGTTGTTCGTCACCCCCCGGTTATTTTGCTGCAGCCGGACTGCGGCACTTGGTGATTTTAGAAACCATTAAATATCAAAGCAAGGCTAGAACAATCATATACATGTATCATTCGGCCAACTAATTTCTCTAGCAATGCAAAGAAAGAAAAAAGAGTTTAGAGAGTTGTGGCAGGTGCTCCAATTTAGATACCATTGCAAAATCCAGTTGAGAACTACAGCTGCTGCTAACATGACAATGGGAATAGAGATGGGAAAATTCGGAAAAATATTTAGGGAGTAGAATTCACATAACATTGTCCCTGGTTTGATAAAAAAAAAAATCAGGGTTCCTGATAGTGTGCAGAACGGAAAAAGAGGCCTTAGTTTAAGGCCTAGATGATTAGTGTAGGATGGTATTCATTAAGAGAAGACATTTAGGAGACAAGATATTGAGTTAGTTTTAGGCATGTTGAGTTTATTGTACTTACCATGTGAGGGAGCATGCAATGAGCAGTTAAAGGCACAGTCTGAATCCCAGGAAAAGAAAAATTTTGGAGTCATGCATACAAGAGGAAGTATTTGAACAGAAAGTAGTATATGGGAGCAACAAACAGTGTGAAAAGATATACGGGCAAGGACAGAACTTGGGAAACTCAAAGAAAATCCCATAGGGTCACTTTAAAGAAGATTGCAGGCAATGAATGAAGCCAGGTCAATTTGCTAAAAACAGAGCTGAAAGCCTTTTCTTAACTCAGAAACACAGTCACTCTATAATTTCTTCCTGTAGCTTCCAATCCATCATCAGAGCTAATCTACATTTTGAAACCATCAACCAATTCACTGATAATGTTGGTCCTAAAACTTCACAAGCTTAAAGACATCTTGGCACTGTCAAGCTTTTGAAACATAACTCAGTACCTCAGCTCTGTAGAGGTCACTGGGAACATTCTCCAGCCTGAAAGCTGAGGGTGCTATCAATCACTGATTAAAAATGCCATCTCTTGAAAAGGCTTGCTCAGCAGATGGCTGAGCACAGTCTTGATGAGGAGAGAAAATGAATCCTAATTGCTACCTTTGTTCTAGAGTTGGCTTCAAGAAACAGAAAGGCCATCTTCTGTCTATTTGCCTTCCTTATTCAATTATAGGAGGGTCTCAAGGCAACTTATGAAGAGAATTACCACTGGGTGCAGAATACTCCCCTTATAAGAGTTCAGCATTGAAAAGTGTATCCAACCTTCTAGGAAACAATATTTAAAAATGAATCAATGGGTAGAAATGCAACCTCTGTGTGATTCACATGTAATGGAATAAATTGAAAAAAAGCACTAACTGGAATATGATACCCAATACAATTGTAATAAAATGAAGTACCTTTCAAGAGCTGATTTTATTTTTCCTTTCCTTCCTTATTAATAGGGAAAATTGTTTACTCTGTATTCAAGGAACCACTTTGGAGCAGATATTAAGTGACTGATCCTTCTTGGTTTTGTAGATGAAAAGGAAGCAGGCTGTTACCCCTGGGGGGAAAAATGTATGTGATCTCAATATTGTAACCTAGGAGGTGTTTGACAGTGTTTCAAGACATTTTCGGTTATTGTAACTTGGGGCAGTGTTACTGGGATCTTGTGGGTAGAGGCCAGGGATAATGCTCAGTATCCCATAATACACAGACAATCCTGAAAATGAAAAACAAAACTGCTTTAAATGCCCATGGAGTTGAGATTGAAAACTGCCTTAAAAATAGAAAGACCCAGAACTCATGGATTATTTGTGACTCTTTCAAGAAAAAGGACATTCTCTGAAGCCAGCTTTGTCCCAGTGCTTTGTAACTGACAAATACCCCAAGAAGCATCACCTTTGGGATAAGAAATAAATGGTGATTAAGGGCTGCCACAGCGTATGTATATATGAAGCTAATTTAATTATGATTTGAAGTAATCAGGCTTCCTCTATGCTCTGCACACAACCTTTGAAGATAACATGGAATCTCCACCTAGAGACCCAAATCTTCTACCCTGGAGTGCCCTATGAAAGTTGCTGGGTCACAGAATTGGTAGTTTGGGATTTGGAATGCGTTGTGGAGAATCTCATTCACTGCAAGTAATGCTAGAAAGTAGGGCTCACCAAGTATCAAATAATAGTTATCAAGACCTTGCCCAAGTGCCTAAAAGGGTCACTTTGCTTCAGGCAAAGTGCCTGCCCACAAGGTCATTTTTATTCAGAAACTAGTTCCTGTCTTGCTTGAGCTCACCCAGAGAAGCCTTAATCAGCCCATAGTCTTTTGCTGCTTCTTATCTGACTTCACCTCCACATCCACCCACCACTGGTCCCCAAGGACATATACAAGGGAAAGGTAAGCTTTATCATCAGCTGCCTATAAGGACTCAAGCATATCCCAGGAACATGTTTCTTTTTTCTGGTAGTATAAAGAAAACCAGGAAAATTACAGTGGGTGTGACATCCTCCACCTTCACAGGAACAGAAAGACCAGAACATGATTTCAAGATAGTGGAGTCAGAAGGGACAGTGGAGAACATTTGGCTCAGTGTTTCCCAGTGTGGTATAAATACCTATGGAAATACCACCCCCCAGAAAAAGTATTTAGGGGCTACAAAGTTATGCCTTTATATGATATTACATCCTGTAAAAACCTCTGGATATGTTAATTAGCTGTGAGAATTAATGGATATGTTAATTGGTTCGATCATAGTAATTAGTGCATACTTTATACATACATCCAAATATCATATTGCAAGCCATAAATACATATATTTTTGGTCAATTTTATTCCTTAATAAATCTAGGGAAAACAAATAATATTCAATCCATAGTAAGAGAATTAGTACATTTCAATTCTGTTTCAATCTTTTTCATTGTGATTGAAGTTCAGAACACCAAATGGCAATATGGAGATTAAAAGCAAAAGCTCTGTGGTTGGGTTTTTAATAGATTTATTGAGCTACAATTGACATAAAGTGTGCAATTTGGTAATCTTTAACAGATGTGTGCACCTATGAAACTATCACCACAATTAAGATAATGAACATATCCATCATCCCCCAAATTTACTTGTCCCCCTTTGTGATCCCTTCCTCTTTGGTAAGGTATCAGTTCAAATTTTTGTTTATTTATTTACTGGGATATTTTTCAACTTGAGTTTTTAGAGTATCTTGTATATTCTGTATACAAGTACTTTATCAGATACTTGTTTTAGAATTTTTTTCTCCCAGCCTTTAAAGGTTTGTCCTTTCATTTTTTTTTTAACATACTTTTTGAAAAACTAGAAGTTTTTTAACTTTGATGGGATCCAGTTTATCATGTTTTTGTTTTACGGATTATACTTTTGGTGTCATTATCTAAAGAATCTTTGCCAAAACCTATGTTGACAAAGATTTCCTCTCTTTTCTCCTAGAAGTTTTATAGTTTTGGTTTTTGTATATGTCATGAGGTGTCAATCAAATATCTTTTTATTTTTTGCTTAATGATATCCAATTATTTTGGTGGCATTTATTGTAAAGTCTATACTTTGTCCACTGCAGTACTTTTGCACTTTTGTGTGTGCATGCCTGTGTATGAGCATATGTATAAAAGTGGCTCTATTTCTTATATTAGTCACATTTCTGTTACTGTGAAAAAAATATCTGAGATAACCAACTTATGCGGAGGAAAGTTTTTGGCTCATAGTTTTAGAGGTTTCAGTCCATGTTTGCTTGACCATGGACTTGACTATTGCTTTTGGGTCTGCGGTCAGGCACGAAATCATGACAGAAGTGTGTGTCAGAAGAGATATCTTCACTTCCAGACAAAGAAACAACGAGAGAGGAGTCTAGAGTGGGGTGCCCTTAATAGCTCCTTTAAGGGCCTGTTCCCATTGACCTAACTTTCTTCTATCAGACTCCATCACCTTTCCCAACAGTGCCCAGGTTGGCAACCTACCATGTAATATGTGCCTTTGGGGGAAACTTCAGATCAAAATTAAAGCATTTCTGGTTTCTCCATTGTTTTTGTCTATCTTGATGCAACTCTCACAATGTCTTTATTATAATAGCATCACAATAAATCTTCCAATCAAAGCCTTATTGTTTGATCTAATGTGCATTATTACCAGGACATTATCTTCCTTTCCTGTCCCACTCAGCATTACTTTATCCCTTGAGCCATGCCTCGGAGTCATACAAAAGTATTCTATCCTCCAAATATTCCATGCTATTGGGGTCTTTGTGTCTTTTTTAATATACTATTTCTACTTCTTAGAAATAGTCCTTCTCTCTTTTTTTATAATTTAGCTCACCTTTCCAGACTCACATGAAGAAGTATTGTCACCCTTATAAAATTGTTCTAAGAGCATTATTTTATTTTACACTGAGTTTCAATTGTGTGTACATACATATATATGTATGTATATACTTTTGTATTTACATATCTGTCTCCTCCCTTACCCATTTTCCAGGAGAAAGTGTAAATACCCTCAGAATAGCACCAAGTATATTTTTAATATTCATGCCTAAACACAGGACCTAGTACATAGTATATGCCTAACAAAAATATATTGAAAAATATATGAAGTATAATTGCAAATGAAGTGCAATTGGCTCTCTGCATTGGTGCTGTCATTTTTTAAAAAAAATAAAAGCACCAATTTTTCTGTTTTGGTAATATTTGTGATTTTTGGTTTTGTTTTGGCCATTAAAGTTTGAACTTGAATAGCTGTACTTTGAGACAATAAAAACTCTTAATTTCTGCCCAGTTGGAAAACAAAAACAAGGCAGAACTGTGAAAGCATCTGGCACAAAGCTAAAAGGGATTCCCTCTCTTCTGCTCATTTGGCTGCAGCAAACTTGGAGAAATAGACAGGAGGCACTTTAGCAATAGCTCACTCTAGGGCATTTCCAAAGAAGCCCTCAGCAAGAGAATGGGCTACTTGTCATGGCACTGCTGAGGGGAAGTGAGTGAAACTGAAAGGAGGCACTCAAGTCATTCTCTGTGCAACCTCACAAGGGCCACCACAAGTCCCATGTGTTTAAGAAGACCCTCGAATCCAGGAAAAAAGATTTCAGCGTGCCAAAGGCAAGAGTCTCCCCAGGGATATGCCCAGGAGGAAATGCCTCTTTGCCTTATAGTACACTTCTGCACTTGAAGTTCTCAGAGATGTGTGTTTGTGGTTTACCTAAAGGTGGGGAAATTCTACTTTGGAGCCACACCTTAAATAATTAGCTTTCCCGGGGGTAAATTTTGCAATTAGACCAAAATGTTTACCATCAATATATGTCATACAGTTTTGACAAGAGAAAATTTCCATAATTCAGGTCTAGAAAAATTATCCCTAATCCAGATGGAGTGGAAATAAATTGAGAACATAAAATAGTTTAAGTCTAGTCCCATGATAGGCCAAACCCAATATTATGGTGAGCCAGGGCCCCTCTTTGGAGCAAAGTACTTTCCTGCATGAAGTAAATAACTTCTTCCTAAGCATGAAATGTTACTCTCCAGAGGGTATTTTAGTTGCCTGGAGTTTCTGTAAGATTGAGATTGTTTAGCAAGTTTGAATCTTGTTTCTTTTTCCATCTCCCAGCTCTAGTTTAAATATTTAGCCAATGCTTTTTTTATATATATTTTAATAAGAAATCTCCTGTTCAATTTGATTCTTCATGAATGATGCAAATTATTTTACTAAAGAAAAATAAAAAAGCAAAAATGGTCATATTTTAAAAGATAGTCGACATAGGGGAACACGTCCAAACTTTGAAGAAGGTATTATAAACAGGAATCTTTGCAAGTATTTTAACATTGAACAAATTTGAGTTTATTTCCACCTGCTGCACCTCACTGGAAGATAAACCAAGTCTGGAGGGTAATAACGGGTTCTGTTGTGCTAGGAATCTTCCAACAGACAGGTCCTTCACCACCCTTTAAAGAAAGCCTTATGTGCTCATTTGTTCACCCTGTATAGCTAAAGGATATACAGACTTCATATTTCTGTGATTATGCAAATCACAAAATTAACAATTTATGTCAAATTAAGTTACAGGTTTTAAAAACATACGTAACGTTTGAATGGAATGGAGGCAACAAGTAGTTAAGCAAACATATGTTTCATTGTGATTCCTCAACTATAACTAACATAGTAAACCTAAAAGATACCATTCTTTTACCCTTGGGATTCAAAATTACTCAAACTGAGATGTTTTCATATTTGTAATAGATGTCAAGACTCTCAGATTAAGATTTAAAGGCCACCAAATTTAAATTTTATCAAAGGCACATTAATCATATTCATTTATTCAAATCTTTTTTTTTTTTTTGTCTACTCTTCCTTGTCAATCATCGGGAGATACGTCAAGCTCTTGAACTAGGGTTGAGGATTTATCAATCCCCTCCACATAATTTTGCTTTACATATTTGGAGCCCACCTTATCAGATGCATACAAGTTCAGAATTATTATATTTTCCTAATGAATTTGTAATATCTGACACAACAAACTAACCATGTGATAAACACAGTTTATGCTGCATATATTAATTTATTTTAGTCCTTACAATAACTCTAGGAGGGAGATATTTTTTATCCCTAAAATATGGTTGAGAATTCAAGTTTGGAGAGTTTAAGTAACTTGCACAAGATCATAGTACATGGCCATGTTGGCATTTGTACCTAGATACATGGCTCCTAAAATTTTGCTCTTCACCAACATACTGTACTGTCTTTCCATTGTCTGTCATTATTTAGTGGCACTCTTTACCACTATGAATGACATTTTTCCATAATAGTTTTATATTGTCTGGTATTATTATAGCTATGTCAAAAATGTCCAGAATCTGGTAACCCAGAATCCAGGTTTCTTTGATCTGTCTCTGGCCTTTCTGTACTGTTGTCACTATCATAATGGTCTCCATTTGGAAAAAAATCTCTAACACTGGACAGACAACTATTCCTCTGACTTCCCACAGCTTGCCTCGCACAAACCTGTAACATTCAATGAAACTTGACTGAAGTCTTGAAGACAGCAAAAGCAGCAAAATGAGCTACCAAGTAGGGTAACTTATTGAAGGCAGGCATCCACTATTACAAAATCATGCCTTGTTGGGGTTCTTTGTGGGACAGATATCCATTTAGAGTCCCCTAAGGAAGAATTCCTACTTAGCTATACAGACTTTTCAAGGTGGAAACCAAGAAAAGATGACATTTCTCCCAGTTCCATAGATTTGCCCTTCGTGTCCAGTTGTGTTTGGAATCTCCATCCCCTCCTTTCCTTCTTGAGGCTGAGAACAACCTCACTCTATCCGAAACTGAAACTGTCTTACCACAGGAGTATTCCCCTTGATAACTCTATCTTAATAAAGTAGCCCAAACTTTCCTAAAGGGGGAATTGTTTCCGCATACTAATTGCAGACAACCACTGCTTTGGAAATAAAATGATTTTCAAGACTCAGTTCTTGGCCTCAAGGAATTTATAATCTAGTTGACAGTTAAGAGGTGCATTAAAAAATAAATAAGTCAAGGATCCAAATTAAGTTGTATATTATTTTGTAGAACTTTTGAAAAAGTAGAGATCATTGTGGAAAAAAAATTGGGCTCAAACTTGACCTTGAGCCATCAAATTGAAGGAAGGGAATAAGGGAATTCCAAGCAGAGGCACCATGTTAAAAAAAAAAAAGAAAAAAAGAAAAAAAAGAAAGAAAGCAAACCTATTAGAACATGGAAGATTATAATAAATAGTTCATAGAGAACTCGGTTAGAGAAGTACACATAAATTTGGAGCAAGAGAAGAGAGACAGGTGAAATAGTTGGATTTTTTTTTCCTTCAGGAAATGGGGTACCAACATAAATTCTAAGCAGGATAAAATAATGTTGTGAAAGCATGAATAAAATGATTAACCCAGAGGTGGATAATGGGATATAGTGATGCAAAGAGGTCAAAGCAGTTGAACTATTTAGGAGGTTGTCACTGTCAAGACAAAGTTCTGAAAAAATAAGAATTTGATCTACGATGATAAAAAATTTTATAAAGGAGACAGAAACCAAAGAAATTAGAAGAAAAACTGACTAAGATTCTTTGAAATTTAAGCGCTTAACTGTTAAAAAGCTAGGAGATCATGGTTAATATTAAAATTGTACTTGTTAATTGTCCACCAAAGGAGATCTTTGGATTCCATAATTATTTTATAAATTCTCTGAATTTCACTAGTAAGTACATATAAATATGTCATCCAAATACGTACATTGGATCACTTCAAAAACAGAAAAATGACAATGCTCTCACAATGAATAGCACTGAAAAAACGGATCCACCTGACTGTTCCCTTCCACTCCTTTTCCTTACTCATCTCACCCAATTCTTCCCCCTAAAATGAAGTTCTTGAAGTTCAAAAAGTACATGTTAAAACTATAAATTATCTCCAGATTGTTGAAAAGTCAAAAACTCAAGCTATCTCACAGCACTGAGGGGTCAGTAATATCTTGGCCAAATATTAAGTCTGAAGCACATCCTGTTACTGACAACTGTAGACTTCACCACTAGAAGTCAGATGTTGAACAGGCTAAGAACCCTGCCATACCCGGCCTAGGCTTCAGTCGGAGCATAATAATATTCTAACTGGGCATAAAATTCCCTCAATGTCATTTTCCTCTTCTCACCACACTTTAAAGTCCTTAGAATGCCAGGTAGGTTGGTTTTCTCCTGGCATTTCAAAGGGCACCACTTAATTTCTGTTCAGGTGGGACTTTTTCTCTACTTGGATTTGTTTTAACTGTGAGTTTTGCTGAAAGTGCTTTTATGCTGGTGCGAATCTAGACAAAGAAAACTTTTATGCAAAATAAACAAAATAGAATCACTGAGCCAGGATTTCTTTGCAGGACATGTTCCTTAGGCTATTTCTGAGAGGTTATTTATGGACGGCTGTTTTTCCTGGGAAGCCTGACTTCATCTCTTGGTGGAGTGAAACAACTCTGTGTTTAGTGTATTGGTCTGCCACCCCTGGGAATGGCTAGATGTCAAATATTTACCCCTGTGGGATTGAACAGAAATCAGAGATGCACAGGGAAAAGAGAAGTCCAATGCAGTGTCCTCAGGAATCACCAAATTTCAAAGGAACTGCATTTAAAAAAGAATGAAATAAAGCAACAGCACAGCGTAGCTTTCTTTATTGGAATAAAGGGGGAACTCTCTAAAATATAAAGTTACTCCAAGCAGAAGAGTATTTTCATCAAATTGCTTTCTCAGTGACCACACCCATCCCGTTCCTTCACCTGGCTCTGTACCAGGCCCAGAGGGAGAGGTTTAAAATTTTATTCTTTTAATTGAAAACAGATGCTGCACCTTGTTTTTCAGGCCTGCATTTTTCACCAGGGGAGGGGTGGGGAACAACACTTAGCCAAGTGTTAGTTTGGTACCAATGCAACCTTATAAAATTTAGGAATCAAAAGTTGGTGATGAGTTTTTTAGATAATCACACTGGAAAAATCAAGCAAGTCCCAAATAAGTTTACTGTCTTCGGAGACTTCTCATTTCAAGATGTATGTCTGCCTCCCTCATCAATCCCCCACACAGAGTTTTCCTTTGGTGTTGTACTTCCTGTATTGTCAGAAAGCAAGCTACATTTAAAAGGTTAAATCAAATAAACCCAGCTACAAAAGCGCTTATAAAATAATCATAGTCGTGAACAGCAAGGAAAGAGGACAACCACTAAAACCATAAAGGGAATAGTTCATGGATGGCTGTGCTTTAAATGAAGTTCACATGAGCCATGTAACATTAGAGGCTTTTAAAATCCAGAGGACAAAGTACAGGCATGTTTGTGCATTTCTCTTTCACTGGACAAGTTTTTTTTTTTTTTTCTTTTTTTCTTTTGGAGATAGGTCTGGACTGAATACCGGGCCAGGCAGCTTTCACACATGCCATTGGAGAGTTTGTTTTGCTGGAGTATTTTACTCTCAAGCTTGTGCACTATCTAGAGGCAAAGACAAAGTGACACCAAATTCTAGCTTAGTCCCAGAACCGCTTCCATTTGTAATATTGTCAGAGCAGCTTACTAGTACCTTGAGAAGCTGGTAATCACAGACAGCCCTGCTCCGGGTGAGAATGACAGCACTGGAAGATGGCTGGGCACAGCACATTTAAAAGCAAACGTTTGGCAGCTTCACGGACCTCAAGTTTGGCGAGGAGGAGAGTATAATCAACAAAGGAGCATTACTTTAAATTGTATTTAAAAATACAAGTCCCCGCAGACTTGAGAGCTGTGTGCCCGTGAGGCCCTTGCACTGCGTGCCCCTTTGCACCAGCGGGGGATGCAGTTTATACAAGCAAGCTTTGTTTTAATTAGTGCAGCGAGCAGCCCTCCCCCCTCCTCCTTGCAGTGCTTCAAGTTTACAATTGTCGGTAACCCCCTCAGCCACAAATTGTTACTAAGAAAAATTCCACTGAAACCAAAAGAAAAGGGCCAGGAAGAGACCGTGTGCTTTTAAAAGAGCTTTTCCAAACCGTCTCCCTGTGCAGAGCTGTCTGCAGGAGTGAAATGCTGAGCTATTATTGCTTGAATGCGTTTCTGCTCCAGGGATGTCCCCCAAGGTTAACAAGATAGTTCAGTTAAAAATAACAGTAAATTCTTCTCCCTACCCCTCACCCCAAAGGGGAAAAAAATAACACATCCACATTTAAATAACATTAAGGATCTGGCTTAAAGTGACAAAAGCCAGGAAATTCAAAATTAAGAGAGGTTAGAGCCTTATCTCCAAGCCAGTTTTTGAAAGCAAATATAAAATACAAACTGAATGGAGTTGGCTGGGGGTGAAGTGCCAGCCTGAACCTAGCATTAGGGAGCCTTGTGTCTTCTGAAGCAGGCTTTTCTGGGTACTGAAGCCATAGATAGGAGGAAAAGTGTTTACAGGAAAACATAAGTTAAGATGGGGATGGGAAGCACATTGTAGGAAATTGTAGCTCTGACAAACGAGTATTTAGATTTAGTCAAGAAAAGCATTTGGTTTTCATGCATTTAGCAAAAGCTTTGTCATCTGATTCCTTGTGCTTGGGATGTTCTGTGTTTCATTCTTTTCCTTTTTATTTTCAACATTGCACACAGCCACAAATTCAATTCTTCTTTTTTCACTGAAATCACGCTGAACTATTCCTCTTGCTTTCTTTAATTAAAAGAAATGTTTGGGTGGGATGCAGATTTTGTAAAGCATTGAGACCCATGGCTTATTGGGTCTAGATGATAACAGGTGTGAAGGTGTCAGTAGAGGCAGGACCAATGGCTGAGTGTAGCTCAATACCAGATACAAAATTTCTGGGAAATCTGTTCATTTTAGAGCTTCTATAAATTCACCCACTTACAAAAATTACACTGTGCACTCTTAATTAGCTCATATAACAAACAGATTAAGCAAAGAAAGATAAAATATTTTAAGAAAACTATATTCTAGGGTACTTTCCAACATTATCTGCTGATCAGAAAGTGAAGACCACATCAACTTAAGGATCCTGAGAACAACCAGACCACCATAAACCATCTGGGATCATCAGACTGATTTTATCCCTGCAAATCTTCCCAGGCCCACCTTCCAGAATGAAAGAGGCTCCTTTGGACCCATATCCACAGTTTCCTTCAAGATGAACACTTATCTGGATTAAGTACTTCTCAAATGAGAATAATAAGCTGAAGTATTTTCAAAAGAAAACTTACAAAACATCAAAGTATTTTGATTTCATTATATTTGTGCATATTTTAAAAATCAAATATAAAATTTAAAGATGTTTTGAGAAGAAATGTTATGTGGTAATGTCATGACATTCTTGTGTGATATCACAGAGGCTACATTTGTTTACTTCAGAAACTAGTGTAAGTTTTAGGCAATTGCCAATGTAATTTTATCTCCACTTTAATTTTAAAAATTAATTCCTTGTTTGCCTCATTCTAACTTCAGTTTGTTATAAACACCTGAAAATGACCTTTTAGATTCTCTGATCTTATGCTGAAATTAGCATTCCCATAGTCCCCATACTAATTTCATATCTATGGAGCTCAAGGGAAAAAGTTTGCTTCCTACATATGCTTTGTTGAAAATTTTAAGAAATCATTCCATTTCTCTTAGTGAATGAGCCAGCATATTGGTGTTTGCAGGAAGAGTTGATGAAATGTGATTACTAGAGTTTTCTAAAGCTGGATTTAACATCTACAAGAAGCAAGCTGTTCCACCATGGCACTGTCCTAAAGAAACAGAGCTCTGTACTGGACCCTCCAGAACTGCATATTTCAGTCCTTCTCATGCAAAGAGAATGACATGGACTATCAATAGCAGTACTTGTACTTGAAGTTGTTTTCTTGTTTCTATGCTGGATTTCAAAGTCCTCTATAATATGCTGCTATCCAGTCTCTTCAAAGTTCATTTTAAATGGCGGCCAAATGGCTGAAATTAAAGACCAAATCTGTGTCCAGAAAAGACAAAATATCATATCACATATGACCTAGACTTCCCATACCTGGCTTAATGGATGTCATTCCTTAAATAATTTAGATAGAATAGAAGTATTTACAAACAAATAAAATAAGTAGAAAGGAGACCAAAAGAAGAGAAAGAGCATTCAGTTTTAATCTAATAGCTTTATGCCTTATGCTAAAATTTTTCATACCACTTTTCTCCCAGGCCTGTCACTCCCAAATTTCTGGGAAATCTGTCAATTTTAGAGTTACTGTAAATTCACCCACTTACAAAAATTACACTGTGCACTCTTAATTAGCTTGTGTGATAAATAGATTAAGCAAAGAAAGATAAAATATTTTAAGAAACCTATGATCTAGGGTACTTTCCAACATTATCTACTGATCAGATAATGGAGACCACATCAACTGAAGGATCCTGAGAACAACCAGACCACCATAAACCATCTGGAATCATCAGACTGATTTTATCCCTGCATATCTTCCCAGGCCCACCTGTCACCAAGATTCTTAAAGAGCCTGAGAATTCCCAAAGCATCTCTCACTCTTGAGAGTGAGCCTATATTCTCCCTTGAATGTGTATACCTTGCTTTCCTAAATAAGTCTCTGTGGCTCTAACTGACATGCCCTTAAATTAATTTCTGTTACATTTGTTCAGGAATCCCACTTGTCCGGAGTTGAGGTCTATCCATGAACTTCCCAGACTTCCTCTGGTGACAGGATTAATCAGCTTTGTTGATATGAAACACCTCACCATCCTACATTCTGATGAAAGAATTCCACCCCAAATTTCTAGAAGACAATAATGGGTTCATTAATTGTGTGAATTGGGAGGGAGGGAGGACATGGGCTTTAATATCTGGTGCTGCCACTATCAGCTATGTGACCTAGGTAGGGCTAGATTCCTTTCTTAAAGCTTCATATGTATCATCTATAAAATGGGGATGATAAGATCAATTGTATGAGATAGAATTACATGAAATACTGAAAAATTATTTATCAGGGTGACTGACAGGAAGTATATAGTAATGCCAGCTCTGATTATTATTGCTAATATTATTATTAGTTCATTTTGCATATTTTTCCTCTCTATGATCTTAAGCAGTATTCAAGCTTTTTAATTCCCTAAGCAATTTTGGACAGTTTGAAAGCAGAAGGAGCCATAAGACCAAGTTATTCCTGTTAGTGGAAAGCCTGAATTCTTTCAAAAAATCATTCAGGTTTCCCCATGAGGATGGCAGGAAGAAGATTCCTGTTTGGAAGCCACAAGCTGCCAACGGAAGATCTAAGAAGTTCTGATAATTATCCTACTCATGTATGTCTCTGACCTGGAAAAGAGGGATAGCTCTAAGGGTAAGGGCAAAAGAACTTTCTTTCTGTACCCCCTGAAGTTTTGATAATTTGAGTCTATGAAGCAAACTAACAATAGACTGATTCAGAGGAAAAGAAGCATAAACATTTAATGTACAAGCAAGCACATGGGAGTCAAATAAAATATGAAATGTAAAAAAACCTGCCAGATGGTGGAAGCTTAAATAGCATTCTGAGCTACCCAAGGAAGTAGAGACTTGGGGCTACTGTGGGAGTTGGTGACAGGAAGGAATGGGAAGGGGGGTGTTCTCAGTGGGAGGTAGGTTGGTCCAGGGAGGGTGAGGGGAGGAAATGCATGTCAAACAAAGGCCATCTTGCCATGCAAATAAAGTCTCTCAGGTAACAGGATAGTGGTCACTTGGAATGAAGTCTCCTTGGGTGAGGTTTCAGACCTTTTATAAGAGCCAATCTCTGTTTAATGAGATATCAAAGAGGGCATCCAGGTCAATTCCATTCTTTCTGAAGAACTCTCCCTTAGACAGATAAAAGAAGTTCCTTACTGCAGGAGAATGAGAGACCTGGGTTAGTAGGTGAGGGGTAGGAGTTATAGAAATCTTGAAGCCGCTCTTTAGTTCAAATTACTCAGTATATCACATGTCATATTTTGGGGGTTTATTTTCTGTTTTGCAACATACACTTCAAATGGGAAGGGGAGATGCTTCACACTTATCTTGGTCCTATTTGTTTTTTTGTCTCCACTTATGATAGAGTAATATATCTTGATTTTAGTAACAAAACATTGTTTAAATAAGAATTCCAAGGACAAAGAACTAAAAGGGATTGTGGAAAACTGTGTTTGAATTCCATATCTTTGGAATGTAACATTGGGCTCCCATGGGAGGGTGACTGAACATGAGATGTTCTCCAGGGACTGGTGGCTGGCCATCCCCAAGTCCCGTTGCCTCCAATAGCCCCCTCCATTTCTTCTTTTTCAGAAGTCGTGATCCAGGGTATCTTGGATGAAGATACTGCCATAGCTGTGTGACCCTGAGCACATCACTTAACCTCTTTGCTTTTTGTTTGAAAATGGAGTTAACAGAGCTCAGCTTTCTGAGGTCACAGGGGTTGAAACAAAAGACCCCTTGAAGGTTTTTTTCAGTGACAAAAACATTACAAAAATAAAATTAAGCCTGTGTCTTTCTTCCTGTAGTTAAGATGATGGATGGGAATATATATTTCAATTAATTCATATATTTCAAATAATTTAGGCACATAGAGAAAGAGAAGCTCTAACTTCATGCAAAGTATCTTTCCTCCAAAATACAGTGCAATCAAATGCACTGGAGTAAAAGGAATCCCTCTGATTTCACAGAGTGCACCCACAGCCATGATTTGATCTTCTGAGAATTAGGTTTCTTATAGAAGAACAAGAGAAACAAGAAGTCAGGTCATGGTTGTACTTTTCACTATAACTTGATAGGTTTAATCTTAATTCTGAAAACATTTCATCCAAGCATTCTGTTTTCTAAAACAGTCCTTTATGAATTTATCATTCTCAAATTTCCCTAATTCTGTGCTTCAAAAAGAGAGTTCCATGGAACTCTAGTTCTGAAGAATGTTAAAGGAAGGTATGTGAAGAAAAACAAACAAAAAGGCTTTCTTTTGTCAAGATTGAAATATATTGACCGTTTTAGTTCATTTATGCTGCTATAAGAAAGTACCCAGAACTGAGTGATTTATTAATAGTAGAAATTTATGGCTCATAGTTCTAGAGGCTGAATTTCAAGATCAAGGTGCTAACAGATTCAGTGTCTGGTAAGGACCTTTTACTTACAGATGGTATCATTACTTTGTCCTTGCATGGTGAAAAAAAATGAAAAGCTTCCTTAAGGGTCTTTTCTTCTTTCTTTTTGTTTTATGTATTTTTATTTTGGGGGCACATATAAGGCAACGGCTCCACCACTGACCTACATTTTCAGCCCCTTCAAGTGTCTTTTAAAGGGTAGTAACCCTATTACTAGTCACTAATCACGTACCAAAGGCCCCAATTCCTGTTAGTATTGCATTGGAGATTAGGTTTAAAAACGAATTTTGAAGTGCAGGACCCATACCATCAGATCATAGCATCTTAGTAAACAAGTTCAATTTTCCATCTTATAATAGATCTTAGAAAATTTAACATTTTAATATGCATTGTGGATTTTATGAAAGAGATCTACTATGTGATTTTTTTACCAAATTTATTTGACCATGGAATTATTTGTTTCAAAGATTACCTGCTAAAAACACAACTGGTCACCATGTGGGGGACTCTGGTTTGGATCTAAGCATTTTTAAATTCAAATTCTGAGCTGGATGACTTGTGCCTCCACATTATAAAGTCATCGATCCTTGTGTTAATCACAATAAGGATTGGACACAAAAAGCAGCATATCTAGAAAGATGGAAATGAGTAAGGTGCTGAGCAGTGCACAGATTCTTAGATGACCACATTGGAAATTAGCTCTCTGTTGAGGAAGCCATAGATGTTTTAGAAGTAATAGAGATAGAGATGGGAACCTGAGATCACATCAATCACAGAGATAAGAGCAATCCCTGGACTCAGAAATCAGTTGGACAAATGTACCAGGATGATTGTTTTCTTGCAGAAGATTCAAAGTCATAAGAGAAATAACCAATTTTCCCCTATCAAACCATAAACTATCCAAGGAAGCCATATCTTGAGATTCCATATATATATATATATATATATATATATATATATATATATATATATATATACATTACATATATAATTTATATAAGTATAATGCATATGTATATATTTATATGTATTATGCATATTATTTACACAAAAATAATATGTTATCATTGTGGAAAGTTTGAAAAAAAGATTGTAGATCATAGAAATTATTTGCCTTTTCACTACTCAGCTATTCAATGTTTTATAATTTTTTAGCCCGTTTCCCCATATATATGTCTATATACATACATATATATATATATATATGAGGCTGATTATAATGTATATAAACAAATATGTACACATATATTTTATATATATTTTGTATATGTAACTTTCCAACTGCTTTTCCACTTCATTTTATCTAATTAGAATGTTTCCTTCCTATTAAAACTCTTTGATATCACATTTCACGACAGTTATAAAATATTCCATCATTCAGCTAGATGGTCATTTCTGTTGTTGGACATTCAGTTTCCTTGTAAATTTTCACTATTATAAATAGAGCTATCATAAATATCTGAACATAAATCTTTGTCTGCATTTGTGTATTTCTTTGGTATGGATTCCTAGAAGTGGAATTATTGCATTTAATGGCATAGATTTTTTCAAAGCTCTTTATACACTAAAGCCTAATAGCTTGCCAGAATATTTATATCAGTCTATATTCCCAGGGCATATAAAAGTGGACAATGGAGTAATGACTTGTAGTTTTGGAATCTGTAAATAAAAGTACACACAAAAAAATATCTTTACCCTGAATTTTGTAAAGTTATAAAAAAGGTATTTCAAGAATTTTATATAAATTCTCTACTAAAAAATCTATATATTTTATCACATATATCTATACATGATATCAATTTATAATTCTGCTACATAAAGAAGCAGTTCTAACCTATAAGTAATGAATTTGAATAACTACTTTAAATTCTTATATTCCTTATCCTGCCTTCATGAAACTTTTTCCCTATGGTCTACTCTAAATTGGAGTTTCTGCTTTGAGGATCTTATCACTAATGTGTATTTTCCTTCAAATGCAGTCTTCATTTTAATTAACTGTCTGTTTTGAGAACTTGGCACCCTTTCCTTCATTCACTTTCTAGAACACTTTGCCTATGTTATTTTCTCGTCTAAAAGTTCTTTCCTTTTATATTTGATCTTTGACTTTCTTACTTCATTTAGATCTGTTTTTAATATCATTTCTATATGAGCATACGTCTTCCTTTACTCTTTCTTTACACTACTTGATTTTGTCCTAGCAATTATTATGTAAAACACATTATATACTTATTTTTTATATTTTCTCCCCCCAACCCCCAAAGAATTAAAATTTCAAGAGGGAAAAAAACTATGTGTGCTTATGCACTACCACATGCCTAACATGTCCAAGGTGTCCTGCACAAAGTAGCAGCTCAATAAATATTTAACAAATAAATGAACAAAATGATTTTCACCACCTCTAACTTCCTTTGGGGGATAAAAAAAAAATGTTTGCCATCAAACTTGCTAATGGAAACAGTTGTGTGATTATGCAGTTGTACCTTTTTCTAAATCCAGCACTAAGTTGCCTTTTTCCTATACTGTGTATTTTTTCCTCTGGGATCACAGGGTTTAGTCACAGGCAATGCTGAAAGGAAGAACACTTAAACACCATTTAATGAGAGGAACCATTTCCTGCCTAACATCTAATCTGTAAATTGATCTCCCACAGAGCAGAAATATGGATACTACAATGCTTTCTGTTCAACACTTTTTATATCTCCCTGGGCTCAGGGGTCCTATTATTTACTTATGCTGTATCTGATATCATGAAGCTGGACAAGAAGCTTACTCCAGAGTGGGTCTGTGGTAACAGGTATGCTAGGGGATTTGGGGGAGACATGGGGATATGTTTAATATGACTAATACTGAACACAGAAAAACTGACCCTCTCTTCCCTGTAATAGTTCATTTAAAAAAAAAAAGAAAAAGAAAAAGAAAAAAGAAAAGAAAGGTTACCACTCACATTTTTCTTGTTCAGAATAAATATTCCTAAATCCTTTACCTCAGAGTTAACAAATAAACTGGCCCTTGTTTGGAGGCAATTATTTTCATTTGATGTAGTGATTTCTTTTGTTATTATCTGTTCATATTTTCAATTGTCAAGACATAAAAATTGGAAGATGTTTTCACCAGCTTTTTCGCTGCTGTGACTAAAGGATCCAATCGTAGAGGAGGGCAAGTTTATTTTGAAGGCTTACGGTTTAAGAGGGATTTAGTCCACAGAAGGCCAGCTTCATTCCTGGGGCTGGAAGTGAGGCAGAACATCATGGCAGTAGAGTGTAGCAGAGGGAAGCAGCTCACATGATGATCAGGAAGCAGAGAGAAAGACTCCACCAATATATACCCCATATCCACGCCCCTAATGAACCACTTCCTCCAACCACATTCCCACCTGCCTCCAGTTCTCACTCAGTTAGTTAATCCCATCAGGAATTAATTCACTGATTAGGCTAAGGCTACAACCCAGTCATTTCTCCTCCAAACCTTCTTGCATTGTGTCACATGTGAGCTTTTGGGGGTCACCACATCTAAACCATAACAGGAGATTTTACATGAATATCTAAATGTTAATTTTTTTTTGCTTGAAGAACTAAGGTGTTCTGGTAACTCTGGGTAAACTTCCAATCAGCAATAACTTCTGGAAGTGGGTGGTTCCACCTTCTTTGGGATACACAGACATGTTTCATGGTGTGCTGTGGTCCCATGGCTCCCTACTGTGTGGCACATCCTGAGATATACTACCCATTTCTGCTTATCATCAGACTTACTACCCTAATGTTCGAGTCCTAGTAGAGAACTGCTTCTAATCCTATTCTCTTTGTTATTTATATTAGTGGCCAGGGTGCTATAATACAACTCCTGGTTTAAAACTTTCGGAGATAATGAGACTTCAAATTTTCTGGGTTTTCACTTCTGAAAGAAGTTTGCAACCTCTCTTTATCCTATAAGTACCCAGAAATTAATAGTGTTCCTGAGGTTACCTGATCAAAATATATTAGAATAAGTTACCATGGATTGGATCATGTCCCACTCTTGCCACCCAAATCCATATATTGAAATTCTAACACCCAATGTGACAGTGACAGTGTTTCAAGATGGGGCTTCTGGAATGTACTTAAGTTTAGAATGTACTGTTATGAGGGCATTAGTTCCATTGTTGTTGTTTTTGTTTTTTGTTGTTGTTTTTTTTTTTTTGTGTGTGTGTGTGTGTGTGACTTATTTTCTCTAATTTTCCAAGATTTAAGCACATTCCCAGATTTTGCTTGACCATCTTAAAGGTTTATGCACTTTTAAAGTCTTCCTGGTTAGAGACCTTGCTGTTCACTTTCACATATACTCTTTTTCTTAATTTACCAGATAAAGTTTATAGGCCTCTTCTTTTCTTCCACACTGCACTCAGGTATTAAAAAATGAATATCTAGGGCTGGGGATGTGGCTCAAGCAGTAACTCGCTTACCTGGCATGTGCAGGGCACTGGGTTCAATCCTCAGCACCACATAAAAATAAAACAAAGATGTTGTGTCCACTGAAAACCAAAATATATATATAAATTCTCTGTCTCTCTTTTAAAAAAATGAATATCTAATTTTTGATGTCTTTTCACTGTCATCTGTAAGATTTTTTTCCTGAGAATTCTTTAAGGCCATGAAATGAGCCCTTTTTATGTTGACTGTGTTTCTTTTGACCTTTATCCTCCTATTATCCTAATATCTGGTGTGCTCCATTTAAGGAAGAATACTTAGCATTTCTGTCCCTGAGTTTCAAGTTACTAAAGACTACATGGAAACATTATTTCAATCTACTTTTAAAAAGAGGATCTAAACATTAATTTAGGATCATTGTATTTTCTCCACCTTTTGGGACTAAAAATCTTAAGCTAAGGGAGTCAGAAACTGGCCGGACGTTTTGCTTTTAGCCAAATTAGATTTCCAGTAAATACTACTAATCTTTCCTAGATACTCCGATTATAGTGAAATGCTATTACATAGTCAACAGCCGATCAATATAGGCTTTAATAATAGTTAAGAGAAAGGGTAATTACAGTCTGAAATTGTAAGTCAAAGTTTCCATTTAAAGAAGAGACTCAGCATGCAGGAAAATGGAATGTCCCCTTTCTTTATTCTCCATTCCTCCTAAGCTCTTGCCAAAGGAATGGCAATTTCAATAGTGCCCAACTATGGAGGCCACTGTTGGTTTCACTTGGGATGATGTCACTTTGTCCAAATGCTTTGACCACATCTTGAGTTCTTTTTTATTCCTGCCTACCACACATATTTTTCCCTATGAAGACTAAGCCAAGTGTGAGATCCTCCTGGGAGGTAATTCAGTGACAGTAACACCTGCACCAGAGCAGAAGCACAGGAACTGAGCATCACACAGGAAGTCTCTGAATCAGAGATTTTCTCTTACCAACAAATGGTTTAGTCTTGGTGCTTAGAAGTGAACTTTGCAAACTGTTTTCCTGTCCACCTCTGCAAGTGGTGATGCTTGTCTGAGGCAGAGGAAGTGTTTCCATCCTGGCAATAGCTATGAATTTTAAAATGAAAGACATGGGAAGAGAAGGCAGGATAATAACCATAAAACATACGTCTGACTGTTTTCTTCTCATTTCTATACATTTTCTGACCATATTCAATCTGGCTTCCTGTCTAATTCTATCTGATTTCCAGCCAAGGACCTATTACTGCTGGTCCACAGGATGAACATTTGGCTTCAGATCTCCCTGTTCTAGCTTTTCTGTAGGGCAACTATGAAAATACTTTTTGCAAGACAATGATGTGGCCCCATGGCCTTGACCTAGTGTCAGGTTTAAATCACTAGCAAGACAAAATAGTGAAACTCCTATAGGCAAGAATAAAAGTGAGGAGCTCTACAATTCATACTTTGGAACTAATGCAATAAACAGCTATATTACACAGCATCTTCTTGTGTTAATTAGTCATTGTCCTTAGTTTTACCACATTAAACAAATTGCCTAGAATAATTTAAATGTATTTTAGATGCTGCATATAAAGAAATATAAAACTTCATTGCTATCAGCATTGCTCTATTAGATTTCAAAGCAAGTTTCTCTATTCTTTACGCCTATGTATGTGACATGCTACATGGGCATCTACTAAGTAAAAAAGTAGAGTGTTTATGTTACTTTGATTGAATCAATACTTAAAGTTGAAACTAATCTCTTATCTCATATTTATTTTCTTTGCAAGCATATTTTACTCTTATTATGAGCTACCAGAAGTTAGAATATTTATAAATTTTAAATTTGCTCTGACTTTATACTGTAGTTTTCTACAATCTGATGAGTTTTTCAAAGTTTGGTTCAGATTGTATTTGAAGACCATCTTGAATATGTGCACTGGTTAAATATGATTAATACGATGATTTCTTAGATAGTTTTCACTAGCTATCAAGACAAGATATCTTTAGAGATTTCCAAGACACGAATTGGACTAAATTTAATATTGGACTAGTGGGTCATTTGTTGTTTCACGATATAAAGTTTCACTAAAAATCATGACTCAGGGTACCTTAAAATAAACTTAACACAACATTTTGAAAGGTACAAATCTTATTTTCCTTCATGGGCACTTAGAAATTGTAGTTAAATGAGTATGTGAGTAAAAATAGAAATTTCCTCCTAACTAGGGGTGTTACCATCCACCTGGTGCACTTCCTTCTCAGGTAATTATGCCAGGCCTGTGGAAATTACCCCTGAAGTCCTAATTAGACACCATATTCTTTCCTTCCTGTTGTAAACTGCTGCCTTGAGTCTTAGTCTGAGGTGGTTTTCAAATCCATGCCCCTTCCCCATCTTCCTGACTCTTTTTGTGGCTTTGCTAATTAATACTCTAATACCATGTGATCCAAAAGGGGTGGTGGAAGTGCAATACCTCATTGTCATCCCCATCACTGACAATGCACCAGGCTTCTGCAGTCAAGCAAAGTGAACTTGAGAAGGAAACAATAAGTGAGCCCTGCCAGCTGAAGTACTTCCAGTGGTGTTGCTCCTTCTCCCCCTCTGTGCTTCTCCAGCACCTATTGGGCCTCTGAAGAGAGCCCCTGGATCCTCATACTGAATCACATGGCAAGTGTGATGTTATTAGCAGTTCACTGTATGAGGATAACTCCTGCAGCAGTCAACTGTCTTCATCTGCTTGATAGACACTTTTAAAACTTGCCCCAATGAAACAACAAAACCAAGATTGAATTTCCCTTGAAATGAAACAATGTGGAGCAGAAACATGAAACATGCATGTTCATGCTAATTTATAATGATTTTCCTGCAATATTTTTTTCATGAGTGCTCTTCAGACACCGGCTATACCATTCTGGAAGGTCATATGAAATTTTCTGGTCATGTATAAAAACAAGTATGTAATCCTGGTGTTGAGGTTGCTTTAAAATCATTGCCTAGGGGCTGGGGATGTGGCTCAAGTGGTAGAGCGCTTGCCTGGCATGCGTGCGGCCTGGGTTCGATCCTCAGCACCACATACAAAGATGTTGTTTCCGCCGATAACTAAAAAATAAATATTAAAAAAAAAATTCTCTCTCTCTCTCTTAAAAAAATAAATAAAATCATTACCTAAAATATGTACATATCTTATATACATATCAACATATACCTTATATAAGGCAAAGTTCCACAGATTCTCTCCCACCCTCCTCTTCTCACCCTTTCTTCCTGCTCCCTTGAGATTTCCCTCTGTACCTCTTTACCTCTCTAAGACCTGTAAATAATGCATTTCTTCCATTTCACACATTTTAATTTTACTTCCCTCATGGCTCCCTGGACACACATGTACCTTGAGCCTAACTTTTTTTCTTGCCAAGGTTCTCTTTAGCAAGTGACTGTCTTGATAAGAATAAACTAGATACAGACCAGACAAGAGTCCCAAGGGCATCTGCCAATGTAAATAAGATTCTTGTATGAAGGACACCTGGTCATAGGTGTGACACTTACGCATTAGACCTTCCAAAAGGAAAAAGAATTTTCCCATGGAAGGCACATAAGAAGCAGCCACAACCAAATCCCTTGAATTTCTGCTTGGGGGCAGGGCTAAAACTTATAGCCACTCTCAAAAGAGAGAATTTTCTGAGCTTGATGGCACATGCCTGAAATCCCAACTACTTGGAGGCCAAGGCAGGAGGATTGCAAGTTGAAGGACAGCCTAGAAAACCTAGCAAGACCCTATTTCAAAAATTAAAAAAGAAAACAAATAAAAAATGCTGGGGATGTAGCTTAGTGATGGAGTACCTGCCTAGCACATATGAGGCCCTGCATTCAGTCCTCAGTACTGCAACAACAAAAAAGGGAATTCAACACCACATTAGACAGCAATTAGAAGGAAGGATTCATAACAATATCTATCAAAGCTATTAAGAATTTTATTTTTAATTAAAAAAATTAATTTTATTAAAAATAAAAATTCTGCAAAAGTAGCAATGCCCTCTCTCTGTTTGACAGGCTAAGGAGATATTTTATTCAGTAAAGTCCCATGTGTCCAATTAGAAAAATTAAAGGGAACTTTACCAGAGTATGTTCTCATTGAAATGACTTCTTTGAAGGATGTTTAAAAATGCCTTAAATTATAGTCTTGAGATAAGAAAAACAGGATTTTTTTTTAAAGTGATCTCTATTTTCAGCTACTGGCTAGTATTTGCATTGCTTTTTAGTAAAAGCAACAAGTATGTAAACCTGGTGCCCCATTTTGGACCTGAGCATTTATATATAACATTACTGATAGAATTAAATAGACATACCACAGAAGGAGGTAATTTAGCAGTTTGAACTCTTTTACAGGGACAATGAAGAGAGAGTTTCTGGAGAAAATATTTTGTGGATTATTTCTTTTCCAGAAATTCCCTCTAATTTGGAAAAAAAATGCCTCAGTTTTGGTTTTTCTCCTAATATGTGCTTATTTTTCTTATTTTCTGCTGGAAACAACAATAAAGACAAAACACAAAAAAATGTGTGCTAATTCTTAATCTCCAAAGGTGGCCAGTACAGAATTAGAGATTGGCAAGGTCAATGCCAGTCTCCTGAAAAGTAGAGAGTAGAAAATTATAGATGTGGACTCTGAGAGGTTAGGGTTGGGCATTGCAATGTTATTTTCAATTATAATTTGGTCAGGAATGTAAGCCCATGGAAAGACAAAAGGGCGGGGACTTCTGAGCCATGTTGTGCTGTCACCAAACACAAGAAGCTTGTTGTACCTTTTCCCTCCCGTCTTCAGAGCTGCCCAAGATTCCAAAACCAGGATAAGAACTGAATGGTTACTCTGGTGATCTGGCCTGCACTTTGTAAATATTTACATCATAAAATTTAGAGCCTCACATTTAGCTATGATGTTGACACTCCTGTATGACACTTCCACAAATTCCTTCACATTGGATCAAGATAAATAATTAAAAATTTTTTGAAAAATATTTGCAGAAGAGAAACATGATTATAAAAAATTAAATGCTTCCCAATACCTACATTGAGTAGGCTTTTAATTCACAATATTAAAATATCTGGACAGTGAAGGATCCTACATTTCCATGGAGAAGACACTCCTCTACTTGGGAGGCAGCCTGAGGTAGTGGAAAGAACCTGATTTAGAAGCTCATAGACCTGGATTCACATCCTAGCTCATATACTTAATAGTTCCATAAACTTAGGTGGATTACTTTTGCTCAGTTACCATTTTCTCATTTTATAAACATTTACTTTTCAGTGTCTTATGAGGACTAGACATGATGGTAGAAAATACTTGAAGCGTACCTCCTACTGTTCTGAGGGAGACCAATAATTACTTTAGGTAGAGGGAAGTAAAGGGAGGGAGTGGGTATGGGAAGAGGAAGGATAGTAGAATGAGCCAGATATTATTACCTTATGTACATATACAAATATACGACCAGTATGATTCTATATCATGTACAACCAGAAGGATGAGAAATTATACTCCATTATATGTGATGTATTCAAGCACATTCTACTATCATGCATAACTAATTAAAAAAATAAGAATGACACCAACACACCAACATGAATGTTTTTTCTTCATGAAAATTGGCTGAATGATTTTACCTCATTTTGCAATGATAGAAACAGTTTAGAAATTCTAAATAACATCTTAATGAAAATATCTCACCTAGTACTTAAAATTAATATGCCCTTTCAATAGATATCTGTGCTTTCATGACTTGCTGCCACATTTCCAGCCTTATTCTCTCATCCTGGTACATAATCTTTAATTTTAATGATCTAACAACCTGACTAGGTGATAAGTTTTGAGGTCAGGGGTTATGTTGGTGGTGTTCACACCTAGCATGATGCATTAATGAATACTTTTCATTGAACAAATAGGTGAAGGAAAGAAAGGAAGGTATAAGAAGTTCTCATTGTCACCATGAAACATAGCAGTCTAAAAATGTGTGTGTGTGTGTGTGTGTGTGTGTGAGAGAGAGAGAGAGAGAGAGAGAGAGAAGAAACGAGAGAGAAACAAAACTACCTAGGAAATCAAAATGGTTTTTTCAAGCTTTTTTATTTTTAAACTGACAATATAGAAGCGTATATGTGTCACATATAATATGCACTACATGATAGTTTGAAATATATGTACATTGTGGAATGGTTCAATCTACATAATTAACAAATGTGACACCTTACAAAATTATCATTTTTGTGGTAAGAACACTTAATACCTACTCTCTTAGCATTTTCCAAGAATGTAATATATCATCATTAACTATAATCATTATGCTGAAAATTAATTTTCTTGTGATAATTGGCAAAAATTATTTTATTCAAAAAGTTTAAACATACACAAAAATAAATGAAAATGGATAATAACTTTTAAGTACCTACAGCATGGCTTCTTCCTACCCACACCTTAAAACATGGAATAAAAAACCTTTTGGTGAATGTATTCTCAACCAAATTAGTCAAGGAAAAAGTCCCACTTTTAAATTATAAGACACACAAGAACCCAATGAACCTGCACATGTGTTGACAGATACAAAAAAATCAGGTTCAGATGCCAAAAACTTCAATGAATACAACTCATGCTTAAAGATTATGACAAAACTACATTAAAATTATTAAAGACATGAATTAAGGAATTGAGGAAAATGGTTTGCAGCAGCCATTCTAAGATAGAGGGGAAAGCCAAGGACTGTAAGAAATGGCTTTGAAGGAGAAAGGCCCATGAATGACATAATGGTAGTGATTGACTTTTCCAGAATGAATGAAAAGCCAGAATTCTCACATTTAACAAGCACAATAAGTTACACAATATGTTGTTCAGAATAAGTAAAATGAATCCATTTTTTAAAAAATTTCTGAACATGAATGATAAAATTCTAAGTGCAATGAGAGTAAAAAAGAAGAAAAATGTAAAGGACTAAAAATTACAGAATCAGATTTCTTAACAGCAACAATGGAAGCCAGATAACAATGGAATATTTTGGTGTGTGTATGTGTGCTGGTGATCAAACCCAGGGCCTGCACATGATAGGCAAGTGCTTTACAACTGAACCCCAACTCCAACTGAATTAAGAGAAAACAATTGTCAGCCTGGCATGATTAGATCAACCCTCATTTAAGAGAGAAGAGGAAATAAAAATATTTTCACAGGAAGACTGGAAAGGATACCCTTGAGCCCTTTACAAAAGAACTATAATACCATTTAATTCAGAAAGAAGGAATTCAAACCCAGAAAAGTGTGTGACCCAAGAAATAATACTAACAGAAAATCAAATATTGACAAACATGAACAAACCTAAACAAGTAAGATAATCCCAGTGGCTAATTTGGTGAAATAAAATCTAGATAAAACTAAAATAATGGACAATAATTAATTAGGTTCCAGAAGGAAGTAATTGGTGTTGATACCTTTAAGTGGTGGCAGCGCTGAAAGGGAGTTGAGGCCAATTGTTGTCCTCACCTGATAAAATCTCTACTCCTCTCTACCTGTTCTCTGCCCTGGAAGGCTGACCTGAATGGATAATGGCATCATGATCCTGAATACTTTGGCTTCTGGTTGGGAGTCCTGGCAGATTAAAGGAGGGGAGAGAGCATCAAGTGTACTTGTTCCTTCTGTCTTCCTAGAGTTTATCTAGGATTTATTGTAACCCTCAATATATATAGTCACTCCTCTGGGTACAGTAGCATAAGCCTATAATCCAAGCAGCTCAGGAGGCTGGTGAGTTCAAAGTCAGCCTCAGCAAAAGTGAGGTGCTAAGCAACTCAGTGAGACCTTGTCTCTAAATAAAATACAAAATAGGGCTGGGGATATGGCTCTGTGGTCAAGTACCCCGAGTTCATTTCCTAGTACTCCCCCCCCCAAAAAAAAATATATATATATATAGAGAGAGAGTCACTCCTAGAACTGAGGGAAAAAAGATTTCTTCTAGATCCTTCCCTTCTTTGCTTTGAGATTCAGTTTCCTGCAATCTCCAATGTGATTCCCTTAGCCCCTCCTCATCTTTGCAAATAGCTTCTACATGAATAAACACCCTTCACATTATCTTCATTTGAATGTGTCATTACTTTCATTTTGACCCTTGATTAAAACAAAAGGTGTTTTAAGGTTTGTGCTTTTTAAAGTTAAAAGTGAAAAAAAAAAAAAAGAACAGTCACAAACGGTATAGAAAGCAAATTATCAACTTGCAAAGGAAAGGAAGACATAAAGAATTTTAAAGAAATGAACCCCAATACAATAAAATGAAGCAAAGAAATTAAAAACTTATGGCAAATTAAAAATACAAAATCATACTGCAGAAATAATTTAGCATGGATCTCTGTGCTGGTCATGGTGGAACAGGTTTTATAAGACCCTTTCACAGATAAAAAATATAAATGTTGGACAAAAAGTAAAACACAAATCTAAAACAAAAGGAAACCACAACACAACCAAACAAAAACCTCCACTTCCTGAAGGCAGTAGAGAACATACAATGTAGACAGTGTAGGAAATGGGGTTCTAGAGAGAAAAAAGTTTGCCAGGTGGATTGCACAAGTATCTGGCCTTTCCTGTGAGGGCCCTTCCTAGTGCTCAGGGAATAAGGGAAGAGACTTATTGCACTGGAAAGGCCATGGATTTGTGGCTGCCAGAGTGGCTTGAAATAAGGTATGGAAAATGCTGTTGAGGGAGCTCTAACATGTTTGTATTAATGCCCTCAAATTGTTGGCAGAATCTTGAGCTATCTCAGGGGAAGACTGAGGAACTGAAAGAAAAGCAGTAATCAGGAAGCTAAAGAGCTAAAAAGAGATTTCAGAAGTTGGAGAAACAGAGTTGAGATTTCAAGTCCTGACAAATTTTAGGAACATGGCAGCCACTTCTAGATTTTAACTGGTATTCCTCCGGAAGGGCCATGTACTAGAAGTAAGGGAAAACTTAGGTTATACCAGTTAATTTTGAATCTTCTACAGCCAGGTCTGCAAGTCCAAAAAAACTAAAAATAGAATTACCGTATGATCCTGCAATCCTACTACTAGGTCTATACCTAAAGGAACTGGAATCACTGTGGTGAAGAGATGCCTGCCCTCTGGCACTCCATGTTCATGGCAGCACTATTCACAATGTCCAAGCTAGGGCACAAACCTGAATATCCACAACAGATGAATGGATAAAGAAAATACAATATATACATATAACAAACACTGTTAGTCTAAAAAAAAAATCAAACCCTGCCATTGGAGACAACATGGATGAACCTGAAAGACTTTATGTGACGTAAAATAGCAGGACAAAGACTACAAGATCTCTCTTATATGTAGATTCTAAAATAATCAAACTCACGAAACAGAGGATAGGAAGGTGGATTCCAGGGTGTGTTAATCAGTTTTGTGACCTGTGACAAATATCTGACACAAATGACTTAAAGGAAGAAAGTCTGTTTGGGCACATGGTTTCAGAGGTCTCAGTCTATGGTCCACTGGCTCCAAGACAGAAACATGATGGCGGAAAAGCGTGGCAGAGGAAAGCTGATGAATCCACAGCAACCAGAAACACACACATAACTATTGAGGTGATGGATGTGTTACTCAAGTATACATATCTCAAAACAATATGTTGGATACTTGTTATATATATATGTATATATTTATTTATTTATTTTGATGCCCACCTCTACTTTCTGGCACATAGTTCTTAAAACCTTTGGAATCCCTTAAGTGAAAAGTGTCTTTTTGTGTGGTAATGGTTTGAATAAGATCTGTCCCCATCAAAACTCAAGTTGAGGCTTGGTTCCCATCATAAAGGTGTTGAGAGGTGGTAGAACTTTGAGAGGTAATTAAGTCATGGAGGCTCCACCCTTCAAGGATTAATGCAGTTCCTGCAAGAACAGATTGTTATTAAATCAGCCCAACTCTTATCTCTCTGGTCTATTGCACACATGCTGCTGTTTGGCACACATCCACTTCTGGTCTGCTCTTTTGCCATAAGGCCCTCACCAGAAGCCTATGAAGCTGCCCAATTTTAATCTCCCTGTGCTTCAAAACCATGAGACAAAATGAGTCTTAAAAAATAAAGCAAATTACTAAAATGAAGGTATTCAACTATCATAACAGAAAATAAACTAAGAGAATGACTGATGGCTGAGGGTTCCTTGACTTGGTATCTACTGGCTAGTTGCCAGGAGAAAGCAACCATGTGATAAAAACTTTCAGTGCTACCCATTTCCACCATCCAAGAAAGGAAGAGGGGCTGAAGATTCAGCAGATCACCAGTAGCCAATAACATCATCAACCATGACTACATTATGAATCTTCTATAAAAACCCAAATGGACAGGTTTGGGGAGGTTACAGATTGCTGAGCTGCCTGGAGGATAGGGTGCCTGGAGAGGGCATGAATGATCCATGCCACTCTCCCACACCCTGCCCTCTACGTCTCTTCCATCTGGCTGTTCATCTGTACACAATATTATATCTATTATTAATGAAGTGTAAATGTAAATGAAGTGTTTCCCTGAATTTTGTGGACTACTCCAGCTGGTTAAGTGAACCAGATGAAGGGGTGACAGGAACTCTGATTTATAACTGGTGGGTCAGAAGCACAGGTCATGACCAGGGGCTTGAGATTGGCGTCTGAAGTGGGAGGCAGTCATGTGAGACTGAGCCTTTCACCTGTGGGATCTGACACTCTCTCCAGGTAGAGAGCTTCAGAATTGAATTAAAGTAGATGACACCCAGCTGGTGTCTGCTGGAGAAATGCTTGGTGTGAGGGAAAATAAAGATAAATAAGAGACAATTTGGGACTTGTTTGATTTTGACCCATACCTATTCCCCAGTGCCCACAATTCCAAAAAAGAGAAACACCACAGTTCTCATTTAAATATGAGTACAAAATCCTTACATTCATCCATACACAGGTTCACTTTTTAAAAAGGTGTTAGGTGTGATAACTAGGGGACAGCAAGTCTTCTTTCCGTGGCATACCTCATGGTTCTAAGGTTGCAGACTGTGGAGTCACCTCCATTATAGCAGAGTTAATGAGCATCCAACCTGGGTTCAGGGGACTTCATTTTTGGACCTCAATTTTGTCATCCATAAAATGAGAGTGTTGAGTTACAAAAGGTTAAGGAGTCTTTGGACTTAAATATTCTATGCTGTCAGGTGTTGTTAAGGTAACAAAACAGTGTTTCTTCCTTGTGGAGTAAAAAAGTGATGGGGTGGGAGCTTTTAAACTTTTCCAGATAGGAATAAAAGTGATGGACAGGGAGGCAGCTCAGGGCACAGAGGGAGTGGGAGACAGTATTTATTCTTGCTAAAAGGATCACTGAAAGCCATTGGGAAGAAGTTACATGGAATAATTTTTAAAAGTCAGCCAGATGATATGACCTCTTGTTAGAATTCTGAAGAGAAAAATCGATTTTCTTCACTATTCTAAAATATCTAAACTTTACACTGCATATTCAGATTTTATGTGCTTTAAAAATCACAACACTCTGGGCATCCTTCTGAGTATCTAATATAGTGATGCAAAGCATAATGATGTCTCTGTCAATGAAGAACCACACAGAACTGTGGTCCCAGAAGGTCATAATGAAGCTGAAAATCTCCTATTGCCTAATGACTTATTAGCTGTTATAAATGCCATGATGCAAAGTGGGATGTGTTTGTGGGAATTCTGGTAGAAAGAAACCTACTGTGCTACCATTTAAATGAAAATCATAATGGCACCTACAATTGTGTACAATACATAATATTTGATAATAATAATGAATGATTATATATTATTGGCTTATGTACTTACTCTACTTATTTTTATTATTATTTTAGAGTGTGCTCTTTCTAACAAAATAAATCTTACTATAAAATAGTATGCCAGGAAACTTCCTCAATAGGATTTGCAAAGCTCAGAAAATAATACCAAGAATTAATAAATAGGATGGCATCAAATTAAAAACCTTCTGAACAGCAAAGGAGGCAATTAAGAATGCAAAACAAGAACATATAGAATGGGAGAAAAGCTTTGTTAGCTACTCTTCTGAGGAAGGATTACTATCCAGTATATATAAAGAACTCAAAAAACTTACCACCAAAAGCCCCCAAATAGAGGGGAGGGGATGGGGGAGGGGGGATAGTAGAGGATAGGAAAGGCAGCAGAATACAACAGACACCAGAATGGCAATATGTAAATCAACGGTTGTGCAACTGATGTGATTCTGCAATCTGTATATGGGGTAAAAATGGGAGTTCATATCCCACTTGAATCAAAGTGTGAAATATAATATATCAAGAACTATGTAATGTTTTGAACAACCTACAATAAAAATTAATTTAAAAAAGCCCCCAAATAACCGAATCAATAAATGTGCTAATGAATAAGTCAGACATTTATCAAAAGAAATACAAGAGACCAATGTATTGGTCAACATCATCAGCAATTATGGAAATGCATATCCAACCAAACAGATTTCATCTCACTCCAGTTAGAATGGCAATGATTAAGAATACAAATAATAGTAAATGCTGGAGATGATGTGGTCACTTTCACACTGTTGGTAGAATTGTAAATTAGTACCACCAATATGGAAATTAGTATTGACGTTTCCCAAAAGACTAGGAATGGAACCACCATATGACCCAGCAATACAACTCCTCGGTATTTATCCTGAAGAATTAAAATCAGCATACTATGGTGATACATGCATACCCATGTTTATAGCAGCACAATTCACAATGGCCAAATTATGGAACCGGCCTAGGTATGTATAAATAGATGAATAGATTTTAAAAAAGTGACATATATACACAATGGTGTTTTATTTAGCCATAATGAACAGTGAAATTATGTCACTTGCAGGAAAATAGATGGAACTTGGAAATATTATGCTATGCGAAATAAACCAAATTTAGAAAGTCAAGGGTCATATGTTTTCTGTCATAGGTGAAAGCTAGAAAGAAAAAAAATAAAGCAAAGGAAATGTGTGTGTGGTGGGGATATGGAATGTCATGCAAATAGAAGGGACAACAGTAAACAGAGAAGGAAACTGGGGGAGGGAGGGAAAAGGAGAAAAGGGAGGCAATGGGGAATGAAAATGACCAAATTATATTGCTATATTGTGCATATGTACAAACATGTAACAAACAAATAATGCATTAATAAAACTAAGTTAAAACAAAAAAAATAGCACACCACATTATTCTAGCAGCAGCTTCATATATTTCATATTTACTTTATCTCTCGATTGCATCAAATTGCCATGTCCAGTGACTGACCTACACCATCTGAGTTTCTGTGAGTATACACCATGATGCTGCACAAGGATGAAATGTCCTAGTGAGGAAGTTCTCAGAATATATCTCCATTGTTAAAGGATGCCTGCCTGAACAGTTCAGAATCTTCTAGAAGATCTGGCAGAAGAAAAGAAAATTAAAATTGAAGTGATATTATTAGCTAACCTCAGACCTGATTTGAATTTCACCAACTGTCCTATTAATTTTCTTTTTTTCTGATGCAGGATCCAATCCAAAACCTCACATTGCATTTACTTTTATCTTCTTAATTTCCTCTAATCAAGGATAGTTTCTCTGTATTTCTTTGTCTTACCCTTGACACTTTTGAAGAGGACTGGCCAGTTATTTTGTAAAATGTTCTTAATTTGCATTTCATGTTTCCTCATGATTGGATTGAGGTTATGTATTTTTGGCAACAATATCACAGAAGTACTGTTGTTGCTTTTTCAGTGCATCATATCTGCAGGTATATGATGTCAATATGCCTTATTACTAGCAATGTTAACTTTGATCACTTGATTAAAGGAGTGTCTGCCAGGTTTCTCCAGTGTGAGGTTTTATTTTTCACTTTGTAATTAATAAGTATCATGTGGGGAAATACTTTGAGATCATGCACATATCCTGTTTCTCATCATACTTTCACCTACTAATTTCAGCAACCATTGATGATTTTTATCTGCAACAATTATCACTGTGCTGTTTGCCACATGGGAATTTTTTATTTCCATTATTCTTTCTGCATTTATTAACTGGAATTTTACTGGGTGGAAGAGTTGTCTATCTCACTATTTATTTGTTAATTCAGCAATTTATTTTTATCAGTGTGAAGTCATGGATATGTCTTATTTCATGGGATATAATCCATCACTATCATAACTTATTTTGTTTGCTCAAATTTCCCCACATTTGGCTATCAGCATATACTAATGTCCTTTTGACATATTCCAACATTTTTTCAGCAGTTCCTTACTCTTTGGCACACAAGATATTCCATTCATCTGAATGTAAGTAAAGAAAACATATCCAATTGACAGACAATATGATTAAAAGACAGAACAGAGTCTAAGAGACATGAAGAATATAAACAAATGACTTAACACTTGTAGAATTGGGATCCTAGAGGAGAGGATAAAAAAAATAAAGAAGAAGCAACAGTTGAAACAAAAATTGGCTGAAAGTTTTTTAAAACAGATGACAGAAATCAGCCCACAAATTAAAAAATTTCAGAGAAAATTAATCAGGATAAATATAAAGAAAACCATAGTAGGGAACACAAATTTTAAAAAGACAAATTTCTGAAAACCAAATAAAACAACAACAATAAAAAATAGAAGTAACAAATGAATAAAGATACATTCTATCAAATGAATAAAAATTCTAGAAAACCATATAAAGCAAGAAAAATATAAAAGCAAGCAAAATATGAGGAATATTCCCATTAAATGAACAAAAACAATTCTAAAGGATAACTTTACAACGAAAACTATAGAAGTCAAGACTCAATAGAAAATATTTTTCTAGGTGTTGAAAGAAAAATGGAACTACTTGAGCTGGGTGTGGTGGTGGATGCCTGTAATCCTCAAGAATTGAGAGGCAGGAGGATTATGAATTCAAAGCCAGTCTAAGCAATTTAGCAAGGCCCTAAGCAACTTAGAAATACACTGTCTCTAAATAAAAAAAAATAAAAAATGGCTAGGAATGTGGCTCAGTGGTTAAGACCCCCTATGTTCAATCCCCAGTACCGAAAAAAAAAAAAAAGGAACTACCATTCTATAATTCTGTACCTAGCCCCACTTCAAAAATCAAAGTTAAAATTTTCTCCTACAAATAAAATCTAGTAGAATGTATCACTAGTAAACATAGCAAGGATAATCAAGTCTTTCTGGTTGAAGGAAAATAGTCCAGGGAAATAAACCTGCTGGAAACAATGAAGAATAACTAAAATAGCAAATAAGGGAGTAAGTGTAAAAGATACAACACCAAAGAACAAATAACCCAATCAACAAATGGGCAAAGTAACTGAGCAGGCACTCGAAGAAATACAATAGATTAACATATACATGAAAAAATGTTCAACATCTCTAGAAATTAGAGAAATGCAAATTAAAACAACACTGAGATTCTAATTCACTCCATGAGAATGGCAATTATCAAGAATACAAGCAACAATAAATGTTGGTGAGGATATGGGGAAAAGGGTTCACTCATACATTGCTGGTGGGACTGCAACCACTCTGGAACGCAATATGGAGATTCCTCAGAAAACATGGAATGGAACCACCATTTGACCCAATTATCCCACACTTTGTTTATACCCAAAGGACTTAAAATCAGCATACTACAATGATGCAGACACATCGATGTTTATAGCAGCTCAATTCACAACAGCAAGCCATGGAAACAACCTAGTTGCCTCACAACAGATGAATGGATAAAGAATGTAATGTTACTCACACATAAAGAAGAATGGAAATATAGCATTTGCAGGTAAATGGATGGAACTGGAGACTATCACATTAAGTGAAATAAGCCAGTACCAAAAAACGAAAGGCTGAATGTTCACTCTGATATGTGGATGCTAACCCACAACAAGGAAAAGTAGGGAGGGAAAAAATAGAAATTCTCTGAATTAGACAAAGGGAAATGAAAGGAAGGGAAAGAGGCTGGGAATTGGAAAGACAGTAGAATGAATTGGACATAACTTTCCTTTGCTCATATATGAATATATGATCAGTGTAACTCCACATCGTGTACAACCACAAGAATTGGATCCTATTTAGAATAAGTTATGTTCCATGTATATATAATATGTCAAAATATTCTCTACTGTCATATATATCTAAAAAGAACAACTACAACAAAAAAAGAATATTAAGTAAACCACATCAGAAACCTTGAAAAGCTGTTTATAACAAATGGAAATATTAAATACATGACAAAAACAGTACCAGTGGTTTTGTAAGATTCTTCTACTGATACATAAATGTTAAAAAAATATTAATTGATGATAGATTTGAATAAGTCAAAGAGGCATGCTATAATTCTTGGGATCACCTCAATGAATAGTACACAGAAAAATAATCAAAAAACTAATATAAGAGTTAAAAGGAAACAATGAAACAGAGTCATTTTCAAAAGAAGTCAGGACATATGGGAAAATGAACAAAGAACACTTAAGAAAAAAGAAAAATAGAATATTGTAGAGTGAAAATCAACTGTATTAGTAATTATAATAAATGTAATTGCCCTACATATTATAATTAAAAGATGGAAACAAGCAGTAATCTAATTTCATGCTGTGTAACGTGACATACTTTTAAATATAAAAACACAATTACATTGAAGGTAAGAAGATGCAAATGTTAACCAAAAATTAGCATACATTATGATGCTATTATTTAACTCTAGAAGTATTTTTAAAGATTAATTAAGATATCTACCTTAAAGTAAGTAGCTGAAGACATATATGAAAATATTCTTGGAAGTATGATAATAATAAAAACTTGAAATCAAACTGTGTCTCAGTAGGAAAAGCAATAATGGCAGTTTATTCGTATTAAAAGAATAAACTAGGTATATAATGGTATCATGGGAAAAAATCTGAACTTGAGTGAAAAACAAGTACAAAAAAGAAAGACAATATGTCTATGGATTTTCTGTGGTTGTTGTAAGGAATTCTACAGATTTACTGCCTTAAAACAACACATATTTATTCTCTCACCTATCTGAAGATCAGAAATCTAAAATGAGTCTTACTGGGGTGAAATCAAGATGTTGATAAGGCAGGTTCTTTCTGGAGTCCTCGGGAAGAATCTGTTTCCCTTCCTTTCCTAGTTTCTGGAACCCACCTGGATTCCTTGGCACATGAGCCATTTCTTGCATCATATCACCTTTTCTTCCTCGGCTTCTATAGTGACATTACCTTCTCTTTCTGTAGTCCAATTTCTCATTGTGTCATTTTAGGTCCAGGATAATCTCCCCATCTCAAGATCTAAAACTTGTTATGGCCCTCAGGTCCCTTTTGCTATACAAGGTAACAATCACAAATTCTAGATGTTAGAACCCAAATGACTTTGTAAGCCATTAGTTAGACTACCAGAGTATGATATTGTTTAGGTAATTTTTAATGTATATTGATTCAAGATAATTGAATACATTCAGTAAAGACAAAGAGTAAAAATATTTTGAAGTGGTACAAAACTAAGTTAACTCAAACTTTCTGAAAAAAAAAAAATTCTTCTAAATTCGCTAATCTCTAGTGTCAGGGAGCAAAAACCAAGTGACAATTGAACCAGGTGCTTTACTACTAGGTAGGAAGAACTAATTCCCCAGCCCAGCATACTAGAACCATCACCATAGTCTAACTCGACTTCATTCAATGCCATGCATTGGTTTTAACATACTTGGAGCTATGCATTTCTGTATTAGAGCTCATTGACTAAGTAGAAATTAGTGATGTTTTCCCAAAGGTAGATTATTGACTGAAAGGAAAAAATGAAGACTAAGATCTAGAAAAGAATAGACACTAGAACGATTTCAAAGAACTAAGTGAAAGAATCAATGGGCTGCTTTAGGAGAACTACTGTCTGAATAAATGAAAGAGTATAAAGATGTAAGAGTAAAATGAAAAAAGTATGAGAATGAAAAATAAGATGATACCAGATGACAGTTGGAAATCAGTTAGTTATGTCGAGTATGGGTGGCTATGAATTTGTGAGTGTTATCAATCAGTCAAGTTACAGGACTTTTTCCAGCAACACTTAGTCTTAAGGTGAGAACAGAGAAATCTACAAGCTTTGGTTCATTCATGGCTGTATTTCCCAAGGAGTGCAAAAGAAGCAAGAGAAACAGAGAGGAAAATATGAGTGATAGTATGAATTCTTCGTGGGAATTAGACCCAATAATGTGGGAAGTAAGAAGAGGAAACAGGCAGCTTGGTAGAATACAACGGTTGAATTGATGTATTGGAGACCACCACGAGGTAAAATTGTGCTGTAAAAAAGATGAAATGACAGTGGAACATAGAAATAATAATCTCCAAAGTTACAATAATTTTAGGTGATGCTGATGTTCAGAATATGATTGTGGAAGTGGAAATATAATCCTGAGAGGAAAATCCCATAGAAGAATGAGAGGAACCATGCAAAGATATGGTATTGACCAAGACATTGGCATGTGCACCTGGTTCATTCTGATGTCAGGAGCTATATGGAGAAGACAAGTATTGTCAAGTAAAAGTTCCTTGAGGGACTGAAGTTGTGGCTCAGTGGTAGTGCACTTGTCTGGCATGTGTGAAGCACTGGGTTCGATCCTCAGAACCACATAAAAATAAATAAATAAAATAAGGGTATTGTGTCCATCTACAATTAAAAAATATTTTTTAAAAAGTTCCTTGAATAACTGGAGAGTTATTTTGAGCAATTAAATAATTTGAATGCCATTCATTGACATAGGGAATAGGTAGAGGCCAGAAATGGGTAGCTTTGGATGATAAAATTGTCAATATTGTATTGGATACACTAAGTATAAATTTTACATGCAGTAGCATGATAGTAGCAGATATGTCCTATCCCACTCCTTGGTCTATATTCAAAGGACTTAGAATCAACATACTACAGTGATGCAGCCACACCAGTGTTTATAGCAGCTCATTTCACAATAGCTAAATGTGGAACCAACCTAGATGCCCTTCAATAGATGAATGGATAAAGAAACTGTGGTATATATACATACACATTGGATTATCACTCAGCATTTAAAGAGAATAAACCATGGCATTTGTAGGTAAATGGATGGAGTTGGAGAATACCATGCTAAGGTAAATAAGCCAATCCTCCTAAAAAACAAAGGCTGAATGTTCTCACTTATAAATGGATGCTGATCCATAATAGGGGAGGGCATGGAATGAGTGGAGGAACTTTGGATTGGGCAAAGGGGAAGGAGGGGAGGAAAGGGATATGGGGGTAGGAAAGATGGAGGGATGAGATGGACATCATTACTCTAGGTTCATGTATGATTGCACAAATGGTGTGCTTGTACATTGTGTAAAACCAGAAAAACAAAAAGTTGTGCTCCATTTGTAAATAATGAAATGAAATGCATTCTGCTGTCATGTAGAACTAATTAAAACAAATAAAAAATGTCTAAAATTGTTTTTTAAAACCCAGACATGTCTAAGAAGTGGCTGGTCATATGGGTAAGAAAGGTAGAAGAATAAAGCAGACTTTAAAAATTTACAGGTAGTAATTTAAGTAAGGAAATAAAAATGAGATAAACCAAGTAGATTGTGAAAATTGTCAGAAAACTTATAGCATGCCACTGATTATATATTTTATTGCCTGAAATTGCATATAACTTTATATAGGTTTGTAATTTGTATTACTTACATTTTACACACACACATACACACACACACACACACACACACACACACACACAGCCTCTTTACTTGATAGTTAGCTTTTTAATATCAAGACTATGTTTTATGGTTGATTTTGTTACTGTGCTGCTTAAAAGAGGATTGTGGACATAATAGAAAATATGAACTTCTTTTTTATTTACTAAATATTTCAATATTCCATCTATGTTCTGAGTCATGTTGATAAGGTACTATTTAAAATCATTAATAATGCAATTGGCTATTACTTTTAAAACATTAAAGCCTTCTTTTCTGGTTACCTCTTTAAGAAATACACTTTAATGCAGTGAATCTTTAAATCTCTTCTAAAAATATTCTGTCTTTTCACCTCTTGTTAGGTTAACTTAAATTCTGTTTGTGATTAATTACACGCTGGAGAAAGAATAGAGTTGAGAAAAATAGGAAGACTACAGAAATACAAAGGCTCATCAGAGGTTGCTATGAAAAATTATGTGTCAACAATCTGGAAACCCAGAAGAAATGGATACATTTCTGGAAACATAGAACCTAGTAAGATTTAATGATGAAGACACAGAAAATCGGAATATACCAATAATGAGTAAAGAGATTGAATCTACAATCAAAACTTACCAACAAAGAATATCCCAGGACCAGATGGTTTTACCAATGATTTAAAGAATAAATGCCAATCCTTTTTGAAGAGGAGAAAATACTTTGAAATCACTTTAATGAAGCCAAAATGACCCTGATACCAAAATCAGGAAAAAAAAAAAGGCTCTCAGAAAAAGAGCCCAAATATCCCTAATGAACATAGATGTAAAAATCCTGAAGAAACTCCTAGAAAATCAGATCCAACATCACACTAAGGGAATTACACACAGTGATCTAGTAGGATTTAGCCTTGGGATGCAAATAGGGTTCAACATAACCATGGATCATTAAATGTGATATATTGCATTAGGAAAATATAAAAATCATATGATCATCTCAGTAGGTTCAGCAGAAGCATCTAAAAATTTTCAAGACCTTTTCATGATAATGTGTACCTCAACATAATAAAGGCTACGTGTGACAAGCCCACAACAACATCACACTCAATAATAAAAAGTTGAAAGATTTTCCTCTAAGATAAGGGTCAAGACAAAGAAACCTACTCCAGCCACTTCTTCAATATAGTACTGGAAGTCCTAGCCAGAGTAATTGGGCAAGAGAAAGAAATAAAAACCCTCAAAATTGGAAAGAAAGAAGTTAAAGCATATTTCCTGATGCCATGATGTTTTTAGAAAACCCTAAAAACTCCACCAAATATTAGCACTTCATATTCACTTCATATTCCAACCATAATAATCTGTAAACTGAAAATTATAAGACATCTATTAATAACATTGAAGAAGACACAAATAAATGAAAAATATCCCACGTTCATGCATTGGAAGAATTAATAATGATAATATGTGCATATCATGCAAAGTAATTAAAAAATTCAGTGCAATCTCATCAAAATTCTAACATATTTCACAAAACAAACAAAAGTCCTAGAATTTGTATGATCTAAAGTAGCCAAAGCAATCTTGAGCAAAAAGATCAAAGCTAGAGACATCATACCATCTGACTTCAAAATATAATACAAAGGTTTGGTGATTAACAAAACATAGTACTTGTATAAAAATAGACACATAAAACAATGGAACAAAATAGAGAGCTCACAAATTAATGCTTGTATAGTCAGTTGATCATCAAAGGTATCAAGAACACACAATGGGGAAAGGACAATATTTAGTAAGCGATATCAGGAAAACTGGAGATCTATATGCAGAATAATAAAATCAGATCCTTATATCACACCACATAGAAAAATCAACTTAAAATGGAATAAAGACTTCAACAAAAGATCTGACACTAGGAACTACTTGGAGAAAACAAAAGGGAACAAGCTTCTTGACATGAGTGTCAGCAATGAATTTTTGAATGACACAACAAGAACAGAAAACAAAAGCTAAAATAGAAAAGCATGGTTGTATTAGACTAAAAGTATTTGTGCAGCAATGAAAATGATTGGTGAGTGAATAAACAACTATGGAATGGAAGAAAATATTTGTAAACCATACATCTGATAAGGGCATCATATCAAAATATATAAGACACTCAAACAACTCAACAGCAAGAAAATAAAGAACCCAATTTAAAAAATGAAGAAAAGACTGGAAGAGATAAAGAAGACATGGCCAACGGGTATATGAAAACCACTCTCAATATCATTAGTTATCAGAGAAATTAAAATAAAACACAATGGGTTATTACATTACCCCTGTTAAAATGGCTACTATGAGAAAGAGAAAAGATAACAAGTGTTAGTGAGGACATGGTGAAAAGGGATCCTTTGTACACCATGGTGATGCATACATCTGTACAATCATTTTGGCAAACAGGATGGTGGTCCCTCAAAAATTAAAAATAGAATAACAATATAATCCAGTAATTCCATTTCTGGGTATATATCTAAGGGAATTAATATCAGTGAGTCAAAGAGATATCTGTACTCCCAGGTTTACCATAGCATGATTCGAAATAGCCAGAATCAATCTAAGTGTTCATCAACAAATGAATGAAGACAGAAAATAATGTGACAATGCCATTGATACTTTAAAAAGAAAGAAGTTCTGTCATTTGTGACATGGATACAATGGGTAGCCACTATGCTAAGTGAAGTCAGTAGGCACTGAAAGACAAGTACTGTAGGATGTCACTCAAATGTGGCGTCTCAAGGAGTTGAACCCATAGAAGCAGGGAGCATAGAATAATGGTGGCTGAACAGAGAGCAAGAAGTGGGAAATGGAAAGATACTGGTTAGGGGCTACAGAGTTTCAGAGCCACAGGATGAATAAGTTCTGGAGATCTGCTGCCTAGTCTTGTTCACCATAGTTAATTGTAGTGTACTGTGTTCTTGCAAAGTTCCAGGAGAGTAGATCTTCAATGTTGTCTTCAAAAACAAATGATAATTGAAGTGATAGTCATGTTAATTAACTTGTTTTAACCACTTCAAAACATATATTTATCAAAACAACACACTGTATATCACATATATATATATATATGTGTATGTATATATATATACATTTATATATGTATAATTTTTATTATATCTAATTTAAGAAAGAAAATTAGTAAGAAAGTAGATCTTAAATTTTTAGCTCTTTCTTTCCACAAAAATAAGTATTTGACATAATATTTGAATTAGTTTGATTTATTCATTTCTCTCTCTTTCTCTCTCTCTTATACACACACACACACACACACACACACACATATATATATATATATATATATATATATATATATATATATATATAACAAAACAAGAAGTCAGGAAGTCAGGCAATGTCAGTAATAAGAAGGACATTGAATTGATTATGTTTCTATTTAGAAACTTATTCTCTAAACTAATTGTTTCTTTATGTAAACATCTATGTCCTGACCATAGATGGAATAAATAAGAACAAGTCTGAATTCATAATAAGCATGATGGAATTAATATAATCAATTTTCACACTGTATCCTAAAGCTATGTACATGAAAACAGCAATGAACCTAAGATCTGAAAAACCTGCTTTCAAATTTTACTTAGTTATATGACTTTGGCAAATCCCTGATCTCTGACCGCTCATTTTTTTTCAGCTGGAAAATGGAGATAACAAAGTAAAAGTTATTAAACCATGATGTTTATGTAAAGCCTTTTGCAACAGTGCAAATATAATTAGTAGTAGCATAGGATCGTGACATAATTTAGAGGATTCACAGTTGCACAGAGATCTGAACAGGTTTCAGACCTTAAAGATATAAATTCCTTTCCAGAGTTGTACAAACTGGGCACAAATAGGTTAATTCACCCAAAAGTTTGATTCATCTATTTTAAAGCAAACCAAGATAAGAATGAATGAACAAGTGACAACTCAAGGAGTCACATTATGAAAGTACAATTCATGGTGATTTCTTTGCAGGTACAGTGATTAGTTTTTCTTTGCTCTTTAGTTACCAAATCTCTCAAAGTTCTCTGTTTGTCACAGGTTTTTATGAGAAACCCTAAATCCTTCATAAGAAAGTTCAGGTGAAAGAAAAATATCTAGCTTGCTCAAGAAGGTAGAAGATGATGGGATGGCTCAGTGAACCTCTCTTCTGATTAATGCTTAAAATAAGCCCAGTGCCTCACAATGAAGGGTACTCAATAGCTGGTGTCAGAGGTAATTGTTAACCTGGCTGTTCTAATGAAACGCTGCTCCTCCATCTGCCCTAATTATTAGTCCTGTGCTTTCTCCACTGTTTGGCCAAGACTAGGTCTGTTCTTAATTTGGAGTCTGTTTCATGGGAGTGCTTAGCATTGCTAATTTTGAAATGAATTACTTGAGACCTTTGACAGAAGCTGAATATCAAAACCTGAATTCCTCTGACAGTTATCTGGAGTTTTCTGCATTGTGTTTTTCCAAATCAAGATGTTCTCAGAGGCATGTGGGAATCCTTGAATCTGTGTCAGAGGAGCAGATGTTAAAATGCATAGCTATGTCTCACACAATCTCACCAGCAATGGGTATATATAAACCCGACATCATTTAACATGACATTAATACTTAGCAAAGAGTACTGAAGTATGACTAAAATTGAAATTTGAGTAATTCAGGTTTTAAGTATTTCCTGTCTTTTACTGATATTTGTGTGTATTTGTTCTTCTTTTTCTAGGACCTTGAAATGTAATGTAAGACTTTTTATTTTGTATCTTTTTAATATATGAGCTCAATGCTATTAGCTTTCGTCTTAGAGTTATCTTCACAGAAGCCCAGAGATTTTGATATGTGGAATCTCTATTCTCATTTACTTCTAAGTATTTTTTATTTCATTCCTGATTTTTTCTATCTATTCATTATTCAATAGTGAATTATTTAGTCTTCAGGTGCTAGAGCAGTTTATTTTTCTATCCTATTATTAATTTCTAATTTCATTCTATAACCACATGATAGAATACAGGGTATTATCTCTATGTTTTTTTGTTTGTTTGTTTTGTTTTGTTTTGTATAGGCTAAATTGCTTTGTGGCCTAAGATGTGGTCTATTTTAGAAAATATACCATGTGTCGTTGAGAAGAAAGCATATTCAGTCATTGATGGATGAAATGTACTATATGTCTGTTCAGTCAGTCTAAATTATTAATTATGTTTTTTAGGTCTGTACCTTCTTCAGAATATGATTCTGGAATTAAAGAACAAAAACAAAAATAAACAAAATCTCCTCTGTGCCTTTAAATGAAGTGTCTGAGTTGATTTTATTAGAAAGTTTTGGACCCCTTAGTCTTCCCAAATGGGGCCAGAGGTTTTAGATTTCCTGTTTGGATGAAGGTAGCATGTCTGTTCGTTTTTCTGGTTGATATACTCCGGATACAGTAAGTGTTCCAGATACAGTTCTGTGTTCCAGAGGTGTGTCACAGCAGGGTGGAGGAAGCCCAGCCTCCAGCCTTTTGACAGTGTGGATTTAATTAGGCCACACATAACATAGAGCTCCTAGCAGAACAAAAGTTTATTCCTTACTTTTAACTACAGGATGTTGTACAACCAGAGGAAGAAAAAAAATACCTTTTTCCCATTTAAAAATCAATGTTCTTCATTAAATTGAAAAAAAGTCTATACAGACCCCTATAGATTAGCCACTGGATAAAAGATGACTAATGTGAAGCATACTTCTTATTTAATAAAAATAGTCTAGGGTAAAGTTTATAACTAATTTTAAATTTCTGGGTTACAAAAAGATTTATGAGTCGACATTTCAGGCTCTAGAGATTTCAGCTTTTGCATTCAGTTCGGGTGTTGGGACCATTTAATTTTTAGATGATGGTAGAAATGTGGATACGCAAGATGTGAAATAGTAGAAGGAGCACTGGGCAGAAATCCAAAGGGCCAGGATGCTATTTTTAATGTTCATGTGAGCAGAAACCACTATGGGAACCTTGTGAGATTTGATTTCTTGTTTACAGAACCTTAACAGTAGTAGAACTCAGCTAATGAGTAGTTGTGGGGCTTTGGACAAGTTAATTGACCTTTCTTAGTTGATATTCACATTTATAAAATGAAGGTCATAATGCCTACTCTATAGAGTCACGTGAAGATTAAATGAGAAAATATACATAAAGGACCTCTCACAAGAATCAGAAGCAGAGTAGCTACCATTATGAAGTCTATTAGTCATAAGGATAAACAATGAAATTTGAAGGTTTTTTTTTTGTTTTTTTTTTAATGAGGTACATGTGTTTGTAAGTATTTCAGATTTGTATTAAAGTGTCTGCAGGTCATACACAGAAACATTTGCATTAAAATGTTACTGCCTAATTTACCTCACTACCCATATCAGACTTTCCTTTTCCAAACTAAAAGTTGTTAGAGCAAAGTTGAATAGAGGAATCACATTTATATTAGGAGTTGTGGCATATCTGTTATTGTACTTTCTTTGTAGCACACATTTGGGGTTTATCATAGAACTAAGGAATCTGTTGTGAGCAGGATTTAATTAAATGATTTAATTGTGGCAGTCGTTTTACTTTTCCTGCTGTACATTAAAAGAAAATTTAGTATTAGAGATAACATCCTTTTTAGGGTATAGACTGAAATTCTGGAAGTCCTTGTGTTTAAGGTAAATGTAGATGTCTCCTCTGCACACTGCTCAGCAGAAGAGAGAATTCTAATTCCCTCCTTCCCTTCTGCTCTCCCATGTCTTGGTCCTAAGTATTTTACTTTCTATATAGTTCATTTTCTCCCCCATCTCTTTCTATCAGATGTGCTTTGGCACATGAAAGGACAGTGAACAGACGGAAAAACATCTAATTTTTTAAAGTTAAATGAACTTTATACAGAAGCTGCATGCCTTTGAGTTGAATGAATTATGAGTTTGTGACTCCTTCAATATGGATTATCACATTGGATGCTGTTAGAGCCTGCAGTGGATCTTTTGAAAGCCACGGCCAACGTTTCACTGTCTTCCCACCTGGAGCCTTACCTACCCCCAAAGAGAGAAATATGCTTTCTCACTGTGATTGTTGAATAGCCTCTTTATATGTTTTGTCTGTAAAACAAAACATACACATTGGGAAAAGGACAAATTCTGCACAGTGTGAAAAGCAACCATCTAGCGTACATAGGCACATATTTTTACATATTTGTTTCTAAATGTACAAACAGAATCTGCTCTACAAAATGCTCCAGGATAGTATTTGTTTCAAATTTATGTAATCAGCCATGTTGCAAGATGGTATTCAAAGGAAAGCTTAAAGATGTGTTATCCTTGTTTCATCTCTAACTTCCTCTCTCTCCCTGAAGACCAATACATAACTAAGATAAAAAATACTTAACATCAAACAATGTAGGGAAATATGAAATGTCTTTATGTTTAAGAAGCAACATTTTAACTGAAATACAAGATCCAGCCAGGAGAGACTCTTTCAGTGGAGGATGGGATAGGGGAGGTTCTGGCTACTATTTAGATCTTCAAGTTTCTAAGCAGATATCCAGATATTACACTCTCAGACCATAACTCCAGTTAAGTTCATTAAAATTTAGTTGTTGATGAGATTCCTCCATAGAATTCCCAACATTCTCTCTCTCATATTCATTTTAATGGTCCTTTGGCAGGCTGGGTCTTGTTCTTGCAGTTGTACTGACAGTCATCGCCCTTCAACACGTGATTATTTGCATCCTGAACCAGTGCATGCAAAACAAGACACGTGTGTTTTTGGAAAATCTGGCTTCACCCAAAGAGTGGCTGGCATAGGATCTCAATCATGATCCAACCCAAAGAATCTTTCAATTACGTAAATAATCAGAATAACAGCAGGAGGAGGGGGGGAGGAGGGGGAAGAGGAGGAGGGGGAGGAGGAGGGGGGGAGGAGGAGGAGGGGAAGGAGGAGGGGGAGGATGAGGAGGGGGAGGAGGAGGGGGAGGAGGAGGGGGGAGGAGGAGGGGGGAGGAGGAGGGGGGGAGGAGGAGGGGGGGAGGAGGAGGAGGAAGAAAGAAAAGTTAGACAAAATTTAAATACCTTGGAAAACTAGACAATACTAGACCTCACTTCTACTGGTTTATTGTACAGGGTTCCAACAATGCTTACTCTAAACATAAATGTGTCTCTTAAATATGATTTAGAGTTTTCTAGAGTTAGAAATTAGTTCAAAATAATAAAACTCTGTGGCCTGGCTGAGGAAGACTGAATCATCTTTAATGAGGAAACTTTCTTTTTTCCTGAGTTACCAAAGTTGTTACATAAGGTCACAATTAGCACATTTGCTGGCCCTAATCTTAGAGAGATAAGATCAAACACCCCATAGAGCAAGAAGGATGGTATGTACTGATAGAACAAATGATTCCCCAGTGAATTTATAGCTGGGCTGGGAAAGCACTGCTTTGCTACCTGTGCAGACCAATTGTTTTTGGCAGACATAACCATAGTTTTAATAGGCTTCTTGCTCAAGTATTTTTGGGGGGGGAAACTTGTTGTATGACTACTGGAAGAAATTGCAAAGATTTCTTTAAAGCCTGAGGCAATGTGGGGTTCTTTCAAAGAGACTAATTGATAAAATAAGGAAAGAAGAATGAGTTATCAGAATAAATATATTAAATGCCCAAATTCCTTTTAAACCAATTTTAATGTTTTATGGAATTTCAGGTCTGTTCTTGTGTACTTTTTGATCACATTTTATTTCCCAACTTTTATTAGAAAATACTATAAATTGTCGTACGTTAGGGATCTTTTTGAAGCTGGGTTAGGTTATAAAATCTCTGGACTAAATTTGTGAAGCCAAAACATAAATTGTACTTGCTTTTCATAAACTCGTATTTGGGAAGAGCAGAAAGCAAATTTTATTTGGATTAGAAAAAGATAGAAAAAAGCAGATAAGAATAATTCTGTGGGAAAATCAGTAAATAAGTAGCACTATATAGCAAAGGTTGGCAAACTTGGCTCAGACTATATTATTCAGTCCTAATGGTAAAAGTAGCATTTACATTTAAAATGGTTGTGGAAAATGAAAGGGAAAGAGAAAGATGGAGAGAACAATATGCAATAGACATGATGCGACCTATAAAGACTAAAATAGTTACTTTACGTCCCTTTAAACATGTGTAGTAGTTTGTCTATTTTGAAACACATGATATCATGCTATATGTTTTCTATTCTCATTTGTAATTTTGATATTATATATATATATATAGAATCACAAAACTTAAAATCAGGAAAAGCTAAGAATAAATTTTTAAGTGTTAATAAGAGAGAGTGTACATACTGTATAGATCTATCTTTATGAAGTTCAAAATCAGGTGAAATGAGGATAGAAATCAGATTATTGGTGACATCTGGAGAGCATTGAAAAGGAAGTTTCATGAGTGAATCTCTTGGGGATGATGGGAACGTTCTCTATCTAGGGTAATGGTTGCAAAGGAGTACAGACTTAAGTCTTCATTGAACTGTCTAGAAGTATTGTGAAATTTGCTCACTGTGAGTTTTAAATTAAAATAAAAATCAATACATAAAAACATATGCAATATTCAAACACCTTCATATTTTGTAGTAGGACATTAAGCAAAGAAAGAGAGATGGGGAGACAAACAAAAACAAAAGCTTACCACCATCCAAAAAAATTAAAAAAAGCCGTTACTAATAAAGAAACATCGTTTAGATCAACAGCAGATTTATCAGCAACAGTAAAGGCAGGAATACAATGGAAAATCTTTGAATGCTGACAGAAAGTAAATGTCAGACTAAAATTCCATAACTAGCTACACTGTTATTTTAAATGAAAGAAAAATGAAGTTATCTTCAGGAAACAGAACAAGAAAGCTTTGCACATATAAACTTGTAATGAAAGAACTACTGAGGAATGTGCTCCAGGAAAAAAGATAATGGGATATCAAAGGAAGAAGTAGAATGAAAGATGCAATACTGGGTGAGGAGATAAAAATGGGGATAGATATAAATAAGTACTTGCTCTAAAAGCCCTGATAAAAATCATGAACATAGGAGGGCTTGCCTCAGTGGTAGAGTGCTTGCCTTGCATGTACAAGGCCCAGGATTCAGTCCCCTATACTGAAAAAAATAAAAAGGTAGACTTGATTTATATACTTAATTATCATTTGCTATATGCATACTGTATGCAATGTTTACGAGTTATTAAAATAACGACCTTCCTATCCCATCTTATCCCACTGTCATTAACCTAAAGTCAAGAATCATCATAGTTTAAATTGTCTCTTATTTACTCAAATGGCGATAAATAAGCAGTTCCTGCAATGGGACATAAGATGCCTGACACTCAATAGGAGTCGATTAGCTATTCATACTTACAGCTCAGGGTAAGAATATACCCCACATCAGGCAATATGGCACAGGGGTTGCACTCTGGGATGAGCAAACTAGTAGGAGCTATGGTGCCCCTGGTTCTCAGTGGAGTGGGATTGGCTTTGAATAGGTCTGGGGGCTGGCAGAGACTGAAAATCACTACTCAGGGCTAAGCAAGAACTGTACCTGTCCTTGTGATAGTGAGGACCATTTGCCTAGAGGACCTTAGCTGTGTGAGCTGAATGGCGAGTAGAACTTGTAGTTAGGCCATTAGGGCCTCTTAGTTTCTTCTAGATGTTATGGCAGCACAAAATCTTGGGCCTTGATTTTAGGCATTATATCACAGTTATTACCTTGCCTAAGAATTCAGCTAAACTCTGAAAGAGTTAATTTCTAAGGTTTAGCACAGTTTTGGAATACTTATGAAAGCAGTGACACATCTAATTCTTATTTCTAGTAGGTCTAAGAGAACACAATCTGAATGAAACAAGATGCAAGTGAAAGGCATTACCAAGCAAGGTGGTGTTTATGCTGTTGATGATGAAGCAGTTAGAAAAGGTGCTATATTCTCTAAGAGATGTTCAAGAATCGTGTGTGTGTGTGTGTGTGTGTGTGTGTGTGTGTGTGTTCTATGTGTGCATCTGAGAAAGGCCCATACTCAGAGACTTTTATCTATCTCCCACCATTGACTATACCATGTACATCAAAGCCCCAAATGGACTCTCCTGATCAAGACCTGGAGACTTATCATCAACCCCTCAGTTCCAGAGACAGGCACTGATGAAGGAAAGTGGGATTCCTAAAGCAACATCAAAATTTTTAGATGAAGATTTCCAAAAAGGGGAGTGGAGAACTCCATGATGGAGGTCTAAGAAGAAGGTACTAAGAAAAGAGGAACTAGGCCTGAGCAAGAGCAAGGAATTTAGGATCCTGGGTCCTAGAAGCATGCTCGCAGTAACGGGACACAACCCTATCTGTTAATATTTTACTCCACCTCTACTTGTCTCCTTCATACAGCCATTTTCTAAAATTTGATTAGTGTGAAGAAAAAAAAAAAGTCTTTCAAGTCTTAGAAAATGCTGTCAGAAGTCGAACTTGGGTTGATGATATTATTAACAGAGGCTGCTGCAAAGTATCTATCCTTTCGTATAGATTTCAATGACTTTAAATTTTTCTTTTTTTTTCTGGCAAGCTAGATTTTACTCATTCAGCTAATTATTTGTTTAACAGGCCAAATGATTTTTTCTGTCTTTTATCTTGCTAACAGTATTTTCTGTTTACCTTTAGTTTCTTATAAAATCTACCCAAAGAGAAATCTAAACCTCCCTTGCAGGCAAATTTGAAATTAAAGTTTGACATGTGCTGACAATCATTTTGAAAAGTTGCTTTAGAAATAGACAAGTATATACTTTTTCATTATAAAGAAAACATATGGCTGAATTTATTTCGTGACTGCCACCATTTTTCCATAGTCATGCAGAAGTCTCTAATTAGAAAATGTAGGAGAGAGTTGCATTTGGAAGAGTCAGAATGAGTAGGAAGGGATAACTGGTTAAACTCCTGAAAACTAGTTGAAGCCTGGGGAGTTGATCCTTGCAGATACATGTTAAGAACATGTGGATTTCAACTTATCCATTTGTAGGTACATGTCGGGAAATTTTCTATCCTGTTTACTGATTGAAAACTTCATATAATCCTCATAAAATGAGGAAAGCTGAAAAATGTTGAGAAGTCTCTACAAGACAGCTCTTACTGCTGTGGTTATAATGCATTCCCCCCAAAGTTGGAAACTTAACTCTCAATGTGACAACATTTGGAAATAGTATCTAATGGGAGGTGTTTAGGTCATAAGGGCTCCACCCTTGGGAATGGATTAATGCCAGTTATAAAGGACTTGAGGTTATGAGTTTGATCTGTTACTTTCTCACCTTCTCTTTGAGTTTCCGTTTGGAATGATACAGAAAGTAGGTCCTTGTCAGATGCCAATTCCTAGATCTTGGATAGACTCCAAGTCCAAGCCTCCAGAACTATGAGCTAATAATTTTTTGTTTAGTATAAGTTACCAAGTCTCAGGTATTGTGTTATAGCAGAAAAACAGATACATACCTTCCTAAAACATTTTTTTCCCTACATATATCAAATATGGCTCATTAGGCACAGTGATATTCAACTAGAAGTAATTTTGCCTTCTAGAGACGTTTGGCAATGTCTAGGGACATTTTTAATTGTCCAGACTGAGGGTCAGGGCTTGCTACTGACATCTAGTTAATGGAGGACAGGGATGTTGCCAAATATTCCACAATAATACAGATCAGCCTCCTACAACGAAGAATTATTCAGCCTCAGTGGCAAAATTGAGAAACTCGGAGTTCAAACACCAATGATAACACTTAGCAATGGGCATCAAAGCTAGCTTGGGCAAGTGTGTGAAGTGGGGAAAGATGATCAGCAGAAGGAAATGATGAAAGAAGAGCTAAGTGAGAATTTTTCCATTTACAAAAAAAAAAAAAAAAGCCTCTTAGAGATGATAATATCCAAACAATCCAAACTTAGCTTGCACTTTAAAAAATAATAATACTAGGTCAGATGGATCACTCTTTTCTTAAGGAGTTAGTAAGACTGAAAGAGGTAATTTGAATATAAATGGAAGTAAGTATAATTATGGTAGAGAGTGAGAGTTTCTAGCAATTAATAATATCCAGCAGGGAGGATGTAGCTGGGTTAAGATTTTCTGGCTGTGGCTGCCTGGGAAAAGGCCTTTCTCTCAGTGAACAAGTTCAAGACAGTGTCAAATTAAGGTTGCATTCTAACAGAGGTGCCATGTGTGGGAGCCAGGGAATCAGATTATTGGGGAAGTTGGGGGCAGGGACGCCAAGAAAACCAGCTGAGTGCAAAAGAACGAGAAGTAAAGCCAGGATAAGCAGAAAGTCACATGGAGAGACAGGAACTGAGTGGTAAATTTGGCAGCAGGTCTGAGAATCCCAGGAGAACCGCCTTGCGGATAAGTCTGTGGGCACAGCCTTTTTCTTTGCTCCACCCCCTCCACACAGAGAACTAAATCAGGGTGGGGGGGTGGTGAGGGAGATGTCTGCTTATGATTATGGATTGAACTTTGAACCATTCCTATTGTTCCTGCCAAGGATTTTTGAATGCTAATGTAAAAAGATATATATAAAGTCAGATCTGCTAAGGTATTTTAAGAGTCTACTGTAAAGAACCAAGCTTTTTTCCTTGCTTCATTGTTAAAGATAATATGCCTTTCTAACAAAAATGCTTTCAAGATGTAACCATATTTTGAAATGCGTATCATAATACATCCTTTGCAAGCCTGGAATTTGGAAACAAAGACCTTGCTTTAATCTGTTTTTTTTCTTACCTGATGAGCAGGGTGACAGTGCTGCTGGAGGAGGTTTGGACATGTCCCCAGTCTCATTTGCTTTTCTTCTTCTTTCTTCATCATGTGGGCCCTGACAACCTTTCTTTCTGAAGCTACATAAATTAAACAGGGGTTAAGACTATCAGCCCTTGTACCAGCTCCAAGACAAGCCAAGGCAAGAAAAGATCCTCCAGTTGATTGACAGACTTCCAGCATTTCTGCTAAACCGGTAGAGCGGTAGGTAAAGTATCCATGTTTTCCTCTCCACTGAAACAACAACAGGGCTGGGAGCCTAGACTGACCCCCCTCCTTTGCATAGCTAAGAGGGGTATTCGAATTATTTAAAAAAGGAAAAATAAACCAAGTTTCTTCATTGGTAATTCCCATTCTACTTTACAAATGCTTCTGGTCTCTTGGTGTCAGCTCCCTGGAGAGTCAGACCAGACAAGGCTCAGCATGGCAAAGACCTAATATAGCTGTTCTGGTGAAGAGGGTTTCAAGCACTGATGAGCTGATCAGGTCCTAGTGAGACTGGGTCAGCTAAATAATGTGTGACTTTTCAAATAGGTACACAAAGAGTGAGAAATGAGGGAAATTGGTAATATGCCTCAAGTTGCAAAGTAAATTGGCACCTTAATACAACCATCTGATTCAAGGTTAAAATCATCAATGACTCAATGACATGAGGGATCTGAGAGCTTCAAATAAAAGGTTCACCAGATAGAAGGATGGCAATATATTTTAGTCAAATTTGAATCTCAGATCTGCCTTTAAGAACTAGATTTCCATGTGGACCTTCAGAAAAACTTAATTTTCCTAAGAGGGGTTTTTGGTTAAGACTTCCAACCTACAGAGGAGAACTTAAGTATCTATTTTATTCATAGAGAGCATTAGTCACCCTAAAAATCCTTCCACTGTCAACATCCTTCAGGCCTTAAGAAAGAGCTCTGTTATGGGTTGTAATACCTACCCATCTTCTGCAACAGTGTACAACATTGCATTAGGGCAAACCTGATCTTAAACAGAATAGATCTCTATTATCTTCAACAAAGATAGTGACTTACATATATTTAAACATTTCTAATATTATTTGGGGGTTTGGTGGGGGTTTTTCCCCTTACATTCTTCCTAATTAGTGGTAGTATCTGCAATCAAACAAAGTCACTTTCCATAAAAAGTTTTTGTGCTACTCTTATTCCATCCAGAATCAGAAACACTGTCAATATTGTGCCAACATTATGGAATTTAGCAGAACCACTGGATTGACAGACAATTATGTATGCGACGGTGTATAATTGGCTAACTGCAGGAACAATAGATGGAAAATTTTAAGAGTTACAGTCTGAGGGATTTGGCCTAAATGTGGCTTGAATCAAAGAATTTGGTGACCCTAAAGTTATGCAAAACAAAATGGGGGAAAAAAACACACCAAGAGTAGTTATGTACCTTCTTCTTTAGTTTTACCTATAAACACTAGCAACAATACAAAAAACAATCAGTCTTTTTACTAGTTTGACATGGTTTAGACTGAAGAAGTTTTAGACATTTTTGACTTAGTGGACAAAACAAGACAGCAAAACATATTAAACAATGAAACATTATTAAGAGAACTATATGAAATAAGTGGAAATGGTAGTCTACTTCACACATGAGACACTGAAGCTAGGTCAGTGACCTGCAGCTGGTAAATGGCAGAGCTGTATCTAGGCAAGGTCATGTTTTATTTTTCAGAGACAGATTTATTTAGGAAAGCAGATTCGCATTCAAGAGGGAATGTAGAATATCTCAAAAGACAGACATCTTTTGGGGCAAGGCAAGGAATACACACTCAAAGGAGAATGTGGGCCATCTCCAGAGGAGGAGAGAGCCTAATCAAGGCAATATTTATAACTAAATATTCTCTTGCACTTCTTTGCCTTCCTATTATTACTATCTATATCACCAAGTCTTTGAGAGACTAGGCTTCCAACTTACTCCTGACGTTGCTCAACTAATCCCTAACCCTTTGTGGTATAATGTTATGATTTATGACAACATATTTGAAAACATATCTTCATGGTAGAATAGAACCCAAAAGTAGAAAAATCTCTAAAAGTGTAAGAAAACCATCAGCAGAGGGAAATAGCAGAGTCAAGGAGATAAAATGCTGCTTCAGTATTCCCTCCTAGCATTCCCTATGGTCCCTTGTGAATTTCATATTTGTTGTTGGGGATGAAAACTGATTTTTATGTCCTTTCATCATTTATTCCATAGAAATGGATATTTACAAAGCATGTGTTCACTATTTCAACCAATCATAGTGAGAAAAAAATTAGCTATGACAAAATAAAATAGAATGTGCCAATTTGCACTTGTACCGTAACAATTTTAAAAATCAACAATATATAACTTACTTGCAGAGTTACCACATTTATTATATTCGAATGTCTAGTTTGTAACAAAAAAGTCACAGTCATACAAACAAATGGCAAAGTATGGTTCATTCAAAAGAAGAAGAAAAATAAACAAATAAAATCATAAATTATCCCTGAAAAAGACCTGAGGGCAGATAGATATAATAGATTAAAAATAATAGATATAATAGATTAAAATAATCTAGAACTAAAAGAAGATGTGAAATAAATCAAGAAAAGAATATATCAATAAAATGAAAATATTAATAAAGAGAAACTGAAATAAAATATTAAAGTTGAAAAGTATAAGAAATAAAAGTAAAAAATTACAGGCCTGGTGATGCATGCCTATAATCCCAGTGACTCAGGGGGCTGAGGCAAGAGAATCAAAAGTTCAACACCAACCTCAAAAATTTAATGAGGCTTTAGGCAACTACTTAGCAAGACACTGTCTCCAAAACAACAACAAAAAAAATTATTAGAGGGATTAAAAGGCACATTGGAGCAGGCAGAGGAAAGAATCATCAAACTTGAAGATAGGATAGTACAAATGTTCTTTCTGAGACAGAGAAAGAAAAAATATCGAGGAAAAGTGAACAGAGTCTAAGGGACCAATAGGACACCATCAAGTAGAATAAAATATGCATTATGAGAGCTCCAGAAGGAGAGGAGAGAGAGAAAGGCACAGAGAAAATATTTGACAAAATAGTGACTGAAAAGGTCTTAAATTTAATAAAAGGTGAAATAGAAACACGTCAGAAGCTCAACAAACCACAAGATAAACTCAAATAGACCCACACCAAAATAGATTATAATCAGTATTTTGATAGAAAATCTTGAAAGCAAAAGGAAATCAGTGACTTGTCACATTTAAGGAATCCTCATTAAGATTACCAATGGGTTTCTCATCAGAAATTTTGAATGCTAGAGGAAATGGGACAATATAGTCAAAGTCCTAAAAAAAATATTATCAACCATGAATCTTCTATCCAGCAAAACTGCCTTTCAAAAGTGAGCAAGAAATTAAGATATTCCAAAAGTTGAAGGAAAATCTTTCACCATTACACATGCCTTGCAAGAAATGTTCAAGGCTCTCCTTCAAGGTAAAATGGAAGGACACAAGACAATAACTCACAGCCATATGAAGAAATGTGATCTCAATAGCAGTAAAGACCCACATAATTGTAAAATATAGTATCATTTTAAATGTTTGTATATAACTCTATTTTTTGGGTTTTTTATATGATTTGAGATCAATACATTTCTAAAATTATTAGTACAAGAGGTAGTGTTTTTGTTACTCTGGTTTGTAACTCCACATTTTGCTTACTACACAATTTAAGAAATTGGTTTACCTAAAATAACTATTAAGTTATATTATGGGGTAGATAATACATGAAAATGTAATTTTATGACATCAGCAAGTAAAATGGATGAGATAAAGCTGCTAGTGGACAATTGTTCTTCTCTTATGATGTAGTCAAGCTGATATAAATTCAAATTGGAGTATAACATTTGGATGTTAAATGAAATCTCCATGGTAACCAAAAAGAAAACTCTTATAAAATATACACAAAAGGAAATGAAGAAATAGCTTAAACATTTGATTTTTTTAAAGTCAACTAAATTCAAAAGAAGATACTAAAGGAAATGAAAGGGAAGGTTATAAAGCATATAAAAACATATAGCAAGATTATAGAAGTTTCTTCTTATCAGAAGCCATTTTAAATGTAAATAGATTAAACTCTGTAATCAAGATATAAATTGGCATAATGAATAATAACATGATTCAACCATATGTTGTATATGAAAGATTGATTTTAGATCTAAAACCATACATAGAATGAAAGTGAAAAGGAGACTTACATTCTACAGAAATTATATTGAAGAGAGCACAAAAGTTGTGGCTATACTTATACAGAAGAAAGAGATATTAAATTCAAAATATTTACAAGGAGACAAAGAAGGTTATCATATATTAATAAAAATTTCAATACAGAAAGACATAACCATTATAATCATTTATGCACCTAATAATAGATCATCAAAATACATGAAGCGAAACCCAAAAGAACTGAAAGGAAAGTAGGTAGTTCTAACATATTAGTTGAAGACTTCAATACCATATTTCAATAATGGACAGAATAAACAGACAGAAGGCAAGATAAAGAGAATTTTTAAAAATATATATTTATTTTTTAGTTGGAGATGGACACAATATCTTTATTTCATTTTTACGTGGTGCTGAGGATTGAACCCAGGGCCTCACACGTGCTAGGTAAGCCCTCTATCACTGAGCCACAAACCCAGCCCCAAGATAAAGAGGATTTAAGCAATACAATAAATCAACTAGATTTAACAGCAGCAACATAATCACCAACAGTAGCATATACATTTTTCTCAAGTATGCATGAGATATTTTTCAGGATAAACCATGTGTTAGGCCACAGATTAAGTCTCAATAGTATTAAAAATATTTCATACAAAGTACGTTTTTTTGACCAGAATTTGAAATCAATAACAGAAAGGAAAGTGTAAAATCAATTCAGAGCCAGGTGCGGTAGCTCATGCCTATAATCCCAGCAGCTTGGGAGGCTGAGACAGGAGGATCTTGAGTTCAAAGCCAGCCTCAGGAAAAGTGAGGCTCTAAGCAAATCACTGAGACCCTGTCTATAAATAAAATACAAAACAGGGCTGGGGATATGGTTCCGTGGTCAAGTGCCCCTGAGTTCAATCCTCAATGACAATTATAATAATGACAATTATATAGACATGCACCAACATGCCCAACTTACTTTTAATTTTTTGTTGTTGCATTTTAGGAATTATCTATGTATCCTGGATATTCATCCCTATGCAGATGCACAATTTGCAAATATTTTCTCTTATTCCATGGGTTGTCTTTTTACTCTATTACAGTGTTTTTTGATTCACATTTAAATTTTTTTCATTAAGTCCAATTTATTTATTTTTCTTGGGTTTCCTGTGCCTTTGATGTCATATCTGAGAAATAATTGCCAAATCAATTATCATAAAAATTTTGCCTGATGTTTTCTTCTAAGGGTTTTATAGTCTTAAGCCTTACATCTATATCTTTGATGCATTTTCAGTTAGTTTTGATAATGTTAAACATGGCTCTCCATTCTTTTGATTTGAATACCCGATTTCTCCAGCACCATTTGTTGAAAAGACTCATTATTTCCATTGACTGGTCTGGATATTATTGTCAAACACCGTTTGACCACATATTTCATTGGTATATGTCAGTTTTTATACGAACAGAGCATTATAGCATTATCTGAAGTAAGTTTTGAAATCAGGAAGAATGAGTTCCAGTTTGTTCTTCTTTTTCAAGTTTGTTTTGTTCTCTGAGGCCCCTTGAGATTGTATATGAATTTTATTATGGGTTTTCTATTTCTGCAAAAATGTCATTGGGATTTTTAACAGGGATTATACTTAATCTATAGGTCACTTTGGGTAACGTTGACAACAATATTAAATCTTCTAATCCATGAACATGGGAGGTGTTTCTATTTACTTCTGTCTTCTTTAATATCTTTCCATGAGTTTTGTGATTTTCATTGAATGTATCTTGCATGTGTTTTGTTAAATATGTTCCTAAGTATTGTTTGATGCTGTTGTAAATGGAATTTTCATATTTTCCTTTTCATATTATTCATTATTATTGTATACAAATGCAACTGATGCTTTTGTATTTTGCTATTTTGTTGAAATCATTTAATTAATTCTAAAAGATTTTCTCTTCATTTTGATGGAATCTTAGAGTTTTCTATATACATGATCATATCACCTGTGAGAAAAGACAATGTTACTTCCTTTACCAATTTGGATGCCATCAATTTATTGTCTAGGTGCTCATCTGGTACTATCTCAAACATGAGTGGCAAAAGAAATCTAGCTCTTTGCTCTTTTTCTAATCTTAGAGGAAAAGTATTTAATCTTTCATGATTGAGGATAATGTTCATTGTGAGTTCTCCACATATGGTTGTAGTAGTTTCCTTTTATTCCTAGCTTGTTGAGTGTTTTTGACAGGAAAGACATTGAGTCTTGTTAAATTATTTTTCTGTATCAATTGAGATTATTGTATTTCTACCTCCATTCTGTTAATTTAATTTGCTATACTATGTTGATTTTTTTCATATGTTGAACCATTCTTGAATTTCAGGGATAGATCCCACTTTGCAATGAGGTATAATCCTTGTAATGTGCTTCTGAATTCAGTTTTCTAGTATTTTGTTGAAGATTTTTGCAACAATGCTCACAAGGCATAGAGTTTTGTTTCTTGTAGTGCCTCTTTTTGCTTAGATATTAGTGTAATATTGATCTCATAGAATAAGTTAGGAAGGATTCACTCCTCTTCAATTGTTTTGGAAAGTTTGAAATTGTTAATTATTTAAGTATTTAGTAGAATTCACCAGTGAAGCCATCAGGTACAGAACTTTTCTTTGTTAGGAGAATTTTTTTCCAATACCAGCCAACTGCCAAGCAGAAGCTTGGTATTCAAACCTACTTCTTTCTTATTACTAAGATTATGCACCTTTTACGAAATCATAATTGCCATATTTTTCTACTCAAGGAGAAATATGTTTTATGGATGTTCACATATCCCATTTTCAAAATACAGACTATTTTCTGTAAAATAAGCCTGACATAAACCCATACTATATCACTGAAAATTGTCTGAATGAAATGTAGTCTCTATTATCTGCCAATTTCAGAGTAATAATCAGGTTCCCAAATATGAAAGATGAAAATATGTTATTCCTATCACCATTTGCTATATGGTATTGCTACAAGTTCCCCTACTCTAACTCTAACATCTTATAATATCCTGAAGTTTCTTAATAGGCAATACTTTGTTATTGATAGACCTTTATTTTATTTATATGTGATTCTGAGAATCAAACTCAGTGGCTCTCAAGTGCTAGACAAGAGCTCTACCACTGAGCTATAACCCCATCCTCAGGACATTATATTTTTAAAGGTAGAGTTGTTGATTAGGTTTCCAGAAGGTACTGTATAGTCACTAACCCACACTTCTCAAGTTGATACTGGTTGTTCATCTTTTCAATCCACAAACACATTTGGTTTGTTCTAATTCCAACCTTTCCTTCTCATCAAAATTTGTTTTCTTTTCCTAAAGACTTTTTGTACTCTTCACCATCTTACATCTAAATCCTCCTAATTCATTCATTGTAGATTTTAATATTTACCTATAGGCCATATTTCAAAATATGCATGTGGATAGAATAATTCACCAGTTTCCCAAATCTTAAATTTAAATTTGAGTGATTTAGTTGGATTCTTAAAAGGATTTTGGATGGCAATGGAATCAGGAGCCTATATGTGATTTTCCGTCAAGCAAATGGTTTATAAAATCGGAGGAAGCATTTTGTTATTGGGTCCCTTGAAGAATCTGATTTTAGAATTAAAAAAATGATTCATTTCCCCAAAAGAGAGTTTGTGTGTGTTTGTTTGTGTGTGTGTGTGTATGCGTGCACCTTCCCACTCCCCCTACACAAACATGCACACACATATTTTTGGAAGTACTTTCATGGGACTCTAAGACCCACTGAAGTTTCTAATCTCAGGTTAGGTCTTGTTGCTTTAAAAGAGAAACTAAGGCAAAACAGTTTGTTCCAATCTCCTTCTTATGCTGATAAGTCAGGAAGTTCCAGTTTTTAAGTAGTGATCTATAACTTCATAAAAATGACTAACTTATTATAAGCCATTATCACTGTCACATCAAGGACCTGCATTCATGTCTTCGATGCTAGAAGCCTAACCACCAATCCAGAGTGCAGTGGTTTCTTTACTTGGAAAGTATGGAGGAATACTCATTCACTGACTTAACCTGCATTTACTAAGCACCATATGCACACTTACAAATGACACTTACTAAGCACCATGTGCACCATGTGCACTTAAGAACTAAACTTAGAATTCAAAAATAAATAAGAAAGCTCCTGAATAAACTCTGCCACCAGCCCTTTCCTTCCTCCACCTTTTTTCTCAGGCTTACTTTCCTCTCCTATAACTTTCAAAAATAGATATTTGTCAAATTCACATCAAATAAAATAAGGTTGAATTTTTTAAAAAAATCTCACATATGAATAAAGAAAACGAAGCATTCTTATTTTTATTCATTTCTTAATAGCCCATTGCCCCTAGCAATATGTCATGAAAAAAAAACTTTAAGATATGAATGGTGTGAATATACTTTATAAACAACCAGAGATATGAACAATCATGCTCTATATGTGTAATATGAATTGTAATGCATTCTGCTGTCATATATAACCAATTAGAATAAAAACATTTAAAAAAAGTTCACTAAACCTGAAAAATCGTGCTGTATATATGTACTATGGATTAAAATGCATTCTACTGTGCTATGTAACAAATTGGAATAAATAAATAAATTAAAAATAATTTTAAAAAATTAATAAAACTGAATCAGTGAAGACAGAAGTGTGTGTGGCACTCAGGGAGGATGATGGCTCCTATAAGGCTTGATGCCTTGATGCACAAGAGACAATTAGTGTGACTCACCACACCTGGGTACACATTGTATTCACAGCGGTCACTTATTCTTCCAAGGCAGCAACAGTTATCGTAAACTTCATGGGATACGTACTGTATGAATGGCAACATGCTAAGTAAATGTTTTACATGGATCATCTAATTTATTGTGACAACAACATGGAGTAATAGACATGATATTGAATTTCTGAGTTTATAGAAAAATAAACTTAGAGAACTTACATAGCAGAGATAGGATATTAAAATGAGGATTCAAGCCAAAGCAGTCTGACCCAAAATCAATGCTCTCAAACAAACCACTACAATATTTTTTCTGCTTTTAGCAGAACCCAGAGAGAATTCAATAAAGAGATAAGTTGTTGTTGTTGCTGTTGTTGTTTCCAATTGGGAATTGAGTGTGGAGGAAGAAAGTCAAGAACCATAGTTACCTGTACTGTGTGTGTGTGTGTGCATGTGTGAGCGCATTCAGTTAAGTGTAAGTAGGGGTGAAGAAGGGGATCAGGGAATCTGAATACTAGTACCACAAGGCAGGGAACACAGCAAGCTGAGCAGAGCACAGAGACATGAGCCAATGAGCACAGGGTTGCTTTACTCACCTACACAGAAACACTCACACTTCATCAGTCTCACAATCCCATCAAATCCTAGTCCTTCCAAAAGATGAAAGTTGGGGTTGTGCTTATCCCTAAGAGAAAGGTCAAGTGGACACTCTCCTAAAGCCTCTTCTCAACAATAAGACCAAGGTCATTCTACCCCAATGGTCAAACTATAGCAGTGATTATGATATTTACATCTTAAAGACACAACTTCTAAATAGAATTGTTCTCCAAGTGTCCTCTAGGATACAAATGCATCAGCACATGTACAGTTTCCTTCTACCATTGAATAAAAGCCAAGTCTTCTTATATATCCTTTAGAAAAATGAGATCAGTTAAAAAAACATTCAAGAACAGACACCAGAGTCTTCTCTTAGGCACCAGAAACCTTGACATTTTGGAGAAGAGTGATCACAACTAGATTTTAGAAAACAAAGAAAACAATCTTGCTTAATGATGCAAATTGTTGTATGCCTTCACAAAGACCTGATAATGGTTCTGACACACCAAATACACTAGAAACTATCTTCAGCCTAGTCTTTCCCTCCTGGCTCCAACTTCCATCTGTGAGTCCCTTAAAAGCCCTTGGGAAAGAACTAATTCCATACTCACTATTCTAAGTTCAAAACGTATTCCTTATTTCCACAGCCTAAAACTGAGGTCATAAGTTACTGATTGTGCCTCTTTAATTCTCTCCCTCTTCTCGGTACCACTGAGCATATCACGTTACTGTAGAAAGTAAGGAACCACAGAGAAATTGGGAGAAATGATTCGATTTAATACCAGAGGCAAAACAAAGCTACTAATCCCTGGTAGACCCCCCTCAGGGGTGATGATGGTTATGAAATTATTTCTTAGGGAAATTCTTAGGAGAGAGAAAGTCACAAAAATTCGAATGGTAGTCTTAAATCCTCTCTGTGGAAACTGAGGAACCTCTGTAGTGTGCAGCAGTCCATGTTCGTCAGAGCAGGCAGAAGGTTTCAATCAAAGATGTTGGATTTTTTTCCTTTGCATTTCCTAAAATAAAATAGAATTGGTAACACTTGATTAACATTCTTTGTCAATGTCTTTCCTTAGTCCTATGGGTAAAGCCATAAGCTCCTCAACTCCCCTAGGCATTGTTAAAGGCCACGTGTACCAAACTGGAAAGCAGTTCATTCGCTGGATGTAATAAGTGAGTTATTGCATGTTAAATAATGATCACAATGCTTATTAAAGTCTGCATAAGGCATAACAAGTAATATCCATTGCATAGCATTTAACCTTCAGTAATTATGTCATTTGTAATCAATTGCCTTTTTCATTAGTCATCTTATTATATTCTATAGCTGGTTTCTATTGCATAATTGTTTATCTTCAATAAATATGTTTTAATAAGCAGTTGTATTTATACTACGTGAAATAACACTCTCAATTAAACTACATTGAATACTCATTTGGGAATTTGTATTCAAAATCCTGCCAAACATTCTGTAGGCATGATTCATGTCAAGTCAAATAACAAAAGGTGTGCTATGTGTTAAAAAAAAAAATACATATTGCAGTGACTCCATATTACAGGAAGGTCACAAAGCAGCTATCCTTGTAATTTTTTAAACTTATGACAGTTAAGAGAAAAGAGCTATATTTCCTAAGACTTTATGGCAATATCCCTGAAGCTTCTCTATATGTTACTCAGTATGAGATTAATCACTACAACAACAGCCATTTGCCTTATTATTTTTATTTTTCAACAATCAAACTAGACAAAGGTTCTTTATAACAGCACAAAAAGGGAGTGGGTTTTACCATATGATAGTTTTGGACAGCATCATTTTAATGGCATTAGAGTTACGATATCAAATTTCATTTAACAGAGAAACGTTAACCAAAGGCAAAAGTACACGGTTCATTTTTCATTTCTCAAAACTATTAAACTGAGTTGTCTGACTGGCAACACAGATTAATCAAAAGGCACTTTTTCTGGTAACTAGACTAATTTTTCTCAGACATCATAGGAAATTAAAAACTAACTCAAAAAGGTAGAAGACATCTATTTTTTAAAAAAAGAAACAGAACACAGTATCTTATTTTCATTTTTCATCAGATAATCAAACTTCCCTTTTTACTGCACTCTGAAGAAGTTCAGGATATTATAAGGAATGTTCTAGAATTACTGAACCAAAAAAAGAAATGTCAGAGATATTCCCATGGGGAACATGCTTTAAGTTCATTTGATACGTATCATACATACATTGACTTAGATCAATTACATGCATCTGATGGCAAAATCAGCCTGTGGAAGACCTTGAAAGAGTGCATCCAAAGGATCAAGGAGCATGAACCGACTAGAAGGAGGTTTGCCCAGGTGTGAACATAGGTGGGGTCCTGAGTACACTGAGGCCTGGGTAGAACAGAAGTTCCTGGGCAGATCCTTCAGCTCTTAGAACCTCATTTTTAATACATGGCATTTCTGAAATCCCCAAGTGCATGGGATGGTTACTTTCTAACACATATTTTTAAAAACCTCTAGAATCATCAAATAAATAACTTTCAGTTATTTTTGTGAGGTCATGCTAAGGTGAGCATAGATAGAGGACCACCCACATAGCCAAACTGGCATGACTCTTTTTAATTTTCATTGTCAAAAGGACAAAGGAACTGTTTTAATGAAGTGTTTTTCAGTTGTCTTTTGTTTCATATTTTACACAGGAAAAAGGAAAATGTTTCTTCAGTTCAGGGCATCTGAATCATATTTCCAAGGGGACAGGCATTTTCAGGACAGTAAGTACTAAATTATAAATAACTTTCAATAAATTAAACTGTAGTCTGGCTCCCTCCCCCCCTCCCCTTGGAAACATTTAGCCTTCAGAAGACTTAATCGTTCTTCAAGATAAAACGACAGTTGCCTCTGAAGTATATAAGACAATTGGGCATATGTCAGTTATAAAGCAGTGATGAGATAATGTGGCTCAACCCTCCAGCGTGAAGCTCCACCAGACCAATGAATGCAAATGTATTCTTGCTTTCTGCCTCTTGTCAGTGAAGCCAACTATCACAACTGGACAAGCTCCCTTACAGTACTCTGAAGACCATGACAGTCTTTGTGATAAGCCAATGCCACAGGTTCAGATAAGGGAACAGAAGAAGAAGTTATCCCCAAAATCAGAGGCCAGAAAATAAACTAGCACCTCCACAGTTTAGCTATTTCTGGTGAACATATCTAAGCTCTGTATTCTTTAGTTAATGTTCCTTTTTCTATTTACTTTTCATCACGGATATGCCCCAGAATTCCAGGAAAAGAGGGGAAATGAGTCAACAGTCTGTACTTTCCTACTTACACAGAGTGGAATGAATGGAGTTAGATCCTATTTAGAAAAAAACAGAACTCTTTCCCAACTCTAGAGGAAGGTGATTTTAAGAGAGAGTTTCCTAAAAAGTTAGGAATTTCTCATACAATACTGCCCAGGAGAGAAACATTTGAAAAAAAAATAGTTAAACAGGACCAAAGAAGGAAATAATTAAGACAGAATTCAATTGCTTATCTGGAAATTTCAGAAATCAAGAGAAAATACTTTTGGACTAGGACCTTTGTCTCACTCTTCAATCCTTTTATACCATAACATACAAATAGTGGCCCACTCATAAAATTAGCCATTAATGGAAACTTCTAGAAGTATAGAACAGAAGGAAAATTATTTTTCTTTTCTTCTATAATCCAAACAAATTTTACTTTTGTGTTGCTGTTTCAGAATACATTTCCAATTGAGTTTTCCCAAAGGTGTCCTTTAATGCCTATAATTCAACCTACCAAGAGAAATCATTTCTTTAAGCTGAAGTTTAAAAATGTCTGTAGATTTAGGCTAAGCTACTTACATAAGATGTGAAATCAAGAGGTCTACAAACTTAGCTCCTAACAGTGTTTAGGAACACATAGAAATAAAGTAAGAAGGGGCTGGGAATGTGGCTCAAGTGGTAACATGCTTGCCTGGCATGTGCAAGGCACTGGGTTCAATCCTCAGCACCACATAAAAATAAAAAATAAAGATGTTGTGTCCACCGAAAACTAAAAATAAAATAATATATATATGTAAAAAAGAAAGTAAGAAAAAAAAGGGCAAGTTCTCTGCAAGTTCTCTGGAGTTTAGCAAGACCCTACTCCTTGTACCTTGGGTGGTTGGTACCTTATATTTGGACATTCCTGGTGAGAATGATTAGAACACAGAAGCTGGCTGCGATTATCTTCTTACCTCCAGCAGCATGTAAGTGCTAAGTCTAGAAATGTAATGAATGAATGGACAAAAGAATGAATGCAATGGCAAATCACATGAAAGAAGACGGAGAGAGAGTTAGGACGGGAGAGGAGAAAAAGAGTCCCACGAGAAAGTTTTCATCATTCCCACCAAGAGCAGGACAACCTTCCCTGAGAACATGAGTATGTTTTCTTGACACCTGGCCATAATAATGCAGTTTCTACAGAAAAAGATGAGCACTGTTTGCCTTTTCCCTCCTGCTAGGGCCCTCCTCTTCTTTTTAAATGAGGGAAGTTTGTATATAAGTATGTTACTGCACAGACCACTGGGCAAATGGCCAACTGTCCTCTGGGGAAAGCCAAACCTGATTCTCATTTTAAATGGGTAGTGATTTTATGGCCCTAGGTTACTTGTAATCAGAGAAAATACGTTGAGCTTGAACTCTCTCAGACGTGTCTCAGACGTGTCCACTATAGAATGTGGATCTTTCCAACCTGTAATTTTCAAGTCAATATAATTATATGAGTCCTGTTGTCAAAATATTAAGATTACAGAGACATGCACCTCAGGGCTCTCATCTGCTAAGTCTTCTCTACTCCCCACAACTAGACTTATAAACTCTCCCTCTTATGAACTCCAATAGCACTTTATCTACTTCATCAGAGAACCTTGTCACTTTCCACTTGGCATTAGTGTTCCTTAGACACGTCTAATCTTCCAAAGCAGAGTCAAGCTATTTGAGAGCAATACCCCTGAAAACACTTCTGAGTAGCATACTCGTTGCCCATAGAAGGCCTTCACAATTTTTTGCATGTTTTTATACAAGTGAATGAATCTCTCTGATTGTAGTTCAGTTTAACTATTGATCAGAGAACCCCCATCTTATATCCTAAGATGCTCAGAATTCACCATAGTGGTTGATTCTCCAAGGCTGCTTGTTTTATGCCCTGCAATCTGCTAAGCACTTTATTTACATTTTCCCAATTTAAACTTCACTAAATCATTCTCAGATAATCCTCTTTACAACTAAGGAAGATGAGGTTAAAAAAAAATGAAGTAACTTGCCCAAGCTCACCCTACAGAATTGGCACAACTAGATTGGAACACAGACCATTTGGTTCCAACTTCCATATTCATAGCCATTGTATAATCCTACCTCCCGGTCAGCAGAGCAAGGCCTTCCAGGACCTTATTCCAAGAGTCATTTCTTAGAAAGAACTCAGGCCTAGCTCACACACAAGCAGCAGCTGCTCTGGACTGAAAAAGCAATATCCTTCACAAAAAGAGACAGATTCTGAAGGTCTCTAAATGTTCCTGTGCACCAAAAGTGCCAGGGCCACTGAAGGAAGAGTGACAGTAGTCGGGCTTCAACCCAGCATGATCTGGAAGCCTAGATAGACAACAGGCTCCTGTGATACCCAAAAACCTATTGTGCCAGAAATTTATCATCTGGGAAGCTTCGTTGTTTTATTTTGAACAGGAAAAGGACTTCAAAGTTTCTGTTCCTACTGGAACAGATCTTTTATAACTCAATTTACCCAGATTTATTTTGCATAAGATCCCTACTATTTTATAGGGAGATTCTTTTTCAACATTTCCTTATAAGTAATCTTCTCGAAGGAAAGAAATTAAATATTCGAGGCCTTGAGCTATTGTATAAAAAGATTTTATGCATAAGTGAGGGTAGTATACATTTAGGCTCATGGTTAACATTGAAAAACAACAGGTATGAATTATTACCCAATCTTTCATGCTACAACGTGCCTCCCTGTTCAATTGGAGCAATAAGTCCTAGGATTCACAGGGCTTTTTTCCCCTGATTGACGTCACCCTTCATTCTTGAAGCAAGATACTTAGGAAGAAATCCTCAGTACAACAATGGACTATTCATTCATGTGCACCAACATATCCCCAGGTGTCACTTAGGCAACCTGCCACTCTGGGAATCTTTTTATCCTGAAAAATACCCTGTGGGCTGCTGTTACTTTCTTGCCCTTTCTTGATTCAAAGTTTTGGATGAATGAAATATTTGTGGCATAGCGATGCTGGTAAATCTTGAGGAGGTTCAGACAGTTTGAGGACAGCAGAATGTGATGTTCATTACCTCCTTCCCCTCTGCTTCTTTCTGTCTTTCCTCCTCACGCCCAGGAAACATTTAGACTCTCTAACTTTTTCTGTGTCCAAAGTCATTCTTTCCTTTAAAAGTCTTTTTTTGGACAAAGACCAGAGTTGGAAGAGTTGACTCTTAAGCATTAGAAGTGGGAGGTTTTGTTCCCTGCTAAAGATCTTGGGGTGTGGCTGATCACATGAAGTATTTAGGGTTTGGGGCACCCTGGCAGAACCTCTAACGGGACGTTACCTAGGCGGCAGCACAGTTTGCCTGAGTGTCAGACAAGACTGTCAAGGACGGCATGAATGCCATCTAAGGGAAAATTATCTCAAAATAAAGTGAATAATAACACTGCTTTTTAGTGCTTACCAAGTGTAGGTTACTGTCACCACAACCTTACTTGAAGCTATTTCATTTACTTAGTTCTTACTTTTTTCTCTTTCTTTTTTTAAATTTAGAAACATACTCTTCCCTCCCCAGTCCAAGAACCTAGCAGTGTCTTAGATTGCTCTAATTGAAGTGATTTATGTTTTCTTTTTACGACAACTAAAAAGTGTCCAATAGCCAAGACGTAATGATAGGTTGTATTTGCCTAGTTCTCCCTTGATGAGGTGCAAAGTCATTGTCAGATAACACATAATGGCTGTTCCTAATATCCATTTGAGAAAAGAGGTGCTGACCAAGGTAGTCCCACCCATCTTCCTAAAGAACAGGATAAAAACTTGAACTTCCTTAAAAAAGGAAGACTCATTCCTTAGTGTAGTTAGAATTCTAGAAAGTACAAAGCATAGTGCTAGGGTTTAGGACAAAAAGAAAAAACAAATGTCAATAAAGGGGTTGGAGTTGTGGCTCAGTGGTAGAGCACTTACCTAGCATGTGTGAAGCCCTGGGTTCGAGTCTCAGCACCACATATAAATAAATGAATAAAATAAAAGTCCATCAACATTTAAAAAAAATATTTAAAAAATGTCAATAAAGGCAGGCAGAAAATGAGAAAGAAGGAAAGAGTAAAGGGAAGGGAAGAAGAAAGAAAGAAATGGACAATTATGTGAAGGAAGGAAGCAGGGAAGATGATTGAGAAGAGGGAGAGAGACCCTTCCCAAGCATCCATAGGCAATTGAAATCCCACTCCAACTCATGGCTGTTCCCCTCTTTGAAAATAATTCTAAAGAAGTTCTTCCTTTAGCCACATGAATTTTGTTGTGATGTTATAAATTTTATATCCTCTTTGGCCAGTTATCACTGAATACAGGGGACAGAACCTCTTTAAAGATCACGTTAGGTTCTCCAGAAATCCATGCACTCTTTAAACAGCCCCCAGGCTGCTTTGAAAATTCTGTTTAGTAAATTTTTATAATATTTCAATGTTTTTTAGTCATCTTGTTGCATAAAATGGTTCTTTCCCTTTTGTAGGCATTTTCAGAGTTTATCCAAATTATATCACAGGGAATCTGACTCAAGAGGAGTAAATGACAATGCACCTATACAAGCGGATGGAATGCAATTTAAAAATCAAAAATTATTTTGTACTCTCTTGCCTTGTGCCAAAGAGTCAATGTGCTTTTTTTCTATTTACGTCCTCTGTCTGTCTTTAGGCTTCAGTTTAAGACTACTATTTTTTTTTTCTGTCAAGCATAGTCTAAAAAAGAGACTGATAAGGGGATTTCATATTGTCCATCCAGTCTCATGAAACTTGAATTTTATCAAGATGTTCCTGTTTGCCCAAGGTGGACACAGTTAACCTCCGCAGTTCTGACATGATTATTAATACCACTTCCTTTCATGCAAGCATTTCCCAACGTGTATGATAAATTTCATGCTCATCTAGAACTTTTATTGAACTATATGCATAGAAATAAGGCATCTCATATTATATAAAAAATACTTGGACTCAGTATTGATTACATGATCTTACGTAAGTTATTACCACGTTGAGCCTCAGTATTCACATTATAAACTGGGAAATACAACCATCCCTTAAAGTGTGCGTGAGGATCCAAATACAGGATCTATAAATTTGCTTTATGGACTAAAAAGCTCTCAGAGTTGTTGGCAAACATTTTTGTTCTAATTCAGCTTTTCATAAATTATATGGAAGAAATGACCCCAAAACTGCAGAGCTGGTAAATGCAACTTCAAAAGAAAGAGCTGGATCCATCTTCAGAATGATAACAGAAGGCTTTGTGTTTTAAGTTCTGGGTCACAAGTCTGGCCAGATTGGTGGATGATCTCGAGCCCTCAAATGCATGATGGCAGTTCTCTGGAGGCTGAGTGTCCTCTGTGGTGCCACACTTCTCCAAATCCCAACAATCAGACCTGCTCATGTCACAGCTTTGTTCCAAGACAGACTGTTCCCAGGATGGTGTGGAGCCCAGCACATTTACCTGCCACCAAGTCGCCATTCTGGTTCCAAGGCGGCATGTCCTCACTGGACTAGTAAAAGAGCTGTTAATGTTTTGCTCCTGGACCTTCCTTCAGCTGCATGTTCGAATACTTGCTCTGTGATGGACTGCACCCTGGCTTTCTTCCTTACTCTCCAAAGTCCCTGTGGCTCTGGACAGGCTGGTACTGACTAGATTCACGGGGCTGAACCACAGGCAGAAATCTTGGCCCTCTCAGCTTTAATCTTTGCTGGGCTTTGTTATTTCTACTACCATGATGGCTCTGCAAAGCTGTCATCATGTCATGGAAGCTCAGACCTTTCTTACTCAAAACCATGAGAACTGACTCTATGCCACCAATGACGAATCAGCTGAGAGAGAAATTGGGAAAATGATCCCATTCACTACTTGTCTACACTACTTGGGAATCAATCTAATGAAAGACCTCTGTAATGAAAACTATAGAACACCAAAGAAAGAAATTGAAGAAGACCTTAAAAAATGAAAAGATCTCTCATGTTCTTGGATAGGCAGAATTAATATTGTCAAAATGGTCATACTACCAAAAGCACTATACAGATTTAATGCAATTCCTATTAAAATAGAAATAGAAAGAGCAGTCATGAAACTCATCTGGAAAAATAAGAGGCCCAGAAGAATCAATACAATCCTCAGCAAGGAAAGTGATGCAGGAGACATCACAATATCAGATTTTAAATTATACTACAGAGTTATGATAACAAAAACAGCATGATATTGGCACAAAACCAGACATGAAGACCAATGGTATAGAATAGAAGACACAGAGACCTACCCATATAAATACAGTTAATCTCATACTAGACACGGGCATCACACATACATTGGAGAAAAGATAGCCTCTTCAACAAATGGTGCTGGGAAAACTGGAAATCCATATGGAGTAGAAAGAAATTAAACCCTTATCTCTCACTTTGGACAAATCTCAAAGTGGATCAAGAACCTTGGCATTAGACCAGAGACCACCCTGTGCCTACTAGAAGAAAATGCAGGCCTAACTCTCCTTCATGTTGGCCTAGAAATGGACTTCCTCAAAAAGACTCCTAAAGTACAAGCAGTAAAATAAAAAATCAATACATGGGATGGAATCAAACTAAAAAGCTTCTTCACAGCAAATAAAACAATCAAAAACATGAACAGAGAGCCTACAGAATGGAAGAAAATCTTTACCACCTACACCTCAGATAGAGCATTAATCTCCAGGATATACAAAGAACTCAAAAAAACTTAACACCAAAAACAAATCCCCAAATAACCCAATCAATAAATGGGTAAAGGAACTGAACAAGCTCTTCACAGAAGAAGAAATATGAAAAGTCAAAAAATATATGATAAAACGTGCAACATCTCTAGAAATTGGAGAAATGCAAATCAAAACTACACTGAAATTCCATCTCACTCTAGTCGGAATGGCAATTATCAAGAATGCAAGCAACAATAAATGTTGACGAAGATGTTGGGGAAAAGGTATACTCTTACATTGCTGGTGGGATGGCAAATTGGTACAACCACTGTGGAAAACAGTGTGGAGATTTCTTAGAAAACTTGGAATGGAACCACCACTTGACCCAGTTATCCCACTTCTCTGTTTATACCCAAAGGACTTAACATCAGAATACTAGAGTGATGTACCACATCAGTTTATAGAAGCTCAATTCATAATAGCCAAGCTATGGAAAAAAGCTAGGTGCTCTTCGACAGATGAATGGATAAAAAAAATGTAGTATATATGTATAGATATATGTATATATATATATACACACACACAATGGAATATTACTCAGCCATAAAGAAGAACAAAAATATGGCATTTGCTGGTAAATGGTTAGAACTGGAGAACATCATGCTAAAATAAGCCAATCCCAAAAAAACAAAGGCTGAAAGTTCTCTCTGATATGTGGATGCTAACCCACAAAAAGAAATGGTAGGGAGGGTAGTATAGAAGTTCATTGGATTAGATAAAGGGAATGAAGGGAAGGGAGGCAGGAGGGGAACAGAAAAGACAGTAGAATTAATCAGACAAAACTTTTCTATCCTTGTATATGAATACAAAACCAGGGCAACTCCACAACAAGTACAACTACAAGAATAGGATCCTAATTAGAATAGTATATTGTATATACTTCATGTATGTACAATATATCAAAATACACTATACTATCATGTATATCTAAAAACAACAAATATTTTTAAAAAAAGAATTGATAGTTTGCCCCTTTGCCTCTGCTCTGTGATGCCATTCAGCTCACAAAAAAGAGAAAATAATGCAGGAGTTTGATAGTGGGTATCTCCTCATCACATGACTATTGTCATAATTTAATTTCTGAGAAAAAGTTTTGAGAGGAAAGTGTCCAAGGAATTGTGAGACCAAGTTCTATATTCTGGAGAGATAATGGGATTGTCTCCCAGCTCAGAAGACTTTCAGTATAACAAAATCATCCTTTGCCTTTTAGCTTATCAATCTCTTAAAGAGAATTTAATTGTTTCATTATCAATACATGAAAATACTTCTGTATTTTTCCTGAGAGTAATGAAAAAGATTCTAATACATGAGTGAAGACTTTGCACAAAATTAGTGTTTAATTCTGGGAAACTTCCTTCTCTTTTCAATTGACACCAGCGACTGATGGTTACTGGTCCTAGCGAAACTTCAAAATTAGGAAATGCTTATATAATACAGTATAGATTTCTAAGTCCTAGGAAGGAAAGCCTGGAAAATTTCTGAACTTAGATAAATTCCATGTAGGGAAAAGGTCTTCCTCATAGATGCATCTGGATATTACAGATTCCAGACTTAATCCTCATAGGTGTTTTACTTTATTTATCTGTCCACAAATATAAAACTGTAAGTGATAAATTATTTTCCCACAGTGGAAATTGTTGATGAGAAAATGTATTCCATGAAAATAAAAATTTTAAAATAATGAAATGTTATGTAATTTTTAAAAAATGTGATAGTTTCTCAGATTTAGAAAACCAAAGCTGAGTCAAGGCAAGAGTTTTTATTTCCAAGATCACACTTTTTTTAAGCTGGGATAAAAGAAGTGGAGAGAGACAGAGTGAGAGAGAGAGAGAGAGAGACAGAGAGAGAGAGACAGAGAGAGAGAGACAGAGAGAATATATGCCAGCAAGACAACTCTCCTCTTTTAAAAGGAGCAGAGTTCTCTCTTGATGCTCTTCTGAAAGAGATCTGCCCTGGGCTCCATTGTCTAAATTATGTTTCTGTGATGTGGTCACATTTAACTTCCTGATTATCTCTATTGTCACATTCTAGTTAGTATGAAAGACTAACAGGAAGGGAATCCCATTCCTACCTTTTGGGTATCTGTACAAAGTCATATTTTACTACTGTATTTAATCAGTGGTACTGGTTCGGATGCTTTATAGAAGGATGTCAGAACACAAAAATTTGAATGGTAAGTGGACGTTTTTGCTACTGGCCCTGGGAACTAGTTTCATTAGAACCCAAGAAATAACCCCAACCCGCTGAAGTTAGCATTAGCAAGACCCAGTATGTTCTGTTTCTTTGCCTGTTCAAAGAGGTCAGCAGATACGTGTCAATTTTCTGAAGGGATTGCTCTTGGTTTATTTGTGGCAATTCCATCCTGGTGAGCCTCTTTGTACCCAAGGGATGCCATTAGAGAACCACCAACAAGGGCACCAAAATAATAGGGGCCTAGCCTTTATTTTGGTCAGGGGGCCAAACTTAAGCGAACTATCCAGCTTGTTTTAAAAATAAAAGACAAACAATAAAAAAAACAAAAAGATTTTAAGAACATGGAAACAGTCTCTATTCCAAGCTTTTAAAATTATGTATTTTTGAACTCTAAGGGTTTTTTTGTTGTTATTTTATTTTGATTGTGAATTCTTTCTGCTCAAGAACAGAGCAGTAAATTTGGCTCACTGTCCCAGAAAAGAGGAGAATTTCTGGCAGTGAATAATTGTAACAGCATAATTTCCCAGCTCATGTCTGCCTGCTCTCTCGATTAGACAGACATTTATTTTTTTAAACAAAATCTAGGTACTATATAGTAAGAGGTGGTAATGCTGAATGATAAATAATTAGTTTAAGGACTAATCCTCTAAGCAAGTGACTTTGGTGAGTTAAACTGCCAACTTGGGTATAAACATTACAATCTTATAGTTTGTATATAGTGATTTTCTGCTATCATTATTGAGTTGACAGGGGTCAAAAAGTGGAAAAGATACACAAATAAAGGTCCTAGGGATGTAAATGAGCACTCTTACTCAGAGTAATCCTCGACCACCTCTGCTTCCTCATTCTCTACAGCTCTTCTACAAGTTTTGTTAACAATATCTTAGGAATGAGGAGTGACCACTTAGGAAGGCCCTAAGCAGCTTAGTGCAACTCTGTCTCAAAATTAAAAGGCTGGGGATGTGGCTCAAGTTTACTGCTCTCTTCCCCATTCCTTCTGGCGAGTCTGAAGGACCTTAGAAGGTGGGTGTGGTGGAACACACCTGCAATCCCAGCTCCCAGCAGCTCCGGAGGCTGAGACAGGAGGATGGGGAGCTCAGTGCCAGCCTCAGCAAAAGTGAGGCACTAAGCAACTCAGTGAGACCTTGTCTCTAAATAAAAAACAAAATAGAACTGGGGATGTGGCTCAGTGGTTGAGTACCCCTGAGTTCAATCCTGGTATCAAAAAATAAAATAAAATAAAATAAAGGAACTTAGAAATCACTGCTGTGGCTTCTAAGTGATTTATGCAACACTAGTTTTTCTAATCTCTAATCCTATGGTTTTCTATTTTTAACTGCAGAAACCCCTTGGTACAGTAAAGTTTTATGTGGATGTTCAAAATGAAAACAAAATGGAGATGATTTGTTGGAAGTAAGTTCAGGAGAACCTGGATCAGAGAACAGTTTGAAATCCAAAATTCTACTCCAATTTATTTTCAAATTTTGGTGTGTGTCAAGAATTACCTGAGGGCCGGAACAGACACATTTCCTGTCCTGGTGCCAATGAATGGAGATGGGATTAGATTCAGGAATCTGCATTTTTAACAAACCTCTCCATGTGATCCTAAGCATCGAGTTCCAAATCCATTTTTGAGGAGTACAGCCAGTTCTGTTCAGTCTCTATACCCTGACTGTACCATGTCTTTACTTAGGGAAGCCAAGTGACTGCTCAGATACCAACTCACAGGCATGTATGACTAGAGCTTTCAAAACCTCCCCCCACCTACATCTTAAACTCTTCTTCTGAACATAACCCTCTACTAGCACAGATTGGTCATTCTTCCTTGAATACAACCTGCCTTTTCATACCTGGGTTCCTTTCCATGTTCTCACTTCAATACCATGAGTTTTTTTTTTTCTACTGGGAAATTCCCATAGCTCCTTTTAGGCCCAGGGTAAATATTTCCCCCTCTATAAACCCTTCTCTGATCTCTCCACTTCCAGGGGTAATTAATTACTTCCTCTTTTATGATCTGCAATTTATGGTAGCTCTTATCACTTTGTATCAAAAATCTATAGTTTGTCTGCATTACTAGACTATGGAGTACTTAAAGCCAAAGATATCATCGTAAACATTTTAATTTCCACAGCATTGCAAATACTTTCGTGCATGATAGGTTAATAACAAATATTTGCCCAATTCATTAAGTCATAATTTGCGTTGTGTGTTAGGATAAATTACTGGACATGAGGTCACAAGATGGCTTGCCTTGTTCTTTGCCACTTACTAGAATCATGAGCACAAGAAAATATCTGTATGACAATCAATTTGACAACTTGAATAAAGTTTAAGATTTTTTCCTGAAAATCACAATAGTATTCCAGAACTGACACAAGAAGAAACAAGGGGAAAGTATACCTTCCTATATTAATGTACATACATATATATGAGAAGACATAGCTAATAAAGAAATTGATTTAGTAATTTCTTTTTAAGATCCCACAAAGAAAGCTCCAAGTCATGATGGGTTTTGCTAGTGAATTGTAGCAAACAGTTGAGGAAGAAATAATGCCAATCTCACACGAACACTTTCAGAAAATAGTCTTTGAAATACTTCTGACCTTATTTTATTGCCTATAACATTACCCTGATACCAAAATCTAAATAAAACATTTTAGGAAGACAAAAATTAAAGACCTATAGGATATACACAAAATTTCTTCACAAACTCTAAGTACATGCAACTTACGACATGTAAAATGATATGTCCAAGTGGGGTTTGTTCCAGGAATCTAAGGTTACTATAACACTCAAAAGTCAATCATTATAAAACACAATATTAAAAGACCAAAGGGGGAAAAGCTATATGACTTTTCAATACACAAACCAAAGACATTTCACAGAATTCAATTCCATTCAAGATAAACATTCTCAGAAATACTAGGAAAGAAAAAGAGCTTTCTCAATTAGGAAAAAAAGACATCTATAAAACCCCACAACTAGTCTAATCAATTACAAAATATTAAACAAGTCCCCTTGGATCAAGAGAAACAGAAAAATCTCATCTAAGTGCTTCTACTCAACATCATATGGGATCTACTACCTAACATAGTTAAGTCAAAGGAAGGAACTGAAAGACAAAATATAGACAGAAAGAAGTAAAATTGTTTCTAGTTCAGTGAGACACTTAGTCTCTATAGTTGTAAACTAAGAGCTAGCATTCCACTGTATTTTATACCTCAATAAATTGTAGTCAGTTTTATTGTTGAAATCAGAGGAAATCATTAAACATGGCATTTTAAAACGCAATAATTTTTCAACAATCTCTCTGATAAAAATCATCTCCATGAGAACCAGCTATTGATTTCAGTGCCGGTCATTCTTCAGAAGAAAGTAAACAGTGAAGGTAAGAACTCTTCTGTTTATAGTTAGCAACCTCAGTACAGATACAGAACTAACACACAGTTTACAAATATATGCATTTACATCTATGTGTATTTAAATACCCAAACTTCAGTACCTCTCACAATTGCATTGCATTACTATAGCATATTAAACATTTCTTTGCATTTAACCCTCCAATGTATTTCTCTAATTCATTTTTTTCCTTGGCCCATATTTATTGGATTATTTTTCTGTCTTCTCTTATGCTTCATATATATTTTGAATGAGGTAGAATATAATTTTTAATTGGTAATGGAATATAAAGGAGTAGAGCTACACAAATTGGAGTAATACGATTTAAAAGGAAAGCATTCAATAAAATGTCTTCAGAAAATGCTACAAGTGGATAAGAGAACTAAAATTTGCTTAAGTTTTCACTATATGCTAAAACTCTTCACAGATATTATCTCATTTATGCCTGATGGGACCACTGCAAGAAATGAATGCATGTGTTTGTATCATCATCATCATCACCATCACCATCATCATCATCACCACCATCATCACCATCATCGTCACCATCATCACCATTACCATGTCAAAGAAAAAATGGTTCAGAATGATTTTGAAAAACCTCCCACAATCACACAACTAATAAATGACAAAGTGAATTAAGATTTCAGAGTAAAACCCTTATCTGAAGAATATATAGGTAGAATGATATGATGTCTTCAACTGCTTTTCAGGATTCTACTAGAAGATTAAGGGGAAGAGTGGTGGTAGGGACAACAGATAAACCCAAATCTGCAGTGTTTCTAGATCCTAAACCTGGATCTAGAACTGTGGATAACCATTCCTTATTATTTGAATCTGTATTAAATTGGAGAAAATATCCACTTTATAAAGAAGACCACTTTTCTCTGTTCAGGCATTCCTTTGCACTAATTATCTTCATGAAGGCTTGAGCTGAGTTTTGAATTATGGGGGAAGTTTAAATAGAAAGAAAAGGAAGACAGAAACTGAATCGAAATGTTAACAGATTTTCTATAAAGTAAAAGTAATTGACTTTTTAAAGAAGAGGATATGAGTTGTGGAAGATGGAGGAACAGTATAAAACAAGTTTGGAGGGGTTGGGGTTGTAGCTCAGTGGTTGAGCGCTTGCCTTGAATGTATGAGGCACTGGGTTCGATCCTCAGTACCACATAAAAAAAAATAAATAAAATGAAGACATTGTGTCCATCTACAACTAAAAATTTTTTTTAAATATTAAAAAAAACAAGTTTGGAATGTTGGGATAATTTCAAATGTTGAAAACCATGCAAAAAGCAATATAACTCTTTATTCTAATTCTAAACTCTATCTTCATCCATTATTGAAGTATTTATTGAGGATCATCATAGGCCTGGAAAAACACTTTAGATCAAGTACAGTAGCAGCAAATATCACAGAACAAAAATAAGCACACATCTTTTCCCAAAATAGGGATCTCAGAGTGGTAAAAAGCAGATGAATATTACATTTGTGACAAGTAATTCCTAATTTGACAGTATTTCAGTATAACCAAAATTTGGTCTCTTTTTTGTAGTGTACTCTTTTGTGACTTGGGAGATATCAAATAATATGAAATGCTTGTACTTCTGGATTTACCAGGATTCAGTGAGAGAAAAAGAACGGTGTATTGGGAAGAACTTCAGAGTTGGTCAGACTAGAGACTGAACTTCATAATTATTCTGCCATTAACTTGGACAATTAATTCCTCTCCATGTGTAAAATGGAATAAAACTTCCTCAAAGTTTGGTGTCCTTAAATAAACAAAAATGCTACATGGAAAGTTAATGCAAGAGTATAGTATAGTAACTTAGTATAGTAACTGGCTCTCAGAAATCTTTAATCCCGAGTTACATATTCTGACCCATTGTCACATTTGAGAAGCTATTTGATAAGCAACTCCTTCTGTAAGGACAATGAAAGGTGATGGCAGTGAGTCCCATCAGACCCCACACCTTCTTCCTTCTGTGAAATGTACTTACACTGATCACTTGTCCCCTTAGAGCTGAGGAGAGCCAAATACCTTTGAAGACAAATTTAAAAAGTGACCCCCAGTTCCTAAGTCCCATCCTAACAGAATGCTTGACAATCAGAGAGACTCGTTATTTCATCTTTCAAAGTCTATAAAACACACACATCCCTTTGTACACCTGCTAATATAAGAGACCACAGATGAGTACTCTTATGCAAGTTTCTGAATATATACCTTTCCTAAACTGTCTTAGACTTTAAATTTTGTTCTTCAACACAGTAAGGGCCATTTTGTCCTGGCTCTGAACATAGGGCATCCCAGAACATTTTTCCTTCTCACCAAAAGAAGTTGTGAAGTCAAAAAAGCATCCCAAGTATGTTTGACATTGTATGTGATATGTATTCCATACCTTATGGGATCACATGATCATTAGTACACTGAAGGAATTTGATGAAGGCACCTTTTAATTAAGCTGTTGTATTCCAAGTTTCTTCCATGCCACCGAATCCCTTCTCTCCCCCAGTAATGTTACAGTAAACTAACTGCCAATGTCTTTGTTCTGAGGTCACTCTCACATGACTTAGTAATGCAGCAAGAGACTACTAACTAACCAGTTAGAATAACAGAGGTGCAGGAAGAGGCAAAGACATGTTTATAAGGAAGGGGTGACAGAAGAGAAGAAATAAAAGATAATGGAATGATTAGGGTACACTTGGGAAGGAAAAGTATACTGGAAGCCATTGCAAAAGTCTTTTAGTTCAAAATCCTATTAGGTCTAGGGGTCATACATGAAATGTCAGTTATTTTAGAACAAATGAAGTTGAGCACCTTTCCTAATCTTTTCTCTAAACTAGTTTTTGGTCATCCTTTAGGCCTATCTGAGGGCAAATTTCAAACTAGAGCTTTAATGCTGTCTGGCTTTGAAGAGCACTTAAGCTTATAAAAGAAATAAATTGGTACATTGCAATGTCGAGCTAAATAGATGATTTATTGACACTTTTTCAGAACTACTCTAGGTTATTTTTCATGGCATGTTTCCAAATGGAATAACACCAAGGTATTTATATAGGCTCCAATTTCTACACTACTCCCATATCTGGCATGAAGTATTTTTATAGCATATAACCTTTCCCTACGAACTAGCATCTGGTCATCTTTTAAGCTGAAAATTGATCAGCATCTGAGTATTTGAAGATGTATCCTTATACCAAGCAATTTACATGCTGCAGGCAAATGACTTCACAATTTCTTTGCATTTTTCTATTGTTCTGTTTTGGGCAAATTTAGGAGACCAGATAACTTCCATGTACCACATATAGGTGAGGATAAGCATGAATCTTGCTATATTAGAATTCTCCAGAGAATAAGTTGTGTGTATGTGCATATATATACAAACACCCTCATGGCAGCTATCACACACACATACACAGCTATATAAAGAGATATTCATTACAAGAGATTGCTTGTGCAATACAAAGGCTAAGAAGTCTCACAATCTGTCATGTGCAGAAAGAGGTCCCAGAATGTTGTTGGCATAGCTCCAGTCCAAACACGAAAGTCTTAAGAGTCAAGCATGTTAATGTCCATGGACAAAACATGATGTTCAAGTGCAAGCAGAGAAAGCAAATCTGCCTTTTCTCTTATCTTTTTGTTCTGTTCAGGCCCTCAATGGATTGGATGTTGCCCACCTGCATTGGTAAGTGTAGATCTTTACTGAATCTATAGGTTCCATGCTAATCTCTTCCAGAAGTACCCTCAAAGACACACAAAAAAATAAAGTTTTACCAGCTACTTGGATATCCCTTAAACAGTTATGTTGACACACAAAATTAACCAACACACTTGCTAAGTTGCATTGCATACTCAAAAGTCCTGCTGAATAAAAAAGCCCTCTCGTTTATTCATTCACTCACTCAATCAATCAATTAAAATTGACTATGTACCTACTGAGTGGAAGGCACTATTGTAGATACTGAATAAAATAAAAAGATGAAACATTGCAGCCTTAGAATCAAAATCATGCACGTGAACATAAATTTTAAAAGGATAAAAGAAACATTAATAAAATATTAGGAGTAGCTCCTAATAGGTGCCCCCCCCGAATTCCTTCTGAGAGGCCCTTTTATTTACAAAATTTCTTGCTTTGCATTCTTGACTTGGATATAATTATAAGTCTCATCTTCTAAGTCCAATCTCCTTCTCTTTCTCATCATTATTGATACTGGGAATTGGGAACTTGGGCTCACCTTGCCCTTCCTTATTGCCTCTTCTTCTAATTTTGCAGCACACTTAGAGCATGGTTTTCATACCTTATTACCCAATAGAGGCTCTCTCCCACTGTCTTACACCCTAGACCAGTGATCTGCAAACTTTTCTGCCAAGAGCTGGATGACAAATATTTTGTGCTTTATGGATAATACCCTCTCTGTTGCAGCCACTTCACTCTTTGATTATAGGCAGAAGCAAACCTAGACAATGTGTACATAAAGGAGCACAGCTGTATTTTTTAAAACCTTTAAGGTCACAAAAATTCAAATATTATTTAATATCTAGCATGTCACAAAAATGATCCTGTTGATTTTTTTTTCAATATTTAAAAATTCAAAAAACCTTCTCATGTCACAGGCCATATACAAGTAGGCATCAGACTGAATTTGGCCCATTGTTTGCTGACCCTTCTAGAGCATATAGGGAGAAGAGTGGCCCCAGGGATGCAGGCAAGGTGGGGAGAATGAGAGAGAAAGAAAGGGCAGTGGATAAGAAGTTATATTTTTAAACCCACTGGGAAGTTCAATCTAATAATGCCCCTGATCAGGGCTTATGGGATTTAATTCATGCAGAGTGGCATGGTAGAACAGGCAAACTTTCTGTGAGACCTGGTAACTTATCTCATAAAATTTTGTGCATCAAAGTTCAGTTTGCGCTAGCTGTTATTTAGCAAAACTCTGATTTAATTTGTTCATGGTCATGTAGGGTGACTTCCCAATCTTTCTTATAGTTGCGGCCATGTAACTATTGTCACAATACTCAAGTGAGATGAATCACTCTAAGAGTGTAGTTCTCCTCCATGCTCTCTCCCCCCTCCCATCAGCTGAATGTCATTAATGGTGGAGTTCCAATAAATGGTGGAGCCACAGAATTGAAGGAGGTTTCATCCCTTAAGGACTGCCTATAGAGGAGCTACGCATCAACCAGGAACATCTATCCTAGACCATCATAAAAGGAGTAAATACACATCTCTTGCATTTGAACAATTATATATACAGTCATCCCTCCTTATCCTCTGGTCTGTATTCATAGATTTAACCAACAGCAGATCAAAAGTATCCCCCCCACCCAAATGTGCCTGTGTAGAACATGTAAAGTCTCTTATGTCATTACTCTTAACAACCTAGTATTACAACTGTTTACATAATACTGACATTGTAGTTGTTACCAAAATTATCTAGAGATGAATTAAAGGTTATAGGAGGATTGTGTAGTTTATACTATAATATGTTAACTAAGGAATTTGAACATCCATGGATTTTGGTAATCACAAAAGTCCTTGAATCAAATCCTCTAAGGATACCAAGAAATGACTCTGTGTGTGTGTGTGTGCACGCACACGTGTGTGTGTGTGTGTTTAGAGTGTTTGTCATAGCATCTAACACAATCCTAGTTGGCACAGTTGTTAAAGGATGAGGTCACGTCTTATTAATATTTGTGCTTCTGGCATTGACTCAGTACTTGGCATATAATTGTAAAGGACTAACATACTAAAAGAAAGCATCATTACCATTTGATATTCTCCCATCTTCTACTAAGATCTTTTTATCTTCTTTCCTAAGTGATTACCAAAATAAGTGAAATAAGTTATTCTCAGGTGTAAATTAGTGAGAATAGTTTATCATATGACTTTCATTCACTGAATGTAAAATATGTCTTCATATTTTTAAAGGAATATGTAGGGCTTACCATGAAAAAGAATCACAGAATTTTTTACATCAATAAAAGCTTAAGTGAGCTCTGTTTTTGAGATCCATAACATAGACAACTGAATCTCACCTAAACAGACCAGCAGAAGCAGCCACATGAAGAAGGAAGGATCTAGAATATTTTCCAAAGCATTCAACCTACAAAAAAAAAAATTAACATCCAGTTACACTGTCATGAAGTCCTCATGGTTCTGAAATTTCTCTTCTCATCCTAATACTTCCATGCTTCATTTTCAGAGACATGATACATTTTAGATTTTGAAAGGACTTGGATGTCAACAGGTCCAATTTTTTACTTTTAGAGAAAAGCATATTGCCACTATCACAAATATAATCTTAAACACAGTCAAAGAATTATACCCCCTGTCTTCCCTTCGCCAGGCTAAGTTATCCCAATTCCTATAGGAATTTTTTGCAAATATGTTTTAATCCATTAATCTTTTTCATTTTTCCCTCAGTTGTTCACTCTTTCTCAAGTTTCAAGGTTCAAAAAGGGACATGAGATTCTAAATAAAGACATACCCACCAAGGCCAGCCAGACCTATGTATAGACATAGCTGAAAGCTGCCAGCCTGGTTTGATTGGAGATGCAGAATAGCTCCCAGTTCTCCCCTTCTGCAGCCCTGCTCACCCAGCCAAAAATAGCTGCCCTATCTTTCCTGCCAACGCCGTTTCCCATCACTGAAGGAACTTGGGAAAGGGAGCTGAGGAAAGGCAACTATTATTTCTTAAGAAAGTGCACTTGAACCTTTTCTAGATACATTATTTAATTTAAATTCCACAAGTGTCCTAAGAAACTACTATGCATATAATACTAAGAGCACAACTGGTATTTAGTAAAAGATAAAAACAAAAGCTCCCTCGTCAGACAGACCTAGGTTTAAATTCTAGTTCCAACATTTACTGACTGTGAGACCTTAGTTAATTTGTTTATCCTCCTTAAGGCTCAGGTTCCTGATCTCTGTAATTTATTTTACCTACAGTGTAGAATGTTGTGGTGAACAAATGGGTAACCTAGGAGCCTAAGCCAGTGCCTGCCTCCTGCCAAAAAATGTACTCAGTATAAGTGAGCTACTATTATCATCATCCCCCTTTTATCCATAAGCAAATTGAGAGTCACAGCGGTTAAAGGATTTGCCTCTGACCTCAGAATTAGGAAGTGGTAGAGAACTTCTGACCATCGCCCTATCTCCAGAGCTTGTGTGCTTTCCAATGCTGTTTCCAGAAGACTTTTCTCTGCTTAATTTGAGTTGCCTGGAAAGGCATCAGAGTGCCATCACCACAACATGAGAATCCAACTTTGGAGTTAAATATGCAGCCGTGAGGTGGTGTACAAAGGAACTTAGAGAAATCTTCAGAATTGGAAAGAATGAGTCAGAGAGCAAGTTTACAAGAAAATGTGGCCCAAAAGGAAGGCAGCAGCATAGGACCCCCAGAGAGTTACACAGCCCAGTGCTGCTGGTCATGGACATCAGAAGCATTTGAAAACTGCTCTTCAAAAGCAGTTTGGGGCAATGTTGAAAGAAGATGTCACCTAAGTTGCCACAGCTCCTACTCTGACTTGGCCCTGCTTTGAGAAGCATGTTATCTTTTCAAACTGATACAGGACAAAAAGATCCAGGAAAGCTAGGTACCTAAGTTCAGGGAAAATCTGAGGAAGGGAAGCCGGAGGGGGAGCTGCTCTGTTTAGTTCCTCAGTGTTAGCTGTCAACTCTGGAGTCTGAGGCTGGAGGTGATATTCTTCATGCTGCGTAGTACGCATTGTACAGTGGTGCAAAACGTAGGGGCGAGTTCCTGACTCCACAGCTGGGCACGCAGGGTTCATATCCTGCTTACTTTATGTCCAGCTGTGTGATTCTGTGTAAGTTGCTCCATTCTCTGTGCTTCAGTTTCAAGACCCAAAAGGAGCATTATGGCTTCAGGACCAGTCTCTTCCCTTGTGGATGCTGCTCTGTTATGTGGAAAGGTGTGATTTAAAAAGAAGCACAGTGACCTGACAAATGGTGATTTCCAGATAAATCTAAAATTTTCTTATACTTACTTTAAAGGCAAGATTTTGACATTGGGCTTTGTCTTCACCCAATAGTTGAATGGCCATCTGCATGTGACCGATATTGTCATTAGTAACAAAAAAGGCAAAATATCAAATTAATTCCTCATTATACAGAAGGGAACAGATTAAATAAGTGGGTAGGACAAATGTATAGCACCCTCATTTTCTTTCCAAAGATGCACTGGGCAAATTATCTGTCAAACTGCAACAGCCCAGAGCAGATACTCATACTGAATTAACAAAGGCATTACCATGATTTTTTATCCTTTCCACCTTATCCTATCCTTGGAGTGGTAGAGGGACCTTGTCTAAGACAATAAAAGGTCCCCTTGGAAAAATCAATATCCCATCTTTGGTGATTGCATAGCTGAGGAAATGGATATAAAGGCAAAGAGATGAATAAAAGGAACCAGCAGATCTCTGCATAAAAGATGGTAGAGACTTGCTTATTTGTGGAAGAATCTGCCTTTCAAATTATAAAACATTTAGAAAAGTGTTTCTCTTGCTTCTTATTGCTAACTGAATTGACATTTGCTGTGTGTGTGTGTGCGCGCGTGCTCGCGTGCGTGCATGCGTGTGCACACAACCATGTTTGCAAACGTGCAGCTATGGCTACTGATTGGACTTGAACAACTAAGCATGTCTGCAACTCAAACTGGTGGAGGTACCTTGAAAAAATATAAACTTGGAAAGGCTATAATCACCAAGCACTCTGGGAGGATTTGTAGTACCAGTAGTCACATGGAATTGTACTGTGCAACATCTGGAGTATTGCTCTGGACATATTGAATCAGAACTCAGGAGATATCAATATTAAACATCTGAAACTGCCATTTTCATAGGTCAAAATGTACTAACATCAGCTGTTTTCTATGGTTCAGTTGCATGTACTCATTAGGATAATGGAGGTGAATCCTGGGCTGAGGGCAATCTCAATGAAAAGGAAGGAAAGTTTCCTAAGTGAGGGATTCTACTAACAGGAAAAAAAAGGTAGTTCTGACACAGAGAAACATGGATTTGTGATTATAAGGTTGGGATAAATATAGCTGGAAAATACCTAGGAGAAACTTGGCATGAAAGGTTTCCTAATTGGAGGATTCTCTTGAAACATAGGAAATCTCAAACTAGGTATAATTTTGAATGTCTCCTCCTATATTGAAATTCCTTTGCTTCCCACCCATCACCAGCCTTTGTCCACCTCAGAATGTGTATCCTTTGGGTCAGTGTGGAAGGATGTGACTAGAAGTAACTCAACTTGAATATGAGATCACTGACTCTCCCAAACAGTCTAGACTTACAATCCCTAATGGAGAGAAGAAATAAAGTTGTGAGTCAAAGCATATCTCTACTGACCAAAATAAGTGGTCAAATATTGTATTTGTTTAATTTTCTCTGAAATGTAAGTATCCCTACAGGATCAGATCATTTATTGAAGATGCTATTTTTTCCTTCCTCCTTAGCACAGGGCTTTGTTAGAAAGGGAAAAGAGATGACCCTCAGGACTCAAGGTGGGGGAAATGTTTTCATGAGGAGCTGCCTTCTCACTATTTAAAACTCAGATCAAATTTGTTCATTCTATGTCCCAGCACAGTGAGGAGAATGCATTCAGCCATAATTCAGCCATTTAGATGAAGGAGTTCACAGTGATCATTCTGCCTCCACACACTGAGGTGGCTCAGCTTTGAAGAGCCCCTAAAGGGCTTGAAGAAAGCCAATGTTCATTGGTGCTGCTTTTACCTGAAACACAAAAAGTCAACTCAACCCATGGATCCACATATCTACAAAATCTCAGCCCACCTCCAGAGGACTCTCAATGAGCAGTACTTGCTCAGGTGGAAGCAGGACAGAACCAGGGTGGAAGGTGCTGGGGGAAAGTGATTGCCCTTGGGAAATGGCGGTGGGAAAGGGAGAGCTAGAGTCTTCCCCTTGGGAGGAAAGTAGGCACTTCCAGAGGCCACAGCAGCCTCTAAAATTACAGATCACCTTTGTTATCATCTCAAACCCTGAAAATAAGGCTAACCAAGTTGGGCTGACCTAAGGGCCACAGTTCTAGAACTTCAGCCAGTGTCAACATGAGGCTAGTGACTGTGATGGCCACAGGCATGAGCAGGAATGAAGACATCCTCTGTCTAAAAAGTACCCAATACCACAGGCCTAATGCCCAAACCCCCAAATCTGTCTGGTTTTTACTGAGCCTTGAAATAATGGATTTAACAGATCATAAATCATCTTCCCCAAACTGGGAAATTCGTAGATGAACCTAGAAGGGAACACTCTATAACCTTCAGAAATATAGGATCCCACAAAAAGCTATTTGCCCTATTATTATTATTATTATTATTATTATTATTATTATTATTAGTCCATTGCATTTCATGGTATTTATATATGCACTCCGGGCCTTCCTATTCATTCATTCAAGGCAATCCTTAAAACAAAAACAATATCTTAAATATCATTCATCACTGTGCCTGTGGTAAAGTCTGACACATACTAGAAGCCCATGTATTTTTATTGAAGAGATGAATGAATGGATGTTCAACTCCATAGCAGTGATGAAAAGATGTCCTGTTTTGACATTGAATACTGTATATTACTTTCTTTTACCTTTAAAAATATGGAGAGCTCCTTCTTCAATTAAGAGAGATGATATGTGTTTATTGCATTATAGCCTAATGTTCATATTTGGTACCAAGAATACTGGAGTGAGAGAAAATACAAAAGAAAAAGAAAGACAAACACTCCCTGCCAAGACCCATCATCCATGAATTAAAAATACTTTCCCATCTTACTACATGGCAGCTGCTCGTCTGTGTGCTCTTATACGGCTTTCTACTTGAAGAAGAGTGTAATAAATGATCTGAGGTCAAACAAGGTCCCCCAAAAATCTAAAATAGCTCTTAGTAACACAAGCCTCAATAGGATCTTGAGGAGCTTTATGAGAGAGAAACAGTAGATTCTCTCCTACCTTCTTATTTTTTTTTTAGGGAGTCTGAAAACAGTTTTTTTCTCTAACTAGAAAAAAAACATAAAAAGGTGGCAGAATAAGGCATAAGGGATGCTATGGGTATGAACCCAAAGAAGATTATACAATAGAAAGAATGTGCTGCTTTCAGGCCAGAGAAGGTAAAATAGGTTCAGGGAAAAATGTAACAAAAAAAATTTTTTTTAAACAAAAAAATCCTGTGCAATGAGTAAGCAGTTCAGAGATTCAGATTTTATAGTTAAGAAAGTTCAAGAATGCTAGCCAAGTAAAGATAAGGGACTGCCAGGAAAAGTAATATCCAATAAGAGTAAAGAGGAAAAAAAAACAGGTACATTGTTTCAATTTGCCTCTCCACACTGAGAGTTTTGTAGAACTTTAGAAAGCACATTGGAGATTTATTTTTTGTTTTCAGAATTCTGTAATTTTGAAAAGCCACAATCACTGTCAGCAGCACCCTCAGTATTACATAAGAAAAAGTCCATAATAGAAATTTTAAAGGAAAGTTTAAAATGTCTGCTAAGCTTCACTATGTATATAGAAAGAAAAGACCACTTCAGCTCTAAGTCTGAAATACTATTTATCAAAGGATAATGACATCAGCCATGGATATGACAGATTATTTGAACCAAATACATTAAGTGACTTGCTCACATTTTTGTTTGTTGACCTTCTGAGTATTTCAAGGAAGGAATATCATATTGCTGGGAGCCATCAGCCAAGTAGGTATGACAATTTCCTTGCCAGCGTACCCCCATGTTTCTTTAGTGGAAGGACTCATGGAAATAGGACATTTTGCAGGACATTGCATGTAAGGTGACCTTGCTCAAGGACCAGGGCGGATCCGTGTTTAGGGTGTTCCTGGTTTTGCATAATAGGAGATTAGGGTGTTCCCCCTTTAGAATAGGGCGTATCCTGTTGCTGAGTTCCTCTTGAGTTCTTAGGGTCAGACAATGTATTTTGGGAGACAGAAGCCCAGGAGTAGTGGATTTGGGCAGAGTGTGGATTTGGGCAGAGAGTGGATTTGGGCAGAGAACGTGGATTCCCCCAGAACGTGTTTGTAGACTGCCGCTGTGAGATCGGGAATAAAGAATTGCTGTTTGAATCTACAAACTGTGTGGTGGCTCGTGATTTGTGCCCAGCCAGAGACTGCGGCATCATATGAATAATTTCCTATTGCTCTAATTCTCCCCCCTAAATATTTAATAGAGTCAACCATATAGTCCATGGTCCTGCCCTCCCAAGCACGTAATTATCTATTTCTATGCGAACAAGAATTAGTAGCTTTTGATTGCTTTATTGTTCATATCAACAATGTTAACAAAACACGTTCCAAATGGTGACCCTAAACTAAACACAAATTTCAACACAGCCACACTAATCAAACCTGACTACATGAATTGTGAAAAATATAAAACTAAAACATGCCTTTGTATTAAATAAGCTGAAGCTAACACTGTCATCAATAGTATGAACAGAGTAATCCAAAAGATAATCAAGGGTAGTTAATACAGTTTAAAACTTGGAAGAATCAAGAGATATTTCAGCATGTCTATCATAAACATTAACAATGTATAGGTAAATGGGATCAGCTCAAATTTGGGTCATTAGCAAAACTAACTTAGGCTAGATCCCTTGGGTTAGAGGTAGTGACTCCTAGTAAAAAAACAACAGCACAGAAAATAATAATAGAAAGGTAGACAAATAAGAATAAAACAAGAAAAATCTCTGAGATTATGATTTAGAAGACTGACATTCTTTCCATAACAAAATATGTTACAAGCTTGACTAATTATTTTGTTGTATTTTTTAGCATCTTTTTATTAGAACATCAAAAATAAAGATTTACATTTATTAACTCACATTATTCTCATGAGGAAAATATTTGTAGAATATTGCCATTCTTATTTTATAATAAAAAAGTACATATGAAGATTGCTCTGAAGATCTAATTTTAGACAATCTGGGTACAGAATACAATTAGTATTGATACCATCGTTATGTAAACATAATGGGTTTACTTTTTTCATTGGTAGCATCAGGCAATTGCCCTGCAAATATTTTTCTTCAAAATACTCTTTGTTCTAAGAACAAATCTAGGTAGTACTTGAAGCTAGAATTATTATAGATACCAGGCATTCTTTCTCGGTTTCTGTGATTCCTATTAGTATCTCTGAACAAACATCAATAATGTCTATATCTTGAGAAGGCTAAATTTGAATTGAAAATTACTAGTTTTATTATAATCACTTACAGACTTTTAAATTAAGCTGTAAATATTTTCAATAATGGATTTCACTCTGGTTTGAAACTTTTAGTTTTATAAGCATTTCCTTTCTCTGCTTGCCCATGCTATGGCTAATTCAATATAGTTATAGAATAGGATTTCATGCTTCTCCCAAATAAGCAAGAATTAAAGACACAATCCATGGGCAAAAGCTCATTATTGCCAGCTTGTTGGAATTTAAACATTAATTTAAATTGATAACCCTAATCAGCTTAACTGCCTCATTCATTCTAAAACTACTCTTATACTTCAGTAGCTTTCCTTCAAAGTTCTAGAAGTCTGAATCTGATGACCCAGGTTCTCTCTGAGATTGTCATCAACTGCTGTTTTCATGCAAAGACAAGTCCAATGAGTTATCATCATTACATCTGTGCTTAGATGGTTCCAAGAGAAAAGTTTTACTTCAATACAACTTTATCAGCATCATATATTTGATATAGGTTAATACAGATGCAGAAAATGATGCAGTCTTTGTAGAAAACAGTATGGAAGCTCTTCAAAAATTCAAACACTATATGATTGAACAATTCTGTTTCTGTGTATATATGCAAAAGATGGAAAACAAGGATTTGGAAAAAGATTCATACACAAATGTTTATAGAACATTTCCTATGATAGCCCAAAGGCAGAAACCATCTGAATGTCCATAGATAGAAACAAAAGCTGGTATACCCATGCAATGGAACATTTTTCAGTCTTAAAAGAAATGAAATTCTGATACCTGCTACATAGTGGATGCACCTTGGAAAAAGTACGCTAAGTGAAAAGAGTCAGTCTCAAAAAGATAAATATTATATGATCCCATTTATATGAGGTACCTAGAAATATCAAATTCATAGAGTCAAAACGTAGAATGATGGTTTCCAAGGGTTGGCAGGAGGGGGCAGTCGGAAGTTATAGTTTAATGGGATATAGGGTTTCAGTTTGAAAGATGAAAAAGTTTCAGGTGGTGATGGTTGCACAATACTGTGGATATATGTAGTGACATAGAACTGTGTAGCTAAAAATGGTTAAAATTCTAAATATTATGTTATCACAATAAAAAAATATTCAAAGGAATAGCAGTTTTATTGTTAATCATTTTTATTCTTCTCATCTGGGAAAATTGAGTAGATTCTGTTTTTCAATATTGTCCCATGCCAGCAATTGCTGGGAAATAAATTTGATGTTCCAAGCAATTCTCCTGTGGTTTTAAAAAGAAATGAAGGGAAAGAAACAACTGGTTTAGAAGCAGTCTTAGCACCCTCAACAAAAGCTCTCAATAACTATTACACATTTAAGATGCACTAAACACAGGCACCATAAGCTAGCCACCATAACCTAGCCTCCCTTGATAATGGGCCAGACATGTTCATTTTATAGTTCTTGCCAATTCCATGAGTTCATGGATTCAGAAGTCTTGTTTGCTTCATAAAGAAAGAGGCCCTCAGATCAGCATTAGCATCAAATAAAATGGATTGGCAATGAAATAATGTGGAAGTTAAAATTTGAAATTCTACAGCAAAATAGCCCTGGATGAAATTCAAGGAATTTTCCAGCTAAATCAGAAAGGAAAAAAGTTCTACCATACTATTAATAATAAAGACAATGTTGAGATAAATTATCCAGATTGCCTTTCATACTGATTAAATTGCCTTATTGAGTATGAAACTTGGCCCAGTTCATCCATAGCTGAAGACTAATAAAATCACAGAATGCCTAAAGAGAAGGAACCAGAAAGATCATCTTACTCTATCACACCATTTTAGAGATAAGAAAGCTGAGAGTTGAAGCCTTTAAATGACTGGCTTAAAGATGTAAAACAGAGTCTAATCAGAACCCAAGTCATTGAATCATCTAGCTGGTTCCTTCCAAATTATACAAAATTAGTTAATAATTGTTCCAAAGGAAGAAAGATTAAATTGGGAGAATAAGAGTCAGATTGAAAAACAAAAGGAGGACTGTAGTTGCAACATTTAGTTATTTGAAAATATTATGTTAAATATATTTAATGCAAAATATTACAAAGTATCATAAAATTTTTAAATTATCATAATACCACAAAGAATATTATGATGAGCATATTCTATAAATACTAATGTATAAACCCAGATATTTTAGGAATTATGTTTCTATGTTCATTGATAACTTATGTTCTTTTAAAAAATCAATTAGAAAGGAAGACATAATGAAATCATTAATGTTTGGGATTCTGATTTTTATATTTTAGTAATATTTCTATTGTAAATACATAATCAAAAAAATCATCTGCTTCAAGAAAAACCCCACATCTTTAGAATAACTGTAGATTCATGAACAAACTCAAGACACCTTTTTATCATTCATTCTAATTAAATTTCCAAATTTCCCTAACACAGACAGACTAAGGAGAAAGGAAAGGAGAGTGTGATTGTGTGAGATTTCTAACCTCTCAACAATGTATTTTCAGATATTTGGAATGCCTATTACTTGTTGGTGTAAATTCATTTGAAAAGGAAAATCAGAGTATCTCAGGAATTAATGTTGTTCTCCAGTATTGTTTAAAAAAAAACAGAAATAAAAAGTTCAAGTTGTCCAGGAGCTATCAAAGACAGCAGAGCACACCAGCTGCTGGCCCCTGATTTATGTATTAATCCCATTTGTCTGTATATCCTCACTTGATGGAAATATTCAATATTGCTCCTAAAAAAGTCTTCAGCATTAGTCATCACCCTGAGGAGAGAACATTCACAATTTCACAGCTGATTGTTAATTGCCAAGAACTCAAACCTAGACCTTCTGCCTCACAAGTCAAACACAGCCTTTTCCCAATACATCTCACTCTTTAGTTTAAAAACAAAGTGTGTGTGTGTGTGTGTGTGTGTGTGTGTGTATCTGAAAGTCTTATAAATTGGGCAATATTGTTTACACTACAGGCAATTTTTAAAATTTTGAATTTCATAGGAAATGTGACAATATCAGATATGAAATTTGTTTTTCTTGGTAAAATACATTTCCATGTCATAGAAAAGGCTAATATAAAAATCTAATTTGATGGATGATATCTGGCTCCTTTCGTCATGCTGAGACTCGAGTCTTTTGTCTTTAAATACAATGTCTCTAAAACATCTGCTTTTAACTAGAATTCAACTAAGGACTAGCCAGAGCATTTGATGGGATATATTTATTTCTAGCACTAATGCTTTCTTAGAGGTTTCCATCTCTTCTCCTCTCCCTCCTTCTATTCTTCATTGCTCTCAATACCTTTCTCCCACAGTTCTAACATTTTACCTCTAGGATACAACTCCCTCCCTTTCTACCTGCTTTCCTTCCCAGTCTATTGTTACAAACAATCTTGGAATCGATCTTTTAATCTTCCAAGGACCTTCGCAACAATCAAGTCTCCCTCTTACGTGGATTGCTGCCAAACCACTACCAAATCTCACATGCTGCTCATCCAGGATCCTCCTCAGTGCCACTGTTGTGCCTTCACAGTTCCTTAAGTAGACATGAGTCACTGCTTCTATGCAAACTGCCTTCAGCCTGAGCAAGCAACAACTGGACCAAAGCACAAACCCCAACGTGCAAACCCCATCTGTTTGTACAGCTAAAACATCAGCTGTGGCAGGAAATGCAGTGAGTCAGAAATGAATCTAGGTTATTGACTTACAGTAAGGTTTCAAGAAGCATGTTTCTGGGTACCCAAAGAGGTAGTCCTGACAACTCTGTAAATAGATATATTCTTCACTGTCCAGTTGAAGAAACTGTAACTCAAAGATCCTTGGAGTGACTAATTTGGGCCAGTCTCTTTAAATGGAGATAGCCCACTATGAAAAATTTTAGTAATTGCATGGCATTTCAGTTTGTGGGTAAGGTCTCCACCAGCAGTCACTCAGGACAACCTCCTGCCATCCATGTAGATGCCCTGCTCCTCCTCCCCTGCCTATGCTGATTTTCTGACTCCCGCCCCTTGGGCTTTGTTCTCCCCCTTAAGATATTCACCACAGGCTCCCTTGTCTGTTAACCTTTACTGGCTAAGCCATTCTAGACACCCTTTCATAGGAAAGCAATAGCATTATTCATGCCCTGACTTTAAAAGATGTATTATCTAAGACATCATAAAACTCACCTCCCTCTTAGTTAATAAGTATGGGAACTGGAATTAAAACCTGCTGGGGCCAATAGACACACACAATCTCACACCACAGCTCCATGTTCTTTCAGCCACTCCATGCAATGGTTATTAACAGCAGTTCCTTTTTATATTACTATGGAAATTATTTTGCTTTTTTAAAGAAATTTAAAACTGCAGCAATTACTATATTAAAAGTGATAATAATAAGTTGCTAGCATTTGATGTGCTTAGAATCAAGCTCTAAGCTATGTACTTTACAAATATCTAATTTAATCTTTATAAAAAACATGAAGTAGATGTTTTCTTAACTTAAATACATAAACCTCACTATTAAAGAGATAAGAGTCTGACAACAACTCTTTGAAGACCGTCACTGGATCTCAAAGGACCACATGCAGAATCTTCAAAAAGTGATTTACATATTTGCAAAAATTTGTATAATTTAGATTATAGACATGAGGAAAAAGGTAAATGGTATAAAAGAAATCCATTCAGCTTGTGGACAATCTTTCTGAACAATTATGTATAATATTTTACTTTCACCCCTACAAAAAATTAAATTTATGTACCATAAATGTGCAAGAAAATGGACCAAAAGAAAAGTTTTTATTCTGTATTTGCAAGATGAGTTTGAATCATTTCTATTCTACCTAAAGTCTTGGCTAAGGACTACAAGTTTTTAAAAGCAATATAGGAGTTAAAATTTAGATCTGGGTTGGCCTCCAGCACCACATGTGTTAAATAATGCATGAAAGTTTAAAGGTGAAATGATTGGATTCTGAGAGCTAACTTAGTCAATGTATTAATTCACTGAAATGGATTAACTGGGTGGTGGCTATAGGCAAGTAGGGCATGATTGGTTGGGGTGGATCACTGGTGTATGCCTGTGGGGTTTATATTCTGTCCTGATTAGCAGCTCTCTCCTCTCTCTGATTACCATATCCTGAGATCCTTGCCTCTACCACGCCCTTCCACCTTCTGCCTCATCTCTGGCACAGGGCAATGGAGTTGGGTATCTATGAACTGAGACCTCTGAAACCATGAGCACCAAATAAACTTTTTTCCTGTAGAATAGTTCTTGTCAGGTCTTTTGGTCACAGCAATGTAAATGCTGGCTAAAATAAATAAATAAATAAATAAATAAGAGTTTTATTAAAACTAAATATTTGAATGTACAGTAAAAACACCCATATTTATATATCTACAACTAACACTGCCTTCAGTACAGATTATATTAAACTGAAGGTTCACTTGGACATGTTTCCATATAAGCTAAGTGAAATGTGTTATTGTGGATAAGGGGGCTGGGAAGATATTTCCATGTTGATAAAAGTAATTGTTGACTGAGCCCAACAAAGTTACCAGACAAGGGAGAGAGTGCTATAATAATTTTAAATTTATCAATGAATTTTTTAATTACTACAAATATAATTGGATATGAAGATATACACATAACCCTCCAATCTAAAAGCACAAGCTTTAAGTAGTAGGTCAAACCACATTGACCTACTAAAATTGCCATTTTAGGTAAGTGCTCTACCTTTAAGCTACACCCCATCCCATAAAATTGCCATTTTAAAGATGAAAATTTTATTGAATGTCTTATGCATATTAACTAATTAGTTAAAAATAAATACAGCAAGGGGAAGGAAAAACTTCTTCCTTACAGTGAAATGCCACTCAATAACGATGTGGAGTATGATGGAGTCGTTTACCATTTACCATCTATCAATCACCGGTGGGTGGGGAAAATGATGAGGAGCAGGCCTTTGGATGGTTTCAAAACACCTCTCCATAAATTCCTTGTTAATTATAAAGGGTAAAATGGTAGCTTTAGGGATAGAGAAAGTTGGAAGATACTACCTTAATCAGTGATGAAAATTATACCCAAAACACTGGAACGACCTGACAGAGTCTCCTGACAGGAGGCTCTGAGCAGGACAAAGAATCACTCCTCAGTTCTGTGGTATGACACAGAGCCTGAACCTAACTATGAGATTAAAAAAAAAATCAGAGGAAACTCAGATTTAGAGTCAGTCTACAAAACAAATGGTCTGAAGTCTCAAAAAATGACAAGGTTAAGAGAAACAAAGAAAGGCTAAGCAACCAGTTCAAATTAAAGTAGACTACAGAGACATAAATATACAGTATTACCGTGGGTCAGCTCCTGAGCCAGGAAAAAAAAATATGTTACAATGGATGTGATTGAGACAATTGAGAATATATAAATTTGGATGATGAATTAAATAATAGCATTCTAGCAATGTTAAATTTCCTGATTTTATAATGGTATGATGGTTGTGTAAGAGAATATTCTGGTCTTATGAAATACAAACTGTTTTATTCAGAAATAATAGAGGAAAGTATCTCCAACTTGATCTAAAATAGTTCATAAACTGACAAATACATGTTAATATGTAAAGAAAATGAAAATGTAAATGGGTCACAATGTAAATAACTGATGATTATTTTACCAAATAAGTTACTTAAATGTTTTTAAAAATTTAACTACCCAGATGGCTCAGTTTAATAGCTACATGCTTATTTACATTTTTGATCAAGTGAAAATAAAAAGTTAAGGAACTAGAAACAACTTACTAAAGCAAAACAATTAAAAGTATCAAGATGAAGTGTGTGAATCTGGATGAAATTCAAATCAATCTATAGGCATGCTGAAGACACTGTTGACAGTTGACATTCTCATTGTAGATATTACATATTTGGAATCACATCCTTTCAATAGCTTTTTGGCCCAAGACACAACACAGGAAATTATCTGAGCTGGTCAAGTGGGACATCCTCAAATAAATGGTCACGTCATCACTGATATTGCATCTCACTTTTTACTTGAGTTCATAGCATGGAAAAGTAATTCTTCTCTTGGAATAAGTTTCATAAGAAAAACAGAACTCTTCTAATTCTTTTCCAAGTGATCAGAGGGAAATAGTAAATTCTATGTCCAAACTTTGAAGGGAGTATTTTTACAACTTGAAATCTTACTGTCCAAGTGTACCCTGTGAATTATTTACAAAAAACTAAATAATGTCTGAAAACAAAAATCCAAATCTATTCTGACTATACTCCTGTTATAACCAAGCACATGGCACTGAAGATCCAGAAACGGAGATAATACAACATCATAAAATATATCCTAATATAATCACTTATTTTGAGAATAGATTTAATGCTACCTACATCCATTTTTAAATAGTCAGAGGGGGGCGGATTTTATTCTTGGTAGTAATGCATTCTTTTTTCCGTAAAGTTCAAGACACAGAAAAACAGCTGATCAATAATGGAGATGTTGAACATTTCTCAAAGTTTGTTCACCTGTGGAAAAGTCCTAAATTGTTAAGACTGCATGAAAATGGTGAAGTTCTTCTTCCTTCTCCTCCACCCAGTAAGAACGCGTGGAGGACTGAACCTTTCTATTAGGGAAAGCACCATAGGTTTGTGCTGGAAAGTTCACATTTTCTTGGTCTCTCTTGGCTCATGATCTCAGTTACCTGGTAAGGCTAGTATTACAATATCTAGAATTCAATGTTGTTGTTTTTTTTTCCTCTATAAAGCGAGTAGACACACACAAATAGTTCTCCTATTTCCTCATCCCTGGTCCCATTAGCACTTGCCACTGAACAAACTGCCCACACCACAGTCTGGCCTCAACCCTTTCCAGTATCACCTTCCTCCCTCCCTCCTGTCAGCCTCACTTTCTACTTACTGCACTCTTATTATTGTTGCCTGAACACGACCTTTATTTTCCCATCTCTGTCTTTCAGTTATTTCATTGCTCTTAGAATATCCACTGATCTCTTATCTGTAGGTGGAAAGTATAGATAAATACTTACCTAAAGATCTTGTTAGCTTACGTCTTCTTGCCAGTCAGAAATATTTTTCCTTTCTCTGTTCTCCTAAAACACTTTGTTGAATCCCAATGCATTTTTTTTCTTTCAAGCCAGTGTAATACTTTTGTTTTATATTTTTATAATGTTATTATTCCCTACAGAGAAACACAGCATGGCTGTGTTTGAGGATTAGGAATTTCCCTGCAATTTTAAAATAGTATGCTGATCATATTAAGTGTTTGTGTAATGAATGAAGTGATGAACTAAAGTAGGAAAATATGAAAAGACTTTGGACAAAGTATAGAAAGCATACTATCAGAAATCTGGTGCACTGTGGGTGAGGTTTTAATTCAGAGTATAAAAACGGCTGAGATAATTGTGCAATTTTGAATTTTAAAGGGAAGGCCAGCAAGTCTTGGCATAATATCATTTTATCCTAAATTTTAACTATTTCCAGAAATAATATTGGCCCATGAGACATCAACCTCTTCAAAGTTTTGTATAGGCTCCACTTGCTATTTATGTTCCTTATTTCAATGCCCCTACACCCAAGGGGCTCTGTCATATGCAAGATGAAAATATGGAACCCTTTGTTTCAAACTACTGAAGGCTGTAGGATGGTGACTGCAAAGCTTAAAACCAAGCGTGAGACCCTGAATGACTACACATGTCACATGAAGCCTGCACTGTCTGTATAAAATATCTGTAGTTTCTCATTTTTCCGTTGAGCTAAAAACCCAAGATCTCACACAAAATAAATAATGATTTCCTAATAAACTCTCACATAAAATGGAACAAAAAGAAGGGCTCCAATTTTAAAATTCTTCTCAGACCTATTATTTAAATTTCTTTCTTGTCCTATGCATAGAATTTTCTCTGGATTATATTTCCTTTCAGATCTATTTTTAAATTATTTTTTTCCAGGTTCCCAGTCTTCCAAAAAACTGCTTGCAAACTCTTTTCCAAAAGGGGAGTGGGGGAATGCTTTATTACATTCCAGTTTCTGTTGATGAATGCTTTATTTATTTATTTATTTATTTTTGGTTATAGACTTGTCATCTAAGTTTTAGCTAATTTTTTTTTTAAAGAGAGAGAGGGAGAGAGAGAGAGAATTTTAATATTCATCTTTTTAGCATTCGGCGGACACAACATCCCTGTTGGTATGTGGTGCTGAGGATCGAACCCGGGCCGCAAGCATGCCAGGCGAGCACGCCACCACTTGAGCCACATCCCCAGCCCCAGTTTTAGCTAAATTAAAAAAAAAAAAGCCTCCTCAGACAGTCTCAGACTCCATCACAAGAAAATTTCCTTTGCAAAAATGTCAAATGCACAGAATTCACTCTGGCCTTGCAAGGCCCATTATTTTATTTTTTTTAATTAATTTTTATTGTAGGTTGTTCAAAACATTACATAGTTCTTGATATATCATATTTCACACTTTGATTCAAGTGGGATATGAACTCCCATTTTTACCCCATATACAGATTACAGAATCACTTCAGTTGCACAACCATTGATTTACATATTGCCATTCTGGAGTCTGTTGTATTCTGCTGCCTTTCCCATCCTCCACTATCCCCCCTCCCCCCTCCCCTCCCCTCTTCTCTCTCTACCCCCTCTACTGTAATTCATTTCTCCCCCTTATATTTTCCCTCCTTTCCCCTCACTTCCTCTTGTATGTAATTTTGTATACCCCTGAGGGTCTCCTTCCATTTACATGCAATTTCCCTTCTCTCTCCCTTTCCCTCCCACCTCTCATCCCTGTTTAATGTTAATCTTCTTCTCATGCTCTTCTTCCCTACTCTGTTCTTAGTTACTCTCCTTATATCAAAGAAGACATTTGGCATTTGTTTTTAAGGGATTGGCTAGCTTCACTTAGCATAATCTGCTCTAATGCCATCCATTTCCCTCCAAATTCTATGATTTTGTCATTTCTTAATGCAGAGTAATACTCCATTGTGTATAAATGCCACATTTTTTTTATCCATTCGTCTATTGAAGGGCATCTAGGTTGGTTCCACAGTCTTGCTATTGTGAATTGTGCTGCTATGAACATGGAAGGCCCATTATTTTTAAAAGCATTTCATCTCCAAGTTCAGTCTGCAACATGAGACTTCAGTGGGGTGCAAACTGAGGAGGAAAGTGGTGGGGAGGGAGGAAGAGGAAGACTCAGGCCAATCGGAGAGCCCGCCAGAGGTACGCTGGGTTATAATTAATGGCATGAGTTTACAAGTTGCAACTGACACCAGTTACAGTAAAAGGTCAGCCTCCTGCTGCAATTTGCATTTACTGATTTGGAAGAAGTCTCCATGGTCTTTCCTCCCCCCATTCCCTCTGGATTGGCTGTCTACCTGATCCCTGCTACATTCCTTTCTTTATTCAAGCCAAGATTCTTTCTCATCCTTTACACAAACATGTACCCACACCCTCACCCACATACTCACTCACACACTTCCACAGATATGCATGGACTCAAAGACAGAGGGCACTCCCATGGCTAGTACAGCAGGTGTTCTGTGGCTCTTGGGTGCCTCTGCCAAAACCAACTATGCTGTTCTGCCAAGTCCCCTCCCTCTTTCTGTGACATTTGGAAGGGCAAATGGATAGCACATTCACTGTTGAGCATAGAGCCATTTTGGTGTCAAGATCATTTTATCTGAAGTACTCAAAACACCTCCCTTCCTTTTCCAAGCTTGACTCTGAGACTGGGCAATGAATGAATGAAGTGCCTTGGGGACTCTCTACCTCTGGTGGAAATGAGAAAGAAGAAAGGACAGTAAAGTGGAGGAGAAGGTAGGAAAATGGTCAGCTGGGCAAATCCTGGGGTTCTATGCCTCCCAAGCTGGCACAGATGTTCTCCGGGGATCTGGGGATCTGGTAGACAGGAGATCTTGCTCATCTCACCAAGCTGCCCCACCATCCTCAACTCCTCTGAAAGCAATGCCAGAACACCTGAAGGAAACAAGTGCGCGGGCCTCAGCTTCTCACTGAGTCCCTTAGACACCCCTCTGTTGGCTGGAGTAGATACCTCTGTGCTGGTCTTCATTCCCACCTTCCCTGCTCTACGGGGTACACTACTACTGATACCTCCCTGTAGCACTTATTCGAATCTCCACCTTGCATTCCAGTGACTGCCCAAAGTCAATCATTTATATGTACCATACTTCAGGACTTGAGACTTCCAGTTACCATTGGTCTCATTATTTACTTAATATGTTTCTTTTAATGCTTGTTTCCCCTATTTTAAATATAAGTTGAGTACCCCTAATCTGAAATCTAAAATACTCCAAAATCTGAGACATTTTTAGAGCCAAGATGATACCACATGTGGTAAATTTTGTACCATGAAACTTTTATATACAAAATTATTTAAAATACTGTATAAAATAATTTAGGGGCTACATGTATAATGTGCATAGGAGACATAAGTGAAATTCATGTTTATACCTGGGACACATCCAAAGATATCTCATTATGTATATGAAAATATTCCAAAATCCAAAACTATCTGAAATCTAAAACTCCTCAATTACCAAGCATTACTCAAACTGTACATGCATTTTTAATGGAAGCAACAAACATCATTTGTAAATAATAGAAACATTTAAAGTAAATGCTGAGTTAGAATAATTTTAAAAAGCATTCATGCAGCGACCTCTACAACCATCTTTCTAACATCTGTGATATCTTGTCTTCTGCTGTTATCTGGGACTACTTGAGAGGAACAGCTAATCTAATCAATTTATTTGTGATAAGGCCTATCCATAAATTGTGTCTTTATCTAGCATCCCTACCAGATAAAAAGATGCATATTCCTGACTGTCTTCATGGTTGATCTAGAGAAGACAAAGAGTCAAATTTTTTATAATTAAGCCATTGGATTCCTTTGACTAAAAACTCTTCCTTTCCTTTTCAAATCTTGACTCTGAGACTGGGAAATGAATGAATGAGGACATTTCAGATGCTGAGCATGGCCAGTAAAAAATACATTCTGGATCTCATCAGTTTCTTCCTAATCCACTCATAAGGATTCTTACCATGCAACCTGCCCATAAATTTGAATTTTTCCTTTATTCTGCAAGTACTTACTGAGTTCACAGGAAAATTCAGAACTGGTACCTGAGATCTCAGTAGAGATTCAGACATTTAAGAACTCAAAGCTTAGCAGAAGGTAAATTAGACTTAGAGAATTCTAAGGCTCTTTAGTTGGATCAACTTTGATGACTTTCATAAATGGAAAAAAAAAGGAAAACCATTTCAAATTTCAATTTATCTTCAATCTTGAGATTTGAATGTCAAATTTCTACCTAGCTCTAGGCTTGCTTGTTCAGTGGTACTCAGCACAGTGATACCAAGAACAGCCTTCTCCACTGGGAGCATCCAGGCCCTGCCTGTCAGGGGCAGGGATAGCTGACTGATGGATTGCTGGTGGCTGGAAAAGGTGGCTGCACACATGGATGGGATACACAAGGTGGCTCGTAAAACTTATGAGCCATGTTCTGTGGTGTGACCTGAGTGAGGGATGGTTCAGCTTCAGTGGAGGGGTAATTAAAAGCAATTAAGTGTTGCTGGAGACATAGCAGAATTCTTCTCAGACACCAGGGGTGTGTAGACTTGGTCTGGGAGAGGGCCAGGAGCCCAAGGCCCCCACATTATTTACTTACGGAAAAAAAAAAAAAGCACAATGAATTATTGAGCCGTAAGAAACCCGGTATACTTCCCAGTTGGTATCATCAAGAAGACATAATCTAATGAAGTCTGAAAAAGGGTTTTGCCTCCCTGTACTTCTCAAGGTGCTGGATTATCTGACTGTCACAACCAGAGGCTCCTATACTGTGTTCCCAGAGGAACCCTACACAGAAGAAAAGAAAGTCATTCACACCTATGAATTCATTCCTTTCTATGATTTCTTGGCCATCATCTCAAGGAGAAAGGCCAAAAGTAATGGGATATGGGGCAAGAAAAAACAGGAAACAGGATTTAAGAACAAATCTAGGTAGAAATATAAGATGCATAGGGATTTTAGGGTACAGGAGAATCCTGCAAAGGCAAGAGGTGGGTACTGCTGTAGGATCAGGGACAAGGGAAACCAGGGAAACTGGGAATAGTGGTACAGAGAAGACAAAGCAAGCTCTTGGTAGGTAGCAGCCTTTCTAACAGCCATCCTTAATCACCATTCCATTGCTTCTTATACTATAAGTTTAAGTCCCTCTGGTAACTATAAGCATAGTCTTTTTTCCTTTGGGGAACATTACAATTTCTCTAGAATGAGATAAGGAACAGAAAGGCCTGGATTAGGGTCAAATATGCCCAACTCTTTACAGAAACTAAAAAATAAGGGATTCTGGATACCTGGGCTCTTTACTGTTCACATCCCCAAGGGAAAACGAGAGCAAAGATTTTACACACAGGATGTTAGTTATTCTCCATTATCACCTACTTAGTGTTGAAGGGATGGAAAAAATAAACCAGGAAGTTTGTCCATTATGCCATTAAGATATATTGCTTGCTGTTTTCCTTCTCACTCAGGAATGCAAAGGTAAGAATTTCTTCAGCCCAACTCCAGACACCGCAAAGAACCTCCAAAGCTCTTTCCAACCTGTCAACAGGGAAGAAAGGAGCCTTTGTGTAATACACTATAAATGAATTTCCTCCTAAGATAAATAGAAACAGTCTTAAAAGGAAAAGATATACACAATAGCAGTTATATTTGGATCTAGAGGAGTACCTGAAAGGTTATATATGAGGCTAAGGGAAGCCTGTGAGAGTGGGTGGGTTTGTGCCTACAGTCTGAAGGAAAAATCTAGAAAGTAAAGCCACTTTTGAATTTCTCTTTTTATCTGGAAGGAAAAGCACAAACAATTCAATCCGAATTCCATCACACTCCAAACCCTACTGACTTCCCTTACTAAGTATTCCTCCAATTCATCCGCTTCTCTTTATCTTTTACTGCCAACATCCGACATAAAGCTATATGATGGATTCTTTCAGATTGTGCTGCAAATGCTTCCTAACTGGTGTCTCCACATTTGCTCTTATTTCACTTCCAACTCCTACTTCACATGCATGCTATAGTGCTACATCAAAAAATCCAACCTGCTCACGTCATTCCATTGATTAAACCCTTTTCAGACATCTCAAAGGTTTTAGAATAAAGGCCCCAAACTCTTTATCAAGCACTGCATCACCAGGGCCTCATCCACTTCATCAGTTGCATCTCACCCTTCTTCCTCCACTTGCTAAGCCCTAGCCCCCTGACTTGGATCTCTCTGCAATTCCCCCTAAACTCACTAAAATTCAACTAAACTTATTTCTTCAAGGGCACCTTCTTGACCTCCCAATCCTGGCAAGGTCTTCCTTAAAACACCTTCTACTTCTCCCAATTTATAATAATTAAATGTGCAACTAATTATTGAACATTCAGTTTCCCCTATAAAATTTTCAAAAAAAAAATACTATTAGGGTTGGGAGCTTAGAAAAGTGTCAGATACTAAGTAATAGTCACTATCAGTGAGTCCTCACTACATGCAAAGCATTGATTAAGAATTTACATGCATTAACCAATTTAACTCTCATATTAGGCTTTTTTGGGTTAGGTGTTTTGGATATCTTCACTTTATATTTGAAAAACATCTAGACACAGTGAGGGTAAGAAATTTGCCAAAGAACATGCACCACTGGATGGTGGAGCTTGAATTCCAAGCCAGACACAATGAAGATTTTTTAACTCTTCTTCATTATGATTCCACATTTCCACAGTTTGCATTTAGTAAGCATTTGTTAAATCAATTTGTCTGCTCAGCAAAAGATATTTTACCAAGCATCTATGGCCAGGCCTGTATTGGATAAGGGAGAGAGAGCATCAAGAAGGGTGTAGACAACCCAACTTTCACTGAGCGTATAGTTTAACTCTTAGTTTTCTGGGTTAAATCCTCTTGTAATTTTTCATCCTTGATAATTCTTCCTTCCAGCCCAATTAAATTGTTATCCTCTGTGCAGTATTAACTATCTTGTCATAGAAATTTCTGCCTTTCGAGAATGTTCTAATGGGGTACCATACTTGGTGCTGAGTTTTCTCAAAACTTACAATATAGAAAACAAAGAGGGTGAAGAGGGGAAAGAGAGATGAGAAGGAGGAGGAGGAAGAAGTAGTACTAGTAGTAGTGGGAGGGAGGGAGACAATAAATTATATAGCACTCCTTGTCTGACAAAAAGAAGTATTATGGTCTACCCAGAACTTTCTTAAGTTCCTTAAAACTCATTATCAAGTGATATTAGACACCACTGTGTACGAAGTTGAACATCTATTTGCAGATAATGCCAAAAAAAATTAGTCTCACCTACATTCAACAGAAGTAGAGAAAATGCAATTGAACTATAATTTTATGATGGTGTTGTTGTGTCTGGGGTTCTTACCAATCATACTATGCAGAGTTATGCCTGGTCAATTAAAAGAAGTAGTCCTGTTTTATAGTTCACAACAATTTGAAAAGCTGAAAAAATTACCACTAACAACCACAAAATGGATCTATAGATGCAAAGACAAATACATAGACCGACACCCTCATCAGCACACATAATCAATGTTGCATTCAATGGCAATGAGTTGACACACATATGAAGTGGATATGTGGACCCAAATCCTTAATCCCAAATTGAGGATTTCTTTCTATCTAGAGAAATGTATGCTTGCCATGCTTCTCAAAATTTAACAGGCAATGAACCAATGGATTGATTCATCAACAAAGAAACTTTTTAAAATGTAGATTTTGATCCATTAGGTCTGCTGAATCCAAACTTCAGCATTTCTCAAAAGCTTCTGGGTTATGTCAGTGCTGCTCATTGATTCACTACACATTGAATAATGAGGCCTGAGACAATCTCTCACACATCATCTCAGCAGGATTATTGCTAAGGCTGGAGAACTCTTGATCTAAACTTGAGGTCTCTACTAAGTTGCTATATTACAAATACTTAGTAGCATTAACTGAAAGGTGATTTATTTGCTTTAGAGACTAGGCTTGCTAGGAACACTGATAATATGACTTGATTTTTGCTTTGTCCGAAGGCCTCAAACTTTTGCACAGAGGTGGCCTATGGGAGAATCTGCACACACAGTCAACATTGTCCACAAGAACATTGTCTTTAGATTTGTTTAAATACTTGAGTAACTTGGTAGAGACACAAGGATTATCTATCATAAGACAGGCTTTTCAAAGTCTTCTTTGGAAGCTACAATGACTTTTCAGATGGAATATTTGATGGACACCAAATCAATCAAATCAGTTAAAAATTAAAACTGTTTTACTAGGGGCTGGGGATATGGCTCAAGCGGTAGCGCACTCACCTAGCATGCATGCGGCCTCGATCCTCAGCACCACATACAAACGAAGATGTTGTGTTCACCGATAACTAAAAAATAAATATTAAAATTCTCTCTCTCTCTCTTAAAAAAAAATACTGTTTTACTAGTGGCAGAATTTGGAAAGGGAAAGCCAGAGTCCTACCTTTCAGTAGAGACCTCTGCAGCCATATTGGTACCTTTGAGATGCCTCTTAACTCTCTCAAGCTCATTGCAAACATACCTTGGAAAACACTGCAAAATGATACAGAATGAATGATCTGGATCTATGTTACTAGTAGGTCAAAGATTCGGTTTCAGAAAGTATGGTTTGGGCTGCCAATGCTTTTACTTCCAGAAATGGAGTTAAAAAAAACTCTGAATTTGAAAGGTCTTTCTATTCCCAGATTCACATCTGCTCCTCTAAAAGCCCGTGATTCCATTATTTTCTAACTTAATTAGGACCTGGAGTTTAAATACATTACCAAACATTTTTATATTTGTCCATCCTTCTATCTCCCAGGGTAAGAAGTCTGCTTTGTTAGGGCCAGAAGTCACTGGTAATGAGTCTGACAATTATCCTCCTGCTGTTGAGAACCTAGACCTGCTAATTTTCCCCCCACTTCCAATTCGAGTGTGCGATTTTTTTTTTTTGAGACAATATTAACTTTTCACTTAACTGCTAGAAATTGCAGAGGGCAGACAATTGCGGCTCAAAGTGGCGAAACAAAGGAAAGGAGGTTAAAAGAGGAGGGAAAAGCTTTGCTGCTGAGATTTTTATTTTAAAGGAGGGAAAAGGAGATTTTGTGTTTCATAACAGAGAGCCTTAAAACGATATAGCCCCACACAATGAAAACCTTGTGTTTTATTAAAATGAAAAAAAAAAAAAAAAAAGATTGCTCAAGGCCTCCATTACTCATTTCCGGATGGAATGGCAAAACTTCAAGTTTGAAAAGACTCAAGTAGCTACAATCAAACTTTCCCTGGTAGCAGCTGATAACACAGCACTTTCCAGAAATCCATTTTGTAGATTGTGCAGATCAGCTATTTTCAGAGCTCTCAGAGACTGAACTCCGCACAAAAGGGGTGGCACACAGAAAGTCTGGGGATACTTAGTCCTGGAAGAGTTTCTTCCACTATTTTAGGGTGAGAATTGACAGGGAATCAAATGACTGGGTAAAGAGGTCACTACCATAATGTGAAGATGGGTGTTTCAATACCTCCATCCCCCACTCAAAAGGACAAAGGCAAGCACTCAAAAGCCTACTCATCCCAATCAGCTCCCCCTTGAACTAGAAGGACCACGTTTGGAGACACCAGGGTAGACATCAGGTAGCAAATAGCAAGCCTCATGCCAGTTCCTCCTTTAGGTTGGAGAACAGGCACCTGGTCTTCATTAACATTGCTGCTGTAGTTAATGCTTTGCAGGTGTGAAAGTGTGTGGCTGAAATCTGACAAAACACCTGTCTTTTGTGGCACCATTAGATCTGCCTAGTGTGGGACACGACCCCCTCGGGTGTGCTTTCTCCTGCCTTGAAAGCCACAGTAAGCATTGTCCTGTAATTACAAAATCAGAGTCATCATTGCTGGGAAGAATTCCTTAACAAATTATACCTAATTAGTCTGAAATTACCTTTAATTCATGGTGAAACCATAGGCTTAACTGTGTTCTATAACATCTTCCTTTTTATCTTTATGCAAATATGATTATACACTATCAAACTGGCACCACCAGGCATAAAAAACAGCTGCAGCTAGTTCTTTGGTTACTAAATGGGAACTGGACGGCTGCCATTGATTATGTTTTCTGGAATGCTGCATCAAAAAATAATAATAATATCAGCCAGTTCCTTCCCTGTGAATTCTAGTTTTCTTCCCTGCCCACAGAAAAAATTGAAAAGCTGGGAGATTGAAAGCTGCGAGATTGATCTCCCTTACCCAACCCCCCACCTCCTCACCACATTTTCTGCAGACACACGTGTATATCTTGCTGCCACCCAATCTCTCAGAATGTCATTGAGTGTCAAAACATGTCTCATTTTATTTCTGATCACGGCATCTTATGATATGGCTTCTTCAGTTCTCATTCTTACATCTTCATGAGCCTTTGGGTTTCAAGGCACTTTCAGTTCATGTACTTTGGATTTTAATGTTACTTCTGTAGTAGGCGTTGATATAAGAGCTTATCAGATCCCCTTATTCAATCCTGGATACAAACCTGCACTATATGTACTATTACCATCCCTATTTTGCAGAGGAAGAAACTGAGACATAAAGAAGCAGAGATCCAGAAGAGAGAACCAGGATGCTGACCCAAGCCATTGTCTCTAGCAGGTTCTTATGCATTCCCAATGATGCCCAAAGTCTCTCTACTACCATGATCATTTTCAATGCTTCTATCACATTTCTGAACATGCCATTGTAGGAAATTCCTTCCAGTTAGGTGGCATATAAAGGTAAAAAGGATTGTTTTTATCACAAAAAGAAATCATGGTTCACTCCTCCCACGGTTCCACACAATTTGTAATTATATTTCCTCCTCTACCCCACATGAATGCATTTTCAGACCTGAAGTCATTTTGACTGTTTCTTTTAAAACAAAAACAATGCTGGGTACATCATTGGTACTAAGATAATAATAATAATAATAATAATAATAATAATAATAATAATATAAAATAAAATTATGGCTTTTAATTAGATCATGCTTGGGTAACTCTTGCACCAGATATGAAAATTTGTTGAGATCCTTTCTCAAATTAAACCAGAGTTTGATTCTTTGGAAATCAATTAAAAATAGTAAATGTACCTGTAGAGTTTCAGGTCTCCTTTCAATATTCTCCTTCTTTCTACATTTTTCTTTGTATATGTTCTGTGGAAAATCAGCATTCATTTGTAACATTCTCATTCTACAAATAATGACAGGCTGTATTATTTCTAAATACAAGCCAATCCAGTTTCTCTAAAGATTGTTAATCTTAAAGAAGACTCCCAGACCACATCTAGGTTACTTTCCAACATGCCATGCTTTTGCAAATAAAGAGGAGATTAATTTCTTGAACAACCTCAGGCATGATATGCAAAGCCAAACACATCAGATGTGGACATTGTACCAGGAACTTCTGTAGGGAATCCTGATATCCCTGGAAAGCAGTGGTGAACTGGTTAAAAATCATCATCATCATCATCATCCTCATCATCATCATAATATAAAAGGTCCAGAAATACAGTTTGGGCTGAGTACTGCTTTTGTTAAGTATCATCAATTAAAATAAAAGCATTTTCTTGATGGTTGTTCATAACAGATAGCCAGGTCCATCTGTGGCTATTTTATTTATGGCATTGCCGTTTTTCGCCAACAACAAGTTGGCTAAAAGTCAGATTTTAGAACGTTAATCAGAATCAAAACATTCTCCTCTCCTTTAACGCCTCCATTCAAGTTCATGTTACCACTATGTAGGAAATGGAGTCCGCTTTGTGGAGGCAAATCCTGACTCTTGTACCATGGTAATCTAACAGCCAGACTGCAGCTGAGGGATGAGCTGGATTTCTTTGCAGTATTTTTATTAGGCTGATTCCCACAAGTTTAAGAACATTGTAATCAGAGACACTGCAAGGTCACATTAGACTGAGCCCAATAAAATAAGAGGAGGAAACTGAACTCCCATTCAACCTCTTTCCATGAAGTTTAGAATTTTCAACTCCTTTCAAAGCAGAGGATGTCCTTTTCCACATCTTTCAAGTTTTGTAAACACTGCAAGTGCTACCGGCTTCCTTCTAATCAGTAAGGGCCACCAGCTCATGTTTATTATTCCTAATTATTGGGCCCTCCACAAAAGAACATTACTGATGACAATTTATATTAGTGATGACTTCACTATTGGTCAGTGGTATAACCCCTTCCTTCTTTTTCCCAGTATTAATGTTTATGTCTATGATCATCTCTAACCTTCACACTTTGGTGTGCCATGTTTCTCCCTTCCCCAAATAATTTTTCCATGACACTAGTTAACAATTTGTAATTCCTATATCCATGCCTGGGTCTACATGAGGCTGAAACATCCAGTTGGGAGAGGGAGAAATTTGGTCAAACATCTGGATGTTTGAGTTGCATGAAGCCAAACATCTGGATGTTCCCAAATATTTTCTCAAATATTTGGAAACCTCTGCATTTTCCCTCATGTAGACAAAACATTCAGATGATTAACTGCAGTCTTCTCTTTTCATCTGGATATTTGGCCACTGAATTTTCTTTGAGCCTTCTATGTAAGAGTACCCATCCATCTGTTTTACACAGCCATTACTACATCAAAATAAGAAACATGGAAGGAAATCCTATTATTCCCAGCAATTCTCTCTTGCTTTCCAGTAATTTTGTCAAACACTGCACTGAAACAAAAATGACCTCCAGAAAAAAAAAAAAAATCTTTCATTAAAATAAATAAATAAATAGATAGCTAGCTCTTTGCATCCCGAAATATCCTAAAAGCTCTGAAAAGATTTTAAGGATAGAGTATTAATGAAGGAAGGTTCCTATCCAGTATTAACACCTTACGTGAAGTATTTTATTGCTTGTCACGTCATGGTAATCTTTGAAGCTCCAGAATCTATACTCCTTCTCCAGCGATGTCCTTCTTGCTCTTTCTAACTGCCTTCCACTCAGAGGTGAATGAAGCTGGACCAGGAGGTGGTATATTAAAACATGCCACACTCTGGTTTGAAGATGTTAACTCAAAACTGTATAACTACGGAAACTAAGGAAAAATGCATATCTTTAAGCAATAGCCGCGAGTTATAGAAGTTGGTAGCCACACTAAACTGTGTGAACTCTCCCAGAGATTATAAACATTTACATAAATATGCATTTTGCGAGAAGCAGAATGGGCATATTTTTAATACTTTCTGAAATTATATGTGAGTTGGGAGAATAGATGCCACTTATTGTACAGGATTGTTTATGATAAATTCCAGCAATATTTCATCCCCTCTCTTGGACTGAATTCAACAATAACATGAAAAGAATTCAAAGACATCCAAGACACTTCAGTGTAGTCACCCCCAGAACACACTCCCTCTCAGCCACGGGTTGTTAGACTGTAAGTAGCTGTTATCCACTCAAGCTTATGAAGGACAAGGAGTGACGCTTAAGGAGTCCTAGTAATCTCTTGGAAACAGATGGCATGAAATACAAACAGGCCTCACATGCTACTACCTCGAGGACCTGCAAAGTCCTGAGGCCTCAGGGAGCCGCTGTGCTCATCCCTGTCATTCTCAGACTACATGGACCCTCCTCTCATTGTCCTCTGCTCTGGTCTCCAATTCCTCTAATCTCTGTGCCTTGGTTTTCTCGTGAGGGTAATGACAGTAGCTACCTTAAAGGTTGGCATACCTGTCAATGAGTTTCTATCATCACACCTCCCAGAATGCCTCTCACGGGATGGGAACCCAGTGATTGGCGTCTACTGTTATTATTGATGATCATCTCTGCAGACCAAGTCCCCTGCTTGCTGAGCAGAGCAAATGACCTCCGAAGGGCCACAGTTAAGTGAGGGACCCTAGCTCTCTGGGTTTGTAAGATGCTCATTCTCATAGTCAACTGGTTCTTATGAATTGCCATTTGAAATTCTCAGAGAGCAAGTCTAAGGGGCCCAGCTTGGGGCAGGTGTGCACCTCTGGCCCCATCAGCTGCTAAGCTGCCAGGGGATGCCATGAGCCTCATACACTTGTTCATGAGCAGCCTAGACAAACTCAGGGAATGCAGAGTGGGTCCTGGGAGTATCAGAAGACATTCCTTACAAATTTTTTTTAAATTTTAAAATTTTCAGTTTGTGTCTTTATAATTTAAAGACAGAACAGATCGCTGAGCGTAAAGAAATGCTTAAGTGGGTGTAATCACTACACTCAGAAAAAAAGGTCTCTCTAATATTTTGGTATTTTTTCATACATTTTATATGTTTGTTTACATTTTTTTATAAATGTAAAATGATACCCTGCATTTCATCTGTAGTCTTTTTTCCACTTTATAACAAACTGTGAACATTTTCCATCAAGTACTCTACAATATATTCCTTAATGCCAGCATATCATTTGACAAAATAAATAGAAAAAAAACACACTATTATACAATAGGCCAGTTTTGAATATATTAGTTCAACTTTACAAATTATAACTGGGGGTCTAACATAGCTTCTTTTGTGTAAATCCCTGTGTAAATAAATTTCTTTGCTTTTAATTAAAAAAGAAGTAAATTTATGTGGGTCACTTTATTTTCTACTTTTATTTTTACCGTTCCCTAGATTTGTCTATTTTCTTTTTTTTTCCCCAGAAAAAATCTCTTCTTGGATTTATGAGTCAATCCAATCATTAGACAGGTTTCAGTTGTGAGTTGAGAGAGTGAAAGGTAAAATTCTAGATGTGACAAGGATGGCTGTTGAAGTGAAATTAATGTTCTGTTCTGGCCACATCAAATTTCTGAGGCTACTACTGTGCAAGAGGGACGCCTAGGGCTATGCCATCTCCCTGCTCACAGAGTGTGAAGTTAAATATACACCGCCATTGTCAAATATATTACTTGGATATTTACTTATTTATTTAGCCTACTTTATGTGTCAGGGCAGAGGAGATCCTCATAAAGGTTCTAAGCACTATGGGACCTCACCAATTTCCCATGTTTTTCTTGCATTTCCTGCATTATTTATTTCCTGATATTTTTAAAACCTATTTTAAAAGTCTTGTGGATTGAAATTTCAAGTATTTACCTTGCCTTTCTTTGTCCTATTTATTATTCTTGACATAAATTCTCTTGTGTCTGAACTCACCCAAGATAATTTAGCACAAACTTTTATTGTTTTTCCTCTTTTTAAAATTTCCTTAATATAGCAAAAAATAAGTCTATGCTGGATTTTTTGTTGTTTTGTGTTGTGGTGGTACTAGGCAAACACTCTACCACTGAGCCACCCTGTCAACCTTATGCTGTCTTAATGTTGCCTGATATTTTTGTTTAACCCATTTACACTAATCTGAACTGAATTAGTTTGCTAAAAGAAAAAATTCTTAGAAGCTCCCATTTCTCTGCATCTTCCTTTGTCATTTCTTTGTTTTTAATCCTTCCTTGATATTTTATTTTCTTCCTGTTTATTCAAGTTATATTGCTCCCTTTCTCCCCTCTAGTTATTTATAAGAAATTAACTCTCAATTATCATTACATTTTTCAAGGATGCCTAAAACTTTATTTCCCACTAATTAACTCTGGATAGAAACAGATCTCTTGTAACTGTTGTAAAATTACATCTTTTACTTCTTTCTCCTCACAGTTTTTGTGATGTTGTCCAGGATTTGAGGTCTAGTCCTTCCTTTCAAATAATCATTCTTACTTTAAAAATGTGCATGTTTTAGAGAATTATTAAGTTTCTATTTCCTTAATTTACAATTATTAAGATTTCTGTTTTTACAGTGGTAGCCCTCATCGTTCCAAATTTAATTACTTCCCTGTTCTTGAGAGTGTGTACGTGATTCATCTCAAAGTTATTAGAAAAACTTCATGTGCATTTCTTTAAAAAAAAAAGGACATGTATTTTATGCATTGTTGTCCTTGTATTTCCAATAAAGTATTTCTATTGCATTTGTAAGCGAATAAAACTTAGGCATAGAATACAAATCCTTGGTTGTAATCTTTTAAACCTTTTAAAACTCTGGGGCAATCTCTCCAGAGCCTTTTAATATTTCTTCTTACAGGGAGAAGATCTGAAGCTGAATGTTTTGTTTTGTTTTGTGGGGTGATCAGTCTTTTCCACCTAGATGCATGTAACACTGTTTCTGCTCCTTGAACCTTGACTATTAAATACAGTATTCATCAGCATATGTCTATTTATTGAGCTATTTCATTAATCTTTTCTTGGATACGTTGAGTTCATCCAGTTTGCAAAGCCAGAACTTCTTTCTCATAGCCTAGCCACGGGTCATTTAATTCCTCTAAACACCACTTCTCTTCTCTTTACCCAATACCCCCTCCTAACACTCATCCTCTCTAAGCAGGATCTCAGGAATATCTCCTCTGCATGACTTACCTCAGCAATAGTTGTTCTTATTTCTTTGACATTTGCCTCTGTGTTCTGGGAGAGAATTCGTATCAGGCTATATTCTATATGCTTGATTTGATTTATCATGGTATTATCTGTACTCCTATTGCATTTTAAACTCTGTTCTTAAACATTTACTTTGAAAAGTTCTTTTTTAGCTAAACTCATTTTAAATTTCTGCCTGCTTCTCCAACCAGTTTCCAATTTCAAATCTGTTTATTGTATTATCATCTCATGTTACAGGTTTTATTTTATAAAACCCATATTTTTCCAATATGCATAAGACCACAAAATAGTGTAGACACTATATTCCTGTTTCCTTCAATAATATTTTTTTAAATATGCTTTTGTCTATGAGCCATGGGATCCTAGCCCTGTGCGTGCGTGTACTCAAAAAGCTGATTCCTAAAATCAAAGGAAAAGAACTAAATGAGCCAGCAGATAATTTGCATCACATAGCTTAGAAAATTGTAAGTGGCTTATCTAGGATACTTCTGAAAGGAGAGTTGCCAGATAAAGCTAGAAACAGAAAAAATGGTTAAAAATCTTTTAAAGGATTTCTATTGACACCACCTATATCTAGGCAAGAACTTTACCCTAAACTACAAAACTCTCCAAAGGGAAGTGGCCCCCTGCAGAGACAATTAGTGAAAATGCAGAGTTGTGGAATTGCAGGTGAAGGTGAGATATTCTGAAAGTGGGCTGGAAATCCAGGAAAAGGATGCATGTGGAGCTAAGAGATCCCCCCCAACACACACACACACACACACACACACACACACACACACACACATACACACACGTTACCCACAGGAGGAGACTGGAGCTACCTCTCTGGAAAATGGCTCTCGAAAAAGACCTTCATTTCATGTCATTCAGGCCACCAGTTTGACAGGCTGTGCTCCCCCGCGTGGGAGTGCTAGACTTGATTTTAAATAGGGATGTACAGCCAAGGCTCACCACACACTTGAGAAAAGCTTCTAAAAGGAAAGACTCGCCAAAATAAACAAGTCAGATAGCCTTGGAGGAAACAAGGACAATGTCGCAAGCAGAAAAAAGATTAAACTGTTTTTTTTAAAAAATAGCCTGAATAGTCTCAAAGTAATCAGAGAAGATTTTTGCATCATGAAATAATGTGATGCTATTTTTAAAAGTAACTTTCAGAGAACAATTAAATAAAAATGTTACTTAAAAAAAAAGAAATCTCCAGAAATCTCCAGATAATAAACGAAACACTCAAAAAAGGATGGAAAATTGGAGAAGAAAATTTAATAAAACCCGAGAAGGGTTTCAGGAGATGATAGGAATTCTAGAAGGAGGACACTTTCAAGATAATGAAGAACAAGAAATTATCAAAGATTAATACAATAAAATGTGTCACATCGAAATAATAATAATAATAATGGGTTACTGGACCACAAAGGCCCAAATGCCCAGCATAAAGAATAAACCCACAATAAGTAATAGCTTTGAGAAGAGCATTTGACGGAACCCTGGGAGCTGAATGCCAGGCCTACATTCCATCAGCAATGGTTTCCAAATCAGAATCTGGATTCCAACCAAATTCTAAAGGAAATGTCAAAGTAGAATTAGGGTATTTTTAGGCAAATATTTGCAGGTAGGTCTCAAAACATCCTCCCACTATGCTTCTTTTTAGGAAGAAGCTTTTGTACATGTAGTCCATTGAAGCAAAAGAGTAAACCACAAAAGAAGAAGAGCGAAAAAATCAAGAGCTGGAGGTCCCACAGAGTTAGAGAGTAAGGGAATCCTAGAAAAATGTGAAGGGAGAGTCCAGGCTGACAACCATGTGGAAGGCCCAGAGCAAAACCAGAAAATGATAGAAACGTGGCTCAACTGTGAGCATTACTTTCCCCCAGTAACCATAATAATGCAAATGCTGATCATTGGCAAAGTATTGATATGGGGTGTCTTAGATCAGGCTGCTATACTAAAGTAATGGGTGTCTTAATGCACATTTATTTCTCATAGCTCTGGAGGCTGGGATGTCCAAGGTCAAGGTGCCAGCAGGAATGGGGTGTCTGGTGAGTGCTCTACTCCAGCAGGCAACAAGCCCCTTCTTGTGTCCTCACATGGTAAAGAAGAGAGAGAGTACTTATGTTTCTTCCATAAAAGATACCAACCCCAACCCCAAGGGCTTTACTCCCAAGACCTAATCACCTACCAAGCCCCACCTCCTAATACCATCCCCCAGGGAGCAAGGATTTGAACTTATAAATTTGGGGGAAATGCAAATATAAATGCAAAACATGGAGGAAAGAACCTATGTCCTACATGGTAAATATTTAACGCCACCCCACTGCCAAAAATATAGCAGAATGATGTATTACTTACATATACAAGTAGCTCTAAGAGTTACAAGTCTTAAAGGAAATAAAATCAGGAACGAGGAAAAAGAAATGGGCATTATAGAGTCTTTTGGTTTTAAAACTAGAACTAAGTCTATTACATCAATAAAAAATAAATAAAAATTTAAATTTATAACATAGGAACACTAAAAGGAATGTAAGCACCATGTTATTCTTCAGTTTATTTAAACTGTATGCTCATTTCTTTATGACTCAAAATTATTGACAGGATTCTTTATTCCCCTAAAATGTCTACCCAGTACCACTAAGTCCCTGGGAAATGGGGCAGGAGGTTGTTAGTGGCTTGTGGTTTGGATCTCAAGGTGGTGGGCAATACCAATGACCAGCATGAAGACCATAGATGATATCTGGAGATCCTGGTGGGGTGGGGGCCGGGAGTTCCACGTAAAGGAATTATTCTAATTCCTGGAGCACCTGCCATCCAGGGTTAGACCAGTCTTGGGGGAGCTCTGCCAGGAGCCGGAGTGATCTCCCTGGTGGTTCAAAGAAAGACACTTCAGCTGGCTCTGCTGTCCTTCAGCTTCCAATGTCCTGAAGCCCAGGTCCAGTTGTCCAAGCAGCACCCTACCACATCAGGAGAGATCAGTGCTCCCTCAGAAAGCTGCTCCTAGGTGGCTGCCGCCACTGCAGAGCTAGCTCTTGGCATTACTGCCCACATCCGTGGAGCTGCAGGTCAGATTTCTCCAGGCAGCTCCCTGCTGCATCCATTAACAGCATTTCAACCTCAGGAAATGACTTTTCCAGAGCCACTGTCAAAGTGCCTCCTGGGCTTGGCTCAGGCATCCAGCCACCCCAAACTCTCACCTCACTCCCGCTGACAGTTGAGGGAAGGAGACTCCAAAGGCCGCTCTTTCCATCATCCTAAGCCCTTCTCTGTCTTCAGTCTGTTTCCCCCAAGCCCTAAAGTTGCTCCTAAGGCCCAAGAGTCTCTCCACAGCTTCTCACAAAACTCCCTTGCAGACAGAATTAACCCTTAGGGATATTTGTTTTGACCTCCATTGACTCCAATAGGAATTCCTCAGGGTTTCTGACATTTGAAATGCTCTATTTTCCAGCTATCCACTCTGGTAAACTTTTGTTTTTTCATGAATTTTTAAATTTTCTAGGTCTTTTCCACAGAAGGATTTCTAAATATTAATGTTAACATAAAGCAGCCACAGAAAGTACCACCTAGAATTAGATTCAGTTTTGTATTATAGAAACTTAAAATGAGGTTACTTAAATGAGATGAAGGTTTACTGGTAAGAGTTAAATGTCCAGAGCTGATAAGGTAGTATTTTTTATATCATTGCTCTGCCATCCCTAGAAAGTGGTACTTGTGCTCATGACCCAAAATGACTGCCAGGACTTCACCCATCAAATTTGTGTTCCAGGCAGGAGACAGAAACAATGGAGACAGTACCACTCCATTTTGCTGAAATTCCATTGAATAAGGCTTAGTAACATGACTTCATTAAGCTGCAAAAGAAGCTGAGAACATTGTGATCACCCAAATTTCTTAGAGATGGAAAGAAAAACAGTGTTTTTTTTACCACAAACTCAAAGTATTCTACAAAAGTTTTTTTTTTTCTTTTTAAGGAATAGAAGAAAAGGGTAGAAATGTGAATGTGACACCTCTGGAATTCACAGACTTTATGTAGCATGAGATTAAACTACAGAATAAAATTAAGTAATATAAAGACAAGCAGAAAGAGAAGGCATAAAAATTGGGTTGCTTCCAGAAGAAATTTAACTCTGTATTCTTCATCTCTCCATACTATCTATACATATCATTTATAATATATGTTACATAATTGCTGTCAAACTTATTTTCCAATATTGGAATAATTTCTTACAAGTTAATAGCTCCCAGGCTTGAGCAATAATCCTGGCACAAATGAGAAACCTCGTAAGTTTCTATTAAATGGATAGGTGGACAATATTTCTGTTGACATCATGACTTTAATAAAACACAATGCCTTGCACTAAACATCAAGTGTTCAAGGAGCTTTTATTGTATGCAGAATATGATAATGGATAATGACAGAATAAAAAGGAAATAGAATACATGTATAACGCCATCCAGGACCTTATGGAAAACTTTAAAACCAACATCAGGAAGCAAATACTATCACTGGTCTGACCTTCCACCAATAAATCTCTGAGTGCCAAGATTTAGCCAGCTATCTGTTTTATGTATGGATTATAATGAGTACATTATATAATTAGTGAAAATGGAGAAAGTACCAGAGATGCTCAAGTCAGTTTACAATCTTCTGATCATTTTTAACCAGAGGAACGGGTTCTGATAAACTTGAACCTCATGCCATGTCTGTTAAGTCTGTTTTTAAGGCTGTACCCAGTCATAGGATGATTGCTGCAATCTTCAATGAGGCAAGTAGCATTGTACGATGATGTTTACAGTGCTTCCCAAAGATGAATTAACAGCCTCCCTAAAAAATGACGCCCCTACCTCTGATGCATACTGCATTGCACTCTCTTCATACCATCTAGCTTTACCACCACCCAGCTCAAGGACTCCGGGCTGGCAATTTATACGTAACAGTACCACTCCAGCCCAGCTCGTGATGAAATGCACAAGTTCACAATGTTCTTTCCAACAAATTAAAAGAGGTAGGGGGTAAAACTAGGAATGGAGACTCTGGACCAAGCTAGAAATGGATCCTGGGTGGGCACCATTTTCACATGTGGCTCTGATGAGCAGCAGTTTCACCCAGGCAAAGGGTCAACCACACTCTAGAAATGGTTTCTGCCACTCCTGCAGCCTGATACTTTGATTGCACTGTGGTCGCATTAAAAGCCCTCATGCAGAGGTCTGTGGATTCTTCTCTTTACTGTGTGGTTTAAAGCCGGGCAGAGGGGAGGAGACTTTGGAAAGAAAAATTGCCCTGTGCACAGTGACAGCTGTATAATTAGGCAAGACAGGCCAGTGCTTATAGGGTTTGTCACTCAGCAATTTGTGCACACTCCAGGTTCTATAGCCAGGTGCTTTGAACAATGAGGTGACGATAATGTCTTCATGTGACCTGAGCTCAGAGAACATTCAAGCTCAAACCGTCCGGGAGGAAACCCTGATAGAGTAAGATTAGAACTATTTTATTTTCTTTAGTGTTCACTCATCTTTATTTGCTATAAAAATTAAATGTGTTTTGTTAGGAACTCTGGGACATTATTTCTAAAATGCATTCAGCAAAAGGAGAACTCTGAGAGATTTGTGAGTTTTTGCCTCCAAAATCTGAGAATTAAGACTTATGACTCCTTTTATGAAGGGGCATTTAATAGTGACTCACACAGTATATGGGTGGATGGGTGGAGTTGAGGGACAGGATTTGTGAAGTGTTCATGATTCAGCCTTAGCCTCTGTTGCTTCCACTGATTCAGAAAAAAAGAGAATGTCTCCTGATTTTAAAAAGATGAATTGCCACAACTATGGTTGTTTTGTTAAGTTGTTTAGTACTCTAAAGACATCTTTCCTTACCCTCAAATTAAGACTTGGTTCCTTTTCTGGTGGCACCCAGGGGTGACAGAAGCCTGGAACTTCCACCTTGTGCCTCTCCTCAGTCTTGGATCTTCATTCTTTTGACTCTACAATTCCCCCTTGAGCTATGGTACCCTAGGACATGTGGTACATGGAGGAGAAGGTTAGTTTCCTTAGTTCTTTGCAGTAAGAATACAATTAATTCATGTCTGCAACCCGATTCTATTTTTGTCCTAAACTCTTGCCTCTTGGCAAACAATTTTCAGTTTGTTTCCTTTAATGATGCTCAACCTTGTATGGTAAAGTAGTAGAAATCAAGCTTATTTTTCTCTCATCTTTCGGGATTCCCCATTATGCAGTCATGCTCTATTTTTTATTGGATACCTTGTAGCAATGCCGGGAGTTCAAATTACTTATTGTAATGTTTCAGGACTTTAACCTGAAATTGACTCCTATTTGGAACTCATCCACTTCTTTAAAAACTGTCCCTCACTCACTTCAGCAGTAGACTCAAAGAACCCTTGATGTTTTCTGAGTGACGCCCTACCCCTCATGTTTCATGGACATCAGATCCAAGGCTGTCAAGCAGACTCTCTATCTCAGATAATTTGGAAGAACAATAAAAGTGTGTCTACAAATCACTTTGGTGAATTCAGGAGGTGTGAGTCAGTCATACAGCTAAAGAAGCAAGAAAGCCTACAGTACTGAGTGAAATGACCAAGTGAGAATACACAGTAAGATACAAGAGACAGGTGGCCTCAGGAAAGCAAGAAAAGACCAAGAGGACATGGTATCTTGACTGCATTGCAGTTCCTTCTTTCTATCCTTCAGGAGCTGACCACTCTTTGCTCTCTGATGTTCTGAGAGAGTCCCCTCTGACTTAACACTGACTTCTAAGGGTTTATTCATTCTCTTTAATTCAATCGGAATACTATTGCTTCTTATGACAGGAAGATGAAAGTTTTATTATTTGAAGATTTTTCACAGAAAAGTTTTCTACATTTTGAGAAATATCTTGATGAACTGCTAGAATTAGATGGTGAGTTCTAAGGTGTCAAGGCAACAAAGGAAGACAATGTTCCTCTGCATACATGGGAGCTTTATTTTCTCCTGAAAGAGAAGGGGTAAAGAGAACAAATAAAAAAGAGTAAAAAGAATAAAAACAGCTAATAAAGGCTGAAAGACTTCATGGAGTACATAGAAAATTCCCCTGTGGAGGAGTTGACAGACTGTTTTAAGCATGGTGATAACCAGTATTCGATTTGGAATTATTGCTGAGTCGAAAACGTTCCCTTTGTCTTCATCCCACCATCCTGTCTTCTGCACCCATGTAAGCTCTGCCTGAGTGTGGCTTTTGTAGAAATTGAGCAATGGATTGAAGTTTGTATCAGTTTACTATGGTATAGAACTGAGGCACCTTGTAGAGAGCAGAGGCCTAGATGTGGAGGTGAGTGTGATCCTTAGTCTGACCTTTGATTTTTTGCATAGTGTGAAATAAGAAAGACCATCTTATTAGAACTCAAGAGGCTGGTGGAGTTCAGGACACCCTACCCCAAATGTGGCATTGGAGAAAACTGTGGAAACAGGAAGTTCTCTATGACCTTCTCCACTAAAGTAGTTCATGAAACTTAGCAAGAATGCTCAGATCTTCCCCGGAAATGGTCATAAGATCTTCCTGTGAGAGGTGCCTACTCTACATCTATTTTTGGAAGACACAGGGAGACAAAGAAGATTCCGAACACAAAGGCCTTACTAAATTCCTCCTAGTTTATTACCAGCAGATCACAACTTTTTAAATCCAATCATACTTCTCCATGATTATCTATCTACTTCATCAAACTTAGCATAGAAGTAAGGTTTCCCTGATTCTTTGGGTCTTCATTTCCTGATAAATCTTCTATGTCACACAGAATTTATGTTAAATAAATTTGTATGATATTGTTTTGGTAATGTCTCTTTTGTTACAGGCCATGAACCTACAGGTCTTTCTTTTCCTATTACAAGTGAATCTTGACTTAGACACAATGCCTCCTCTGCTTATAAACTCTGATGATTTACAAACTTATTAAGCATTTCTGTATTTGACTCGAGTCACAACAGATATGTAAACCTCAGTGAAATCTAAGAGCAACACTCCAAACACACTACTCACAAAGGCTTTGAGGTCTTTATGTGCAGTGTGCTAGAGAAATAATCCAGATGAGTACCACAATTGAGACAAAGGCACTCAATGGCTCAGTAAACTTGGAGCTAACATCTATTACAATTGAGATATCATTTTTGAAAAAGATTTTTTTATTTTGCTTTCCAAAAAGATTCATGTTAACATTCCTTTAACTAACAAAGTCCTCTAATGCATTTAAAATATGATTTATTTTACAAAATTGATTTACAAGTAACTTTTCAGGAATCCATCTGTTGACTAAAAAAGAGGTATGTCTATTATGCAAAATTCTGTACTTAAGTACCTTAAGGAATAATTCCACTCCATTATTCTTAGCCCATCTAGTGGGTATTTGTGTTTGTTTTATAGCTTTTCCCCCTATTTGATTTACATTTATGAGACAATTGAAGAAAGTCCATATGAGATGGTTTTTATTTTTATGGGCAAAAGAACCACATCAACCACAAGTAGCACAACATTGCCATGCCTAAAATATGTGGGTCTCCTCAGCAGAGTGAAAATTAAAAGGGCATTTTTTTTTGTCCTCACTTTCACTTTTTATGGTGAAGTCATGCCCTAACGATGTTTACTGGACAATTCAATTGTAAATATAAAGTTGTGATTATACCTACAGTTGTTTATGTTACAATAGAACCTGAAACCGATTAAAATATTTAAACTTCAGTGATACTTTTGGGAGTTCATTTGTGGTAAGATATTAATTACTGATGTAAGTTTAATTAGTCAGCCAAAATAATTAAGAATGGCCTAATTAGTTCTTTCATGACTCCTCAAGAGCATGGATATTTTCATGAGAGTGTTGAGTTGGAATTTAGAAATGCACATTGATCCTAAAATAATGGTAGTACCCAAGGCCACATTATATTTGTTTCCAGTTACTTAAAGCCATGCACAGATATATTTAATTAAGTCAGGAAATACAATGCTATTATCATCATTACTCAATCTTGCCTACAAACGCACACACACACACACACACACACACACACACACACCACCTTGCTTTCTCAAAGGGTTCAAATCCAATTGGCAGTACATGAGCCAAACTCAGACCATTGATGAGCTTTTATTAGTTTTGATAGAGATTACACTGTCATTAAAAAAATGATAACTTTGCATTAATATTTGAAAATTAGGAGATGTTACATAGTTATTCAAATTTGTAGTTCCACTCAAAAGAAGACTCTGGCAACACTAAGTTGGAATTTCACAGAACATACCAACTGGGGCTAAGATGCAAAGGTCCTTTGGATGGGATGTGAGTTCTTTAAGCTTTGCCACAGTCTCCAGCCCACCCATTGTCTTTCAATCAGCCCACATAGCCTACTTATCTTCCTAGCAGGCATCTGGGTTTGCAATTTCTATCTTCTAATGTTTCCCTTCTCTGTGCTTCTGGAAGGACCTTCTCCTTGAATGCTCCAAAAGCAAACTGCTTCCATCAGAGAGCCTCAAAATATCTGAACCTCCATTTTTATTTTCTATGCTTCTAAAAACTAAAAATGGTACCCCTATATATGACCATAAGATTGAAAAAAGATGTGTGGCATGAGGCATCATACAACACAGATTCTGGTTATGAATATATTTAGACAAGTTTTCATCTATTCTAATTAAGTTTAATCCAATTGATTTAAAAAGTAGCTGTATTGTCTAAAATGAGTCTCTTTGGGGAACCAATATTGAGGTAAAATAAAAAATTTTGCACATGCAGCTTAGTGTCTAGTTTGGAGCGTTTCATTTTTTTTTTTTTAAGTAGCAAAAGGTTAAGAATTAATTAAAAAATAGATAAGTAACAAAAGGTTAAGAAGTTGATTTCAAATACATAAGACTAGGTCTGTATTAATGATACAGCTGGCTATGCTTGAAGATGATGGATATTATTTTTTAGGAAAAATCCACATAAGGAATGCCGGATTCAGTCAGTAATGTTAAGGTTTCGTAGCTACATACTTGTTATAAAACACCTTTACTATTGAAATTCCTGGACCAAAATAGTAATAACTTTGTCCTTTTACATCTGAAATTTATAACCCCCAGTTCCTTATTTTACCATTTTAAGAATTGTTCAATGATGTATGCTTTCCAGAGAGTTCTATTGCTCTTTGGCAAAATATATTGTATGGAAGGGCATGGTTTACATCACAATGGCATTATTTTTACTTCATTAAGGGTTTCAATATTTTACAATTTCCCTTGTAGATTCCAAGTTGGCCTCATTGAAGACATTTTGTTTTTACATAATGTTGTTACATAATTATTCCAACACAGCTGAATGACACAGGACTATTTGGAGCTCCACACTCCCTGGGAACCATCTCCCTTTATTCTTTCCAGATCTATGATGAACCACTTCATTCTTCTCCTACTCAATTGAGAAAAGCAAAATTCTAAGTTTTTGATTGAGTTCCTATGACAAATTAACGAAGGGAACAGGTTCTCTAGATTGAAGATCCTGGTTACCTCCAGAACTAAAATTCCTTGTAAACCACTTAAAATAAATTTGTCTGTATAGAGAAATTGCAGTTGTTGATCCAGTTAAAGGAAAAGTAGTCTTCAAAGACAGAATGGCTTGGAAAAGAGTCCTACTTGTGTGAATACTTGATCTTCTCTGGTCTCCGTATTCTCAGGTAGCAAATGGATGATCTCTCCTCGTTAATTGGGGAAAGACTTAAATAAAGTAGTATCTTTGCTTAATCTCTTTGTTATAACGGGTCACCTTACCCTAAGAGAATAGAGTTGGTATTACCCATCACTAATTCAGTAGTTCTCAAACAGGCACACATTTGCATTACCTGGAGAGTTTATTAAAATGAAGATGGCTACATCCCCTCTGTAGAGTTTCTGATTCACAGATCTGAGATGAGGTGTGAGATTCTGGATTTCCAACAAGTTCCCAGGGGATGTTGATACACCCACACAGCTTCAGTACTACTGCCCTTATTAGTATTATTGCCAGTCACTAAGTGCAGTGCCATAGGCAAACAGAAAATAACTTACAAATGAATTCTAATGAAAGTAAGGATGAAATAGCAATGTCACATGTACTTTAATCCCTATTTTATTCAAAAATCAATTTTGGGGGCAGAAAAATAATTTATACCTATCCAAAGCAATTCAGAGACTTCACCATTATTTTCTGTTTCTATAGATAATTTTGAGATTTCCCAATTCTGGTGATTCAATGTAACCCATGAAGAATAGGTCCACCTATTTGCTAAATATAGCCCCTTGATACAGATGATATTTGATTGATTTTATATTATATGAGTGCATGAGTAACTCTGGCATTCAAAAGTAATAATATTCTCCTTTTCTTGATCAAATCAGAAAGCTGTGTGCATTAAAATGAGTTAAAAGAAGGAAAACCAGCGCGTCTAAAGTTGAGGCATGTCTAATGCATTGGAGAAATTGTTGAACACAGTTCATCCTGGTAAAAATATTACTTCTGTAGCAATGCCAAGGTCAGTGTCAGGTTAGGTTATCTGCAATTTAAGTGCCAGATGTGTGTGTGCACATGTGTATTGTGCACTCCCACACGTGTGCATGAACTTCCTTATTGAGAGTTGCAGACTCTCCCAGGCATGACTTTACAGAAACTTTACCTTACCTTCCAGAAGGCTGAGTTCAGTACTCTTAAGGTAATTTGGGGCCCTCTTCATTCTTTCCCTATCTTCTCTTGACACTGTTTGTTGAGCTAGGTTATTGTTTTTCTCCAACTTGCTAGGTTTTCAATAAGTTCCTGTTGTGCCTTGGGAGAGCAGTGTTCATGGAAAATTGCTTTGCCTAGGTGATTGGAGCCAGTTCCTCCCTCAACTACCTCCCCCTTTTCTATAATTTGGAGACAAGTAACAAAGTGCTTACATTGCAAGAATTTGCTCCAGAAAACTCTAAACCATTCGCTGACATTTTACAGTTTAATCCCAGCTTCAATTTCATAACTGGAGCTCAAAACAGAAGAGGCACATGGAGGTGTGCACTTGAAAAGACATTTATAGCCTTTCATTTTGAGATTTCAAAAACATTAACCAACATGCTCAAATTCCGTTAAAATGCATATGGAGAACTAATACACTGTGCTCTAAAAAGAACCTGGGGAATTAGAGCAGAGAACAATTCAAAAGCAGTTTTGTAAGTAACGAAGATTGAAATCATAATTTTCATGGAAGCCTATGATTTGTAAGAAAATCTTAGAGTTCAACTATTTCATTTTTCAGCCTTCAGTCAGGATTTGATCAATTTTTTTTAAAATATCTATTTTGGTCTCTGTGTTAAATTGTATGATTGGTGGTGCTTAAGCAAAATGATAATCATAACACAAATGCACTATTTTAAGAGTTTTACAAGTATTAATTCATAGAGACCTCATGCAAACCTGTGACTTAAGTACAGTTATTATCCTCACTCTGCAGTTAAGGAAGCTGAAGTTTAGAGAGGTTAAGTAATTTGCCTAAGGTCACAAAGTTTGTTAGCGGCAGAAACAGGCTAGATAGGAACACAAGAACTACAGGGACCCTAATTACGGAAGCTGTTTAGAGCTCTGGGAAAAAGAACCCCCCCACCCCATCGCATCATGGGAAAGAAAATAAAATATATTGAAAGCAAATCTAAAGCCCTAGTTACTTGTCTGTTGACTTGATTAATGATTAAATTTCCTTCCAGGCTCCTAGGGAGGTTCCTAAGACACCATGACACAAATACCACCAACCACTCATACTCCTCTGCGCTTTTTCCAATGACCAGTTCATTTTTTACCTTGTCTTTTTAAGGTCTAAATTACAGCAAGAACTAGAGGCCACGTGGCCCCCAGTTGCTGCCCTCACCCCTGTGCTCTGGATCTCACAGCTTTGATAGTCCAGGGGTGAAGAGAGAAAAACACCCAGGAAAAACTAGCTTTGAATTCGATGTTCCTTCAGCCCAATCTCCATCTGCCTAGTATGACAGCTCAATTTTATGATTAAATTTCCTTTTATGATTATTGAAAACTCATTTTAGACCTCTTCATAAAGCAGAAAATGTATTCCTTAGTTTAGAATCATTAAGAAAATGTTGTCTCAGCAATAAGACTAAGGACAACTGGCACTGGGTTGTCCCATCATTCACATTCCCTGATATCATGTGTATAACTCAAGGCATCTAAAAGGACTTTATGTTGAGCTCAGGTCCTGACTTTAGGAACATATAAACAGAAGTCACTTTTACTCATTCACTTATTCCGAACTTTATGCAGGGACTAGGCAAGACTTGGTAATAATCTGGTTAAAATACAGCACTCATCTTTGAGGAGCTCTGAGTTTAGATTACTCTTCAGGTAAAGATAATGACCCCTACCTAATCCTTCCCAAGGATGCAGCTCAGATTTCTGAGATTCGGGAAGGAAAGTTTCTGCAAAGCCCTGATCCTTAGAACAGGGAACTTTCACCGTCATGGTACACAGCACACTGCTCCAGCAACGCTCCAGTAACGCTCACTGCCAAGTGACCAGCCAGGACTCAGACTCAGCAGGAGCACCGGGTCTCCACCTAATGCCCCGCTTTAATGCCTCTCTTCCCTGAACACTTTTAAACTTTTTTTCTGGAATCAACCCAAACTCGGCAGAATTTCCAGATCTGTGGAAGTGCAGCATGCAAGCAGCCCATTTCCTGACAATGCTGCAAAGCTTCAGGGAACACATTTTGTTATTTCCACGTTTATGAGCCGAGCTGAGGCCCTGCTGTGACTCCTGACCAGGCCTTCCCCTACCTGCGAGTGCTGCAAAGCTGAGCAGGGAAGGGAATCGAACAAAGGAAAGAGCATGCGCAGAAAAGTTCATAAGCGTTCTGGTAACTGCCTTTGCAGAAACATTGAGATCCTAGGGAATCTCTAAAAGGGACTCAGGTGCGCAGATCATTTTCTGAGTCCTATTCAAGACTCTTCTCGTGATAACTTGTCCTGGCACTATTGCAAAGAAAGCAGTTTTGAGAAATGTGAGGAAATTAAATGGCACGTTTTCTAAATGAGCCTTTTCTGACATAAAGCAACCTGAAAAATGAAGCAAAGGAACTATAGAGTGTAAGAATAAAAGAGTTTATTCTCTTAACATATACACAACATCATGCAAAGCACTGAGCATGGTACACAGAGAAATATAACCATTGAACAAATTATTTTTTAATAACTACAACGTGTCAGGCATTGTGTTAGTTGCCAAAAATACAAAGACAAGGAACACATGGCTCCAACCCTTTGAGGAATTTTTAATTTAGTTTTAGAGTAATAAGAAAACTGGCCATGCTGATTTATGGTATTTAAAAGTATGGAGAAGTTGTTTGATCTACTATATATTTTTTCTGCTTTCTTGAGCAATATTTTTGTCAGTGTTGAAATATTGCTGAAATGTCTTTATCAAGAAAAGAAAGTATCTTTTAGTTGACAAGATAATGAAGAAGGAAGAAGTCACTTCATTTCCAAATTGTAACTAAAATCCTTAAATGAAGGAAAATAAATGTATACAGGTGAGTCAAAACCAAATACACTGAACTTCATTGTTGTTATGTTTTAGATATAAAATTTCCCTCAAATGCTCACATGTTAAAGGCTTGGTCCCCAATGCAGCATTGTTCAGAGGTAAAGCTTTTTGAGAAATGATCCAGATCATAAAGGTTCAACCTCATTAATGGATGAAACCATTGATGGATTTATAAGTGAATGAGCTATTGGGAGGTAGTGGAACTGGAGGAGGTGGAAGAAGTGGATTCTTGGAGGTATGCCTACCCCTCCCTCCTGGCTGCCATGAGCTGAGCAGTTATTCTCCTCCACGCCCTCTGCCAAAATATTCTGTCTTGTCTCAGGTCTTAAAAAATGAAGGCAGCTGGTCATGGACTGCAACCTTTCAAAGTATGAGACAAAAGAAATCTTTCCACCTTTCTGTTGTTTTTCTTGGGCATTCTGTCATAGTAATAGAAATCTGACTAACACAACTGTGACCAAATGGCTTATGCTATTTGTATGGGTGATGCTGCCATGAAAGTCAGTATTTTTTATCCATATGTAACAAAATGTCAAAGACTTTTCTTTTTGTCTTGGGGTTTAGCTAAGACCCAGTCTGAGAAACAGTAAATTTCCCCATATTCTAGTTTCCAGGGGTTGTGAACCAGCCACTTCCCTAAGACTTACCAAGAGGCATCAGGAGAGAGTCAGCCCGGCAGCAGCCATCCCTCTTTTCTCCACTCCAGTCCCTATGAAAAGCAGACTGGGAAGTGAGAGGATTTGGATTTCTGTGGGAGTGCAGCATTGCTGAACACAGTTAATCCTTCCCTTCTTTATACATAAGGTTTGCATAATGCTTCTACCTAGGGGGAGAGGGTCCCTTTTAGGAAGCCATTAGGCATTAGTTGCTGGGGGCAACAGCAGATATGGTCTGAAGGAGAATAGGCTGAAATCAGAGTTTCCAAGTCAGGAAAGTATGGAGTGGGAAGCTCATACACAGAGTTCTGAAGAACCACACACTCAACCCACAGGAGAAGGAACTTTGGGTTTCTGCAACACAGAGGCCATCAATGGATGCATGACCAACCAACCTCACCCAAAGACAGGCAGCCTTCCTTTCCCTCCTCCCACTTGTACAACACACGGGAAGAATAGAGAAGAGGAGGAGAGCAGATGATCTTATAATGTGGTGTACAAGCCAGACAAACTTGATAATGAGGGAAACTCAGGATGACTTGCCAGGACAATAGGCATAAACCAGAACTATACCTGGAGAAGTAAGTTGTATGATCACTTTCATGGGATATGCAAGGAGCAGCTCTGGGTTCTCTACGTCCCCCACTGTCCTCACTACAACCTCATCCACGTGGCCATAACTAGGCCTCATCTATCCCAGGAAGAAGAGAGGTAGAGTTCCAAATTTGAGACTAATTTTTAAAAAACAAAACCAACCAGCAGCGAGTGTTGGGATGAGATTGCATAATGACAGAAGTGGCTAAAATTGATGTGATCTGTTGAAGGTGGCATCCAGTGGGCTGCTGCACATAAGAAGAGGAAACTTCCACCACAACACAATTGGAGAACTGGGAAGAAGGGGAAAAATTACTTTATTTTATATCAAGAAGTTGATTTTAATAAATCAGATACAAATATACTGCAAACCACAAAAACTGTTATTGGCAAAACAGTTCAGCAAATGGAGTCTAGAGGAACAAAACATGACATATAAAATGTCACAAAATGAATATAATGACATTAAGAAAAATAAATAGTAGCACTTCAAGGATTAATGTCCTTGAATATGAACAACATAAGCAAATATAATACACAATAAAAGTGCACAAGTCAGTAAATGGGTTCAAAATCTATTCTCCTTCACTTTTCACTGAAGGATCCCGAGTCTCCAGCTTCAGTTTTCCCATCTGTAAAGTGAAAACCCTGTTACGGTCTCAGAGTTGCGGAGTTATGTAAAAGATCTAGAAAGAGGCATGACAACAAGGACTGATTGTACTGTGTTCAACAAGGACTCTTCTTTAGCTTCTTTCTCCTCTGCACTGCCAAAGTAATACTTCAGAGTTTTAAGTAGAAAGAACGAGATACTATGCTTAAAAGTACCTAGCACAGGATCCTGCATAAGAAACAGAAATCCCTTCCTCCTGACCCAGGTTGCTGAGCAACTATGCAGCTGAACTCATGACAGTGCCCAAATTCTGTGACAAGTCATGTCTTCTTGTGTGTGTCCCTGTATGTTCCAAGATCTTTGAATGAAGCTCATTCTGTGTGTGTGTGCACACATAGATGCACAAACATTTGGGGCAAAGGAAGGGAAAACTTGTATGTCCCCACAAAAGATTCTCCCTGATGTTCACACTCAAGCTCATAACCATAACCCAGGAAAACAGCAGATGGAATGACTCTGGCTTAGGAATGGTAAGGATCAGCTCTTAGGGTGCTCTAAGAAAAGGAAATGCATATGTACTTTCTTATTTCACTAAAATCCCAGGCATAGGCAAATGGGCTTCAAATGTGAATCAGGTAACTCTTGAAAGGGAAAATAAAGTAAGTAAGCAAACAAACAAGGTAAACATCCCACCAGAGAACTATGGGGAGAAGTAAATCTCCTCTTGGTGTTAGAGATAGGGGTGGGAATTTATGAATGAATAGCAAATGAATGAACTCTTCTCTTGCATCTACTTGGGCTTACTCTGGTAGTATTTCTAGTAGTATTTCTCACTTGGGAGAATATATTTGCTGCACATTGAGCAGTGGTCATTCATCTTGTCATTCAATAATATACATGGAGCAACTACTGTGTATAAGACACTGTACCACATGGTTTATATACTTTGGCCCATGCCCGTATACATATGGTGCCTAGGGCACAAAAGAGTATTACAAAAGGTAATACTCAAAGCAGAGGCAAATCCTAGAATGAAGGCTGCTAACTAGTCATAACATAAAAGGTGATAAACCTTGGATTAGTTGCTATACCTTTTATGAGAAAAATTGATATTGCCCAGTTTACATGTTCATTCATTTTAGGATTCCCAGACATATTACAGTATGATACTACAGTGAATATTTGATGGCCAAAACTGGACAATGTCATTTGTCCTTGCATATCTCCATGTACCCATGGTAGTAGAAGATAGCAATAGATCATAAGAAGCTCTAGGGAATCCCAGTTGGGCCTTTAGTCTTTCTCACTCAGAAATTGATACCACCACCCACAGGAAAAGTTGGTCAAAGTATGGGGAAGATTTGTCCATCAAAACTGAACTTAGGAGCCAGGGTCAGTGGTGCACGCCTATAATCCCAGTGGCTTCAGAGGCTGAGACAGCAGGATCACAGGTTCCAAGCCACCCTCAACAAAAGCGAGGTGCTAACCAATTCAGTGAAACCATATCTCTAAACAAAATACAAAATAGGGCTGGGGATGTGGCACAGTGGTTGAATGCCCCTGAGTTCAATCTCCAGTACCCTCCCCCCTCAAAAAAAACAACAACAAGTGGACCTATTTAATACTACTGCATTAAATAGGTCAGAACCAAGAAGGTTAATGTGATGCACAGACCTGTCCCACAAGAGCAATCCAGAGAGAAAACAAATGTAACATTGCTTAAATGACAAAAATATAGCAGATGCTACAGTTGAATCTTCACATACATAGGCTAATTTAATCTTTAAAACAACTGATGAATTTCTTCCATCAAAAATATCAAGAACTCCCTCACTGAGACATGTTTCTGAGTCAATTTCCATCACTAGACTCTTTCCAATGGATTAGGCATGTCTCTCAAATTGGTGATTTCACAGACCATTTAAATTCTTTTGAAAACATTTAAGGGGAGTCATTTACTCTTGCAGTCATTTCATAAAACAAGAAATGCTGAACCATCAAACAAGCCAGAAGATGACAGTCTCAGAATAAAAAGCAGTCAACATTGAAGGCATTTGGCGTTATCTAAAGCTCACTTGGTTATTCCAGTTTTTCTCATGCTACAACAGAGCACTGATGGCATCATCATGAGCCACATCTAGACTGCGGCTCAGTATTTTGTGACAACTGAACATCTTGGGCAATTCAATCTTGGCAAGACAATTTCTTAAAGAACATGGGGAACTGTTAAAGGCTAATTCATGGTTCAGGGAAAAACAGGATGATCCAAACTCAGTGACCGTGAGCAAGAGGAGTTGAGATGGGATGACAAAGGACAAAATGAAAATGACCACTGTTGAAAAAAAATGTGTCTGAGGTTTCCTGGAGCTTTCTTCCATTTTTCAATAGGATTATTCGAATCAGAAACCCATGCTCTGGAAAATTCACACCTTAGGAGCATGGTTTTCTTCTTTCTATAGTTTATCAAAAGCTTAAAGGTTTTTCTCTGACTCAATCTGTAATTTATATTCATCTTTTCCTTGTTCTTTCAGTACCATTGTTCCTCTCTCCTTCCCCCATCATGATAGTAACATTGCTTGGCCATTTTTTAGTATTAGTCTAGCTTTTGGTGGCTCCTGTCCCTTTTGGTGAGAACAGTAAGTCAAGAGTATCATCAGCAGAGGTAAAAAAAAAAAATACTAGCAGTACAGTGGAAAGCCCACAGGCTCTGTCTGGGTAAACAAGACAAGTCTCTGCAAAGGGTGCTTTGTGGTAGAATTGCTTGACTTTCTTGAGCCTCAGCTTTCTTATCTGTAAGATATGATTAGCTTTATAAACTTCCTGGGGTGAAGATTAAATAAAACAGTGGATATCCAGCATAGGCACAAAAGAAAACACCAATGATAAAACCACAGGAAGTATCTTCTTCATTTCTCTTTTTCCTCTCTTCCAGATTTTTCCCAATTTTTCCTGCCATTTGCATATTAGATTGGGTTGTCCTAGTCTTTCCATTTAAGTCATCTCCTGTCATGATACTCTCACTGTGACAGGATATAGACAGGCTATAGTCCAAATATTCAACCCAAACCCACCAGTTTGCATGAATAATTTTCAAACACAGGTAACAACCTGCAGCCTGCTTCTTCATGCATCTGGGAGAGTTTCCCAGATGAAAGGTCCTAAGTTTCACCAATGACCCACTGTCAAGGGCTCATCCACCTGGAGGGATTATTCAACTGAAGATAGCATAATATGATCTTAACTGAACTGACATCTTTTGGAAGTGTTGTTGTTTTGTTTCATTTGGGGAGTTGTTTGTTGGCTTTTGTTTGTTTTGTTGTTTGTTTGGCTAGTGGATAAAAATTCATTTAAAGAGGTACCTATTAATTCAACAAAAGGAAACTAATTATTTTCTTTCTGCCTACCCTTTTTCTAATGGGAAGCAGAAAATCAATGCACAATTCTTATGGAAAGGCAGTAAATTTTGGCAGCTAGCCAGATCATGTGGGCTTAAATTTCAGCTCCGCTTATGTAACTGCCAATTAGTCAATTTCTTAGTGTGCCTCAGTTTCCTCATCTTTGTTATAGGAATAAAAATAGTATTTACCCTATGCAGTCATTTAGTGGAATCAAAAGCAAATACAAGAGAACTATTTAAGATATTAATAAGCACATGGCAGGTATTCAGAGATTATCATTATTATTAAGCAATAACTTTTCAACAGACAATTATTAACTACCTACTCAATAGTACACAAAGCCCTACACTATGAAAGATCAAAAATGGATCACCACCTCTTCTTTGTTTTCAGAGATCTTATAATTTGGGAATTGGAGAACTGGAAACTGCTTATTAGTTCACAAAGCACCTCTCGCAGGTGAGTGGAATCATTATTATCCCCATCTTTTACCTATGAATAATGGGAGGCACAACATTAATCACATTACCCAATGCAATTGAACTAAATCACATCAAACCAACATTACTTCCATGATTTTTAACTCCAGAAACCCAGGCTGTTTCACTTCCAGTATATTGAGGCTCACAGAATGTGTCAGTGTCTTATCTTTTTTTAAAGCTTTGGATCAAAATCAAGATCAAATCATTGAGGCTTTAAATGATTTCTGTCTTTGGGGACAAATGAATTTATTGGTAACAAAAGAAAACACCAGTAATAAAACAGACAAGACCCTTGAACTGTTACTTTTGGTATCTCCAGCAAATGTTTTATTTATTGTATTAACCCTAGAGTCTCACACAGTGCTTGGCACATGGTGGGTGCTCAATGAATGAATGAATGAACGAATGAATCAGTGTTTTCTATACAAAGCTTTGATAAAGTCTTTGAAAGTCACCTAATGACATCTATTAAAATGAGAATCATGGTAAGCTTTTAAGAATCCTTATGGAATTGCAATGGTTAATCTTAAATTTATTCTTTCTTCCTTTCACTATGAAGAAGGAAGTAACGTCAGAAAACTCAAAGAGCACTGGACTTCTGTTGGAAAGCCTGAGTTTCAAGGCCTATGACTGAGCTGTTTTGCAGCATGGAATACATTAAGACACCCTCTTCAGGTCTTAGTTTTCTATTTTGTAAAGTCCAAGAGTTGGATTAGGTTAGTTCATTTCTTGTTGTCCTCACATTTTGTCTATGTATATACTGAAAAAATAGGATAAAAATCTTTGAGGAAAGTGAATGGTGGAAAAATGGTGGAACAACCCTTTATGGGTTTCTCTTCTGGAACTTGCCTTGCCCTGTCTGAGGTCTTTGCCCACTAAAATCTACTCTCAAACTGGGTTTTGGTTTTAAGTTGGTTATCAATTGCTATTCCACAATTTATCCCAAAACTTAGTAGCTTCAAAAAATAAATGTGCAAAGCCTTACAGTTTCTGGGGATGGACAATCTGAGTACAATTTATCTGGGTGCCTTTGACTCAGGGACTCTTGTGAAGTTGTCAAGTAAGCTATCCTCAGTGTAACATCATGTCAAGGTTCAACTTCAACTGGAAAATCCAAACTCACTCTTGTAGCAGTTGCCAGGTCTGTTTCTTGCTATACAAACCTAGTTGTAGACTGCCTGAATGTCTTCCTGACATAGCAACTGGTGGTCCGAGAGAAGAGAGCCAGTGAGTGCCCAACATGGAAGCAACAGCCAGTTTGTAAGTAATCTTTAAAATGCTATTCCTACATTTCTGCCATATTCTGTTCATTAGAATGAACAAACCCAGCAAACACTCAGGAGAAGGGGATTATACTGGGGAAAACCAGAAAGCAGGGACCATGGGGTGGGGGAGCACATTAAAGACTGTCTACCAAGCTATAACTCACACACCCATATAAACTTCAGACAGTGTGGCCAATCAGGGGAAGTTTAGTTTTAATTGTAAGATATCAATCTGTTCACTCTATGAGGAATTTCAAGCACATTTCATGAGGGGATAGAAGTTTAAGTGGTGAGGTAGGGAATATAGCAGAATAGGGAAACAAGAGTACGGATCACATTAAAAGTGAAACAAATGCCAAATGTCTTCTCTGATATAAAGGGGGTGACTCAAAACAGAGCAGGGAGAAAGAGCATTAAAAGAAGATTACCACTAAACAGGGAAGAGAGGTGGGAGGGAATGGGAGGGAGAAAGGGAATTGCACGGAAGATGGAAGGAGTCCCTCATTGTTATACAGAATACATATATGATGGTGTGAGGGGGAAGAAAAAAAAAGAAAGAGAAATGTGTTACAGTAGATTGGGTAGAGAGAGATGATGGGAGGGGAGGGTAGAGGAGGGAGGATAGGAAGGGCAGCAGAATACAACAGACACTAATATTGCTGTATGTATATATGTGGCTGTATAACCAATGAGATCCTGCAATCTGTACACGTGGAAAAATGAGAATTCATACCCCACTTGAATCAAATGCATGATATGTCAAGATCATTGTATTGTCTTGAGCAACTAATTAAAAACAGTGAAATCATAGCCAACTTATTGAGTCTTTCCATATGCTGATCACTATGGTGGGCATCCAGGAGACAGGTGCAGGACAGATTCCTGTCCTGGGGCAACTAACTGGAACAGGTAGACTATTCCCATCTTTCCTTGAGCAGGATGTTTTGTAACACTGTAGCCAGCAACTTTAGTGTTCCCAAGGGTATAAAAACCCAGGGTAGAATTTTTGGGGGGTTCTCAGCTATGGTGTGACATGGAGCACACACAATGAAATGCCTTCTGGTAGCTTTTCTCAGCCAGCTTGTCATGAGTCCTGGCTTCTGTTGTCCTTTGCTGTCACTTGTGAGCAATATAGTTGCTTTTCTCCTTGGTTCTCTTGCTACCTTCCCAGTCATAGGTATGTCGTTGAAACTCCAAGTAGTAGTTTTCCTGTCTAAAACATAATGGAGATATCTCCCAACCTATCTACCACACATATGTGTAATAAGGATGAACAGCTATTTCTGAGAAAAGCCTTTTAAAAATCGCAGCACTATCCAAATGGAAAAAGATATTATGCTTATGCAATTTTTTTTTTTAGCACAGTAACAAACATCTTGGCCTCTCCCCATTTTTCAACAGATGTGCAAACTTCTATTCATGATTTGACATTTAGAGAAAAGATGTTATTATTGAAAGTGTGAACCTACCAAGAATGCAGTACTAGTCAAGATTTCTGAAGTATGCTATAGAAGCAAATAACCCCCAAATCTGAGTATCTTAAAACAATGAAACATTGTTCTGTTTCACATACACACTGTATGTGTCCCTCCCAAGATGGCCGAAGCTCTGCTCTGTGTCATTTCAAATTGACATTGGGTTCTGACCTAATGGAGCAACCACTGCTTCATGCAACAGAAAGGGGCAAACATGGAAACTCATGCACTGGCTTTTCTGTGATCCAGAGTGGCATATATCACTCTCTCTTTCACTTCATTGTCCAAGGCAAGCCACATATTGAGGACTAACTTCAGAGAAGGAAAGTAGCACAATCCTTCTTGTGCTCAGGAAGGAAGATGCTCTGTGAGTGTCCAAAAGCACTTCTCCACACTGCCTTCTAAGAAAATAGATGATTGTTATTTCCAAGCTATAGGAGCCAATTAACCTATGACAGAGTTCCAAATTATAGGTATGCCCTTTTATTTATGACTCATTTAAGTTTTTTATGCAATGAGTAATTTCACTAAGTCTTTTTTATTTAAAAAAAAACAGGACTTATTAGGAAATCTTATCATCCACACTTCCTGCAGTGTGTCTCTAACTCACATTTTCACAGAGAGAAGTCTGAAGTGGTGCTGGGTGTGCATGTGTGCATGCATCTGTGAGTATGTTCTTGGGATGCTGGGAAATGGAAAGATGTGATTGGCTGAAGGTCAAGTTTAGTCAATGCTTATAAATTTCCCTTTGCAAGGTTAATGACTTAGCCCCTTCTAATTTAGCTGCACTGAAACTTGTTATAAATTTGTTAGTTCAGTTGCATCTGTTTTAGATTGGCCCTCAAATCACAGACCGCTCTCATTCCTTCTCCAAGCTTCCTCTTTCTTGGATTCCTACCACCATGTTAATCCAAATGAACACAGTACTGAGGCTTCATTAGTTCTGGCTTCTACTCCCAGATCTTCCATTAACTAACTGTATTGCTTTGGAAAAGTTTCTTTACCTCCTCAGGCCTTATCTCCAAAATGAGGGAGTTGGCTGGGAGAATTCCTTCTAGCTCAAGCTGCTTATGGTTCTAAGTCATGCTGTGAAGCCAGATAGAGAGTATGTGTGTTTCTTCTTGTTTCCTGAGTTTATCAGCAACTAGAGGAGCTATCTCAGCAAAAGTTCAGCCTCCTAACATGCAAGAGAATCCCTTTGAAGATCAGTCACATTTCAGCACCTACCAATGTATTATTTCCTCAGTTCTCTACTTGCCAGTTTTGGGGTGCAGAACCTCAGGCATAAGGGGCAATCTATATGCATTGTACTTTTAGTAATTTTTTTTTACTTAAAACAAAAAGAGTATACACAAATTGAGAACCATCCTTCTGGTTATGCTAACAAGGGTTTTAAAGGTTTTGCTGTGGTGGTGATATTGCTAATTTAACCACAGGTTGAGAAGGTAACTATTCTGGCCAGGTGCAGTGGCACACGCCTATAATCTCAGTGACTCAAGAGGCTGAGACAGGAGGATAAAATCCAGTGAGTTCAAATCTAGCCTCAGCAAAAACAAACAAACAAACAAACAAAACAAAAAAAAAAACAGGTGTTAAGCAACTCAGTGAGACCCTATCTCTAAATAAAATACAAAATAGGGCTGGGGATGTGGCTCAGTGTTCGAGTGCCCCTGAGTTTAATCCCCAATAATCCCTAAAAAAAGAAAGTAACAGTTTTGGCTTTTAATTGCTTATTATTCTTAACATTTGTATAGCTTTATATATCATAGTTCAGCATATTCAAAGCAGCATGGAGCACCAGTCTAGGAGAACAGGACTGTGTTCATTTATATGATTTTGTTGATATGAGGCCACTGAAGAAATAGTCTTCCTGGAAAAAAAAAATGCTTCTCCAGGGGTTGGAACTGTGGCTCAAGAGCTGCCTGGTATGTGTTCCATGAGTTCAATCCTCAGTACCACATATAAATAAATAAATTCAATTAAAGATTCATTGACAACTAAAAATACTTTAAAAAAAATGCTTCTCCAGTGCCCACCTATAAATAGCTTCCTAAAAAGTGCCTTAGCAATTTGTTTAGGCTGGTTAGTTGAAAAATATTGCATACATAACTCATTTTATTAGTAACATTAACGATCTATTCCTATTACTCAAATACTTCATCATCTTTTAAATTGTAACTCCAAACTATGCCCCCTCTAGTCATTATGTCTTATATATTCAGTGTTTTTTTTTTGTTTTTTGTTTTTTGTTTTTTTTTTTTGTGTGTGTGTGTGTATGTAATGCTAGGGATTGAACCAAGACATTCATATTTTTCTTCATTGAAATTTGTAAAACTATCAAAAGAAAAATTTGCCTTAGCAGAGTTCTATTTATACTTCAACTTAGCATCTATAAAATATTTTCTGAGTCTCCATTGGTCAAATTTATAATTCAGTTTCATTTTTTCCATGTCCTGAGTTGTTTCCCTACATATCTCTATAAATCCCCTCCTATTTCTGAGGAAAAGAAGCAAGTCCACTTCTCCCAAGTATCTGGTCTTTATACAGACCTGGAGTCAGGAATTATCTCAGTTTTTCTTCATTCGGGTCCATTAAGATTTCTTCTTTTAATACACCATTCCTCTTCTTCCTTACTAACTTTTTCTTTTCTTTTGTCTTTTTTCTTCCTCCCACCCTCTTCTTCCCAAATCCAGTGAGGTTTTCTCAAGTCCCCACCAAAGAACACAGCCTCTTATTAGAGCTAGAGATTTCACATATATTTTGGTGTCCCTTGTACAGATACAGAAAGAAAGGCCCTAAAAAGTTACATGAACTGTATTTTATAGCTCGAAGTCTTTTTCTATGAACTAAGCCTGACCCTCTCCCTTCTTTCTGACAAAATATTTAAAAAGATAAAAGAAAATATAGACTCAATTTAATTTGGGCAGATAATCTTTATTCTTCAAATTATTTTCTCAAATATAAAATTTAGGTATTTGGGTTGATGGGCAGTAAAGAGGAGATTCAGGGGAAATTACATATAGGACCTATAAATTCCTTTCCACGTTAAAACTCTATGATTAACATATGAGGTAGTCATTCAGTTCATCTGACAGGAAGGGGTGGGTCTTGACAGGCTTATTTCCTCTCTTCCAAGTGCTGCTTTACAGCTGTGTTCTTGTGGGAACATGGCTGATACAATTAGAAACCAACAGTAGAAACCAAGTGACCACAAGAGGAAGTGGCTCTGGAACAACTCTAGGCCCTGACCCAAAATTCCAGCCAAGGGCACTGCAGGAGCCCATACTTTGCCACACATATGGTCTCTAGCTTGCTACTCTGCACAGTGGGCATCTCTCATACCGCCCATGCATACCTGAAAGCCTTCATGCTCATTTAACTGAGACTTTTCAACAAATGTTAGAGGAAAAGAAAATTGGATAACCTGGGACTTCACTAAGGATCGTAACTCAACTCCTCCTAGGGTGTCGTCAACAGTTCTCCAGCCACGATGCTCCGTCAGAGAAATGCACAAGTGTTTTCCATCAGAACCGCTGATAGGAGCCTCCCTGACTTTGAGCTCTGGATTTTATTGTTATTTTAAAGAAAAATTATTGTCAAACACATGAATTTTATAACATCTGTTTCCATTCTGAATTCTTTCTTCCCAAAGACATTTCATCAGTAAGAATTATCATAGAAGACCCAGGAATTTGAAAACTTCAAACTCATATACAAAAATCAAACAAGTTGTCAAAGTTGTGGACTTGGGGATGAGGGAGAGGAGGTTGCAAACCATTCATACTGGTAATCTGGCCTTAAGAACACCAAGAAAGAAAAGAACCATTGGGGTTTTCTCTATTTCATTGTATACTGACATAAGGACAAATTCCAAGATTCACCACCAGTTTAAAATTACTTCATCAGGACTCCCAGGTTGACTGAAGTATAAACTATTATGATCATCCCCCAGAGAGCCACAGAGAATTAGAGCAACACATCAGAACCCTGGAATTCAGAACGCCAGCCCCTTACCCACCCATGATACTCAGCTGGGTCAATAATACTTGCTTTCTAAAAAAATACAAGGATGTGATATTACTCCTTTATTCAAACAGCCTTTTGAGCTGGTCTGTTTATGTGAATTTTTTAAAAAAACATTGTGTTGGTGAATTATGTTACAATTAGTGAAATTTCAGGAAGGAAAGCATTCAGGACTCGTATTTTATGGCCGTGTCACCTGAAATATTATAGTTAGTGTCTGATTTAACAACAGTCTGCAAGAGGGATGATATTCTTTCTCTGTATTTTTAAGAGAGCAGAAGGAAGACTCAAGCAGTTATTATGTGGCCAATGACTGATTTATATCACTTCCTGTTGCAGTCAAATACTCTTAAGCAAAAAGGGGGACAAGGGTAATTGTAATAGTACAACCTCACAGTAAAATCAGAGCATCCTCTTCACATGGTTTCTCAGTGTGAATTTTTTGTGTAGTATTTAATATTGTGACAGGCCTTTCAAGTCAGCTGAAATCACAATTCTCACATAATTGCAAGAGGTATATCCTGTGGTTCTCAGACCACAAAATCATGGCAAAGAACAGAGGGAGAATTGTACCTGGAATTGGGAGTGTGTAAAAATCCTTGCACTTTTTTTTTCAAACTTGCTAACAAGAAGAAGTAGTGCCACCCCAGCACCCATGGTTTTGACTCAAATACTGGAAAAGTGGTGAGTTCAAAGGATACCACTGAAATCCAGGTTTGGCCTGTTGCTGATCATGTGTCTCTAATGGTGTGTTTTAGACATGGAGCTCCATGACCGAGGACAGGCTTAACTCAAACTAAGCTGAGGTTTGGAAGAGCATGCCCACCAGCATCCAAATGTACTTAATACAAGCCAGGGCTGGGTCAAGAGAATGTCATTTGGTATTGCTACAAGGATAGGAGGCAAAGGCTATTTTAAGAACAATATGGTTTTTGGTGATCTCTGTGAAGTTTATGAGTAGTCAGAGAAGAGAACATAAAACTTGCTCTACACATGTAATTAAAATACAGGGAAACTAAATTCATGTGTAAGTAATAGGAGAGCAGAGTGGAGCCAGGGCATCATAATAAGCATCCTGGTTGAAGTGAAAAGCAATTTGTGGTGGGGCTTTCAAATTCCTACTTTAGTGGACAGATTTGGAAAGCTCACGTAGAGTATTCCTGGCTGGGTAGGTTTACTTTCATAGCCCTTTCATTTAAAAAATTTCCCTAAAAATAGCAGCTGGGTTTGGTTTGGTTTTTTTTTTTTTTCCCTTGCAGGAGAAATCACCCAGTTTTATATGAATCACTGTTTCATGAGAACAAACAGCTAAGTTCAACTGTGATCAGCGTGCCTATCCTGTGTCCAGAGTGGGGTGGGGAGGGAACTGGGCCTAAAACTCCAGTATCTCAGAGATAGTCTCCCACTCTTCCATGGGGCTTATCAAATTCCAAAGCACATTTGACAAGCAAATTTATGAAACAGAGACCATGGGATGGGGGGAGGAGACTTTACAAGCTAACAGATGTTGCTAACTATCCTGAAGTTAGATGTGATATGGACCAAACGTCTATATGATGGGCTAAATTTTCACTTTGTCCTGGGATATTCTGGTGTCAGAAACCACCCACGCCTGCTGTCCAGATGGAGCAGTGGGAGGGTATTGATTGCTGAACATGCATGTGCTACTGCAAATTGGCAGGCCTCCCATGCAACCAGGACTTGGCGCCATGGAGAGGTATTTGACTGCCATTTCTAATAAGCCCTATAAAACAGACCCCAAGCAGTCATGGGCCAGATTTATAAGGTGGATGGGGGTGGGGAGATAGTGGGATACCAACAGATTATGAAAGAACAAAAGATCCTCCACATGGTTTTGGATTATAAGTAATCTGTAAAATGAAGAATCACACCCAAATAAATAAATAAATAGATAGATAGAAAGATAGATAAATTTATGGCCATCTAAGCCATCAATGCATAGTTTGGAAAGAAAAATCTGCCTTCCTTTGAAGTGAATTGTTAACTTGAATCAGAAACTATACAGAACTACAGAATATTCGAAAGAAAGAGCCTCAGACCCCATCTCCACTAACTAGCATCCTAATTTCCCCTTGGGAGGAAAAATGTCCAACAACCCGGAGCAGGTCACTTGGAACGCTGCAGCCCACCCCTTTGTTCAGGAAGTAGAGTGTAAGGGTCAAGAGACAAGCATGGGCTCCCCAGCAGATTCTGCATCAGGTTCCAACTCAGTGTCTGTGCCTGCAGGGTCTGGACAATCTCTGGTCAGCAAAGGCTGTCCTCACATGTGACACAAGCCCTGCACAGTGGCATTCATAACAAGAGTGTTTGAATAAGGTAAGATGAAAGAACTTCGAGAAAATAACTTTTAGAAGATTGGTAGTAAAAGAAAAAAAAATTAAACATCAAATATTTTGGTGCTGACATTTTCTCCAGATTCCTAGAGCTTTTAGGAATCATGTCTAGAGACTGGGAGCAGCAGGGTGAGGGGCAGATTCTAAGACTAGCTTGTCCCCTATCCCTATACAAGCCAACTCACTCTTTCAACCACCTTTGCAGCTTTGTATTTTATATATTGGGATCCTGAGTTACATGCCATGGAAGATTGGGTATGTCTGGGTGCACACCATTTATCCTCCCAACCATTCAAAATTCAAAATGTGTGTGCTGAGAACAACACAAAACTGAACTTAACATAGCTGTACAGCCTCAGGCAAGTCTCTTACCATCTCTGGACCTTGAGTATCTCATCTCTAAAATGAGAGTTTTGGACCAACAACCCCTCAGGTCTCCTTTTGGTGCTAACAGTCTCAGCTCTTTCCCTTAATGGGGAAACCCCAGGGCTCTGAGGATAATGCAGCAACTTTTCTCCCCCACCACAGTAAAGAAAAATCTTCTTCTTCCTGTAGTATCCATTAACATTGGTCATGAACTACCTTACCTCTTTTATTAGATGCTCTTGCTTCTCTTAGGATAGCAAGTCTGGCCAATCTGACTGCTTTGGGGGAACCTTTTCCTGCCAATCATTTCTCCATGCCAGGGTGAAATTATCCTGCCACCTCTTTCCCTCCCCTGAAGGGTTAGGAAGAAGGGGAGAAAGAAGAAGGGACATTCAGAAGGGCCCAGGTCTTTCCAACTCCTTTTTTCTGACTGATAAGAGTCTACCTAAGTTTGTCCTGGTGAAAAGAAAAAGAAGTGGGCCTAGCTCAGCATGGGGTGAGGGCAGGCTATGGCTTTAAGCAATCCTGACTACACTTGCCATAAAATGCTGGCTGCCCATGTTTGTTGAACTCTGAAACTTGAATAATATTGTGCACTTTATCTTTATAGCCTCTTTTATGCTAACAGGCCTAGGAGTAGCAAAAAAAGGGCAATGTACTGTAGTCTGCTAAAAGCTTTGCTGTTTGATTGCTTCATAATTTCACCATTCATCTAATTTGGAGTGCACATTCATGCAACAAACCTGTCTGTCACCCTTAACAAGCTCTTTGGTACGGACCGGAACAATCTCCCATAATGTAAACAATCGACTCCTTCTGCAGAAAAAGAAAGCAAACAACACGTTTTTAACACTCACAGATGTAATTGCTTCAGACTTCCCCACCCGAGGTATTGGTTTTTTCAATTCCCCAGACTCTTCATCAACTGATATCTTTTAAGATATTTCTTCCCCTATTCTTTCTTCAGAACTATTTCACACACATTTTCTTAACAACATCTATGGGCAGGCCACACTAGGAAATCTTAAGAGAGAGTACCCCTCCACCACCACCACCACCCCGCAGGATCTGAGCCTTGCTTTCTGGAGAACTGGCCTTCTGTGGAAACAAAACAAAACAAAAACCTGCTTTGACTTGGGGTGTTTCTGTCAGGAGCTGTGTGACTTTGGCAACTTAACTATCCTCTTCCACAGGAATTTTCTCATTTACAAAAGAGAGGCCAGATATTCTCTGCTATAAATTGATGGGGACCCAAAAGGACAATAAATGTGTACAGATCTGTCCCTTTTCTCAAATAAAGAAGTCTGGAAGAACGAGGATCCATTATATGTCCCCAGATCTAGAGCCAGGCGTGGCTTACAGGACAAATTTAATGATGAGGAGAAGGATAACAAAGACAAGGACAATAATGATAATAACACTAGTGCAATCGAATGATAGCAATTAACCTTTATTCAGCTCTTACTATGCTCCAGACACATTGCTAAGAATCATGCTGTTAAGCCCACACATACATATCCCCATTTCATACTCCTCAAGTCCCTCAGTATGTTATCAGTGGAGATAACATGGTTTCGGATATTCACAGGATTTAGTATCTTCTTATTCTTACTCATCCCGATTCTTGTCAGTCCCCTCTTCCAAGAGCCATGGCCTCACAGATCATAAAGCATCTCTGATGGGTTAGAGAAAGGACCCTGGTCAACAGAAGGTCTCCCTGTCAGAGAGGAAGAAGAAAGCCACCTGCTTGGCCCTGAACAATATGTGGCCAAAGTTCTAATGTGGGCTTTCCCTGAATGGAGGACCTATGTGGGGTTTCATTTAGTTTTTTCTTGTGTGCTTACTTATACAGTCTAAATGCCATACAATGGATATGTTTTGTTTCTAAAACAAGAAAGACATTAAAACCCATTATTTAGAGAAAGAGATATGCTATAGTCCAGGACAAGAATTTGAATCAACAATAAAATATATAATGTCAAGATTATTATAATCAGTATCACAAAGGAAACACAAGAAGTGATATCATTATGTTCATTGGCCAGTGGTTTTTTGAGATCTCTGTTCAGTTTGAGGCCTACATTCTCTGAACTCTGAAAATTATAATAAAAAGGATGTCTGGAAAGGGAAAAAACAGACCCTCTTTTGGAAGCAAGAGGTCCAAGAGAGGTCCTGGTTTTCTTTCCAGACATCATTTTTAAGAAAGCAGGAGTGGAAGAAAGAATTGTCATCAAAATGACATCAACCAGCTCTAAACCACCCGTGTTTAAAATAAAACACCAAAAAGGAAAACAAAAAACAAACAAAAAAAAAAAAAAAAAACCTTCCTTCAGGTAAGAGTGACACTGCAAATTCATAGCTCTCTCTCCCTGGCAATACTTAAAACTAATAAAAATAGCCACTGAGATATGCAGGTACAGTTTCGTAGGGTGCCTAGACAAGCTACATTTTTGCAAGTTTAGCCTCAGTTTGATCCAGTCAATTTAATGCATCAGAGCTGGAAGGAAAGACCTCTAGGGATGTAGGTAAGAGAGCTCTGCACAATTGTAACCACACTTAACATCCAACTTGTGAAACAATTGAAAATGTAGGCTCAGACAAAATACTTTCTCTAAAAGAAACTTTGTAACAAAAACAAATTTTAGAATAATTGTGGATCTCTCAGGTCTTCTGTCTTGCTAACTATATGGAAAACTAGAATTTCAATTGGATATGGTGAAGTCATTCAGCTTGAACCCCAAAAGATGTTGTTGCCAAAGCCATGCTATTCTAGTTTCCATTTTTAGGATTAATTAAAAGAATATCCATGTTATTGCACAAATAATTTCGGTAGATCTCTTTTCTATAATTGCATATGTATTTAGCATTTGTTCAATGATTATTCATTAAACATATCACAAAAGGCCAAACATTTAGGTGATGCTTTATAATACTTAAAATACATTATCTATACTTTTATCTGATCCTTACAACAACTCCTCTAAGCAGGTTCAGAATTTTATCATTTTAAAGATTCTGAAACTAAGGTTCAGAAAAGTTAAGTGACTGGATAATGTTCACACAGCTATTAAACATTAAAGACTAAAACTGGGGTTGGGATTAAACTTTCAAGTCTGTATTTCACCATTCTGCCCTACTTTCTCTATCCTTTGGGAGATAGTATAATAAGTCATAGGCTGTGAGATAGGCAAAGATTATCATTATTAAGTACCTCCACAAGTCAATGCAAAAATCACACAAACCTTTATATAATCAAGGAGCTAAATAGTGGTGTAAATCACAAGCACTGCTACAATGTAGACAACTGAGAAGTTGGGATGATCAGAGGACCCAGTGTTGATTATGGATGTGGAACTTGCTACCCTAAAATATGGATTAGGTTTTTGTCAGACTAAGAAGTGAAGGAAAACTATTTTAGATAAAGTAAGTGACAGAAACACAGTTGGAACCACAGTGGTGGGTTCAAAAGGCCATGAAAAGATTACCAGGAGTGCAGTATCCACACACATGCATTGGATCTGTGGCAGGATCTAGGAGAACCTTAAAGGGAGATAGAATGAATATTGGCCAAATCTTTTTGGTATAGACACTTAACGTGCCTGATAATATTTATTTTTCAAAAGACCATAGCATAGTTACTAGCCCTGTTTATCCAGAAAAGAAAAATGAAAATTTCAGCAGTATGAAGTGGTTTGTTCAAGACCACAAACTACTACAGTGAATTGCAAAAAATGGGTAGAAATTCCTCCTGTCCTGGAGAGTTGTCTTAGTCTATTTTTTTTGTTGTTGTTGTTCCAAGTGAATACCACAGACTGGATAACTTTTGAAGAGCAAAGGATTATTCATCTTTTGGTTCTGGAGGCTGGGAGATCCAAGGTCAGGGGCCACATCTGATAAGGTCTTTCTTGCTGGCAGAGACCCTTTTCTAAAGAGTCTCCCTGTGAGACATGATATCACATGATAAGGACACATACAAGAGACTGAATCAAACTGACTTTTGTAACAGACCCACTCTGGGGATAACTCATTAAATGATTAATCCATGAATGGATAAATCCACTAACAAGGGCAGGGCTTGTTCCCACTTCACAATGGGGATTAAATTTCAACCTGAGTTTTTGTGTTTTGTTTTGATGTTTCTTGTTTACTGATTTTGAGACGGGGCGGGGTCTCTCTATGATGCCCAGGATGGTCTTGAACTCTCCGTGCTCCTACTTCAGCTTCCTAAGGAGCATGGATGACAGGCATGCATCACCATGCAACCCTCAACTTCAGTTTTGAGGGGGTCATTAAACCAATGCAAAAGCATTTCCCTTTTCAATATGTCTCTCCTCCAAAAATGAAGCATAGGCTACTTCTCTAACCTTTGATTCAGGACTGGCCTCTTGGCCTCCTGGTCTCCTGGCCTTCTGATCAAATTGTAGCAGAAGTGGTGTGATTTGACTTCCAAAGCTAGGAGACCACCAAGTCCTTGTGAGCTCAGTTTTTATAACTTGAAACACTTCCCTGATAACACAATAGAATAGGCAGCTGGGCTAGTCTCCTGGAGGACAGGAAGAGAACCAAGCCACCACAGCCAACTGCCACCAGATACTGCCAGATATGAATGAGGCCATCTGGGACAGTCTGGTCCAGCTATCTCTCCTTTGGTTGTAGCTACATGAATAAGACCAGGCAGGCCTTACTGGCAGGAGGCATTCATCCAACACAGAGATCAGAAGTAGTAACTCTTGTATTCAGGGATTTCTCAGCCCAATTCCCTCTAGCATGCAACACAACTTCCTGAAATGCCAGGATAATGGGTTTGGAATTTTTCCGCTTATTAATTGGAAGCTATCTCAAGTATTTGAGCTAGGGAATGGAAGGAAAACTATTTTAAATAATTAAGTTAGCATTTGAAACTTGTAGAGAAGAAAGTTGCAGTGCTTAATGATTGTAATATTCCAGTCTCTAGTTAGTGAGTTATCATGAGAATGCTGGGGGCCTGCCTAATATCCGTTCTTTCCTTTGTTCATAGTAATAAAACCCCACACATTTTCTGACCACATGGCCATCCAGAATGAAAGCTAGATTTACAGACATACTTTGTAGATAGTTATGACCACAAGACAAAGATCAGGGCTTAAAATTACAGAAGTGTTACACAGTAGCTGCCTTTGCCCCTCCTTTCCTCATCCTCTCTGGCTACTTCTAGCCTAGAGCAAGGACATTGGGCCTTATTCTCAGCCATCACCTTGGATCATGTGGAGAAGGACTATGCATTAGAAATAGCAGAGCTAAAAAATGCCAACATCCCCAATTACCCTATGCCACCACCATACCAGTCCTCTGAACTTTGCATCATTTTTATGTCAGAATAGGTAAACTGTTATCTTGACAAAGTTGCTATTATTTTGGCATTTTTGTCACATTTAACTCCGCTGATACATTGATGATTGATGGAAGGAAAATACAAAAAGGCTGCATCAAAGGTTGGGTGTAGGCTCAGGTATAAGAGGTGGAGAATATATGCAAAAATTTTTTAAAAGTGCCTAGGATGCCTAGGTACATTCATCAACCAAAGAGACAAGAACCCTAACTTCATGAAGCTTCCTTCCTGGCAGGGACAGGCCAAGAAAGAACAGTAAGCACAATCAGTAACGTAAAAGATATGGCATGTTCAACAGTGGTACAGCTTCCATAAAAGGGGGCAAAGAAGAGTTGGTTAAGAAGACCAGAGTGTCCTGAACAGGGTGGGAAGGGAGCCATGACCTTTTAGCCAGATCCACACTTCTCTAGAAGGCAGATTCCCTAGAGTTTACAAATTTTCAAGGAAAAAAAACTTACAAACCTCCACAAAAGAGATTCATTCATTTCATACTCCTTTACAAGAATAATAGTACTTTGAATTCTTTTGGGTCAAGGAGACAGTCTGTGTGGTTGATCTAAATGTGGATAGAACCTACATGCTGAAGAAAAATACAAATATTCAATAAATTCATTACCAGTGGCATCATTTGATAATTAAAGTAAGAATGATGATAATAATTTTAATATAGCTCAGCCTAATTGACCTCCTTATACATACCAAGCACTATGCAAAATGCTTAACAGGGAATTTCTTAGAGAAGATGCTTTTGTAATAGAGACTTTTCTATGAAGCACTATTTTAAGAAGAATAAAAAATGTGTTTCTACAGGTCACAAAATATGTATATGACTTTGTGTGTGTGTGTGTGTACCTGCCTTGTACATATTGAGGTACTCTACATGGCTGAGGCACCTAAAGATTTTCATAAATATTTAGATATTAAATGGTTAATATGACATTAACTGATACCTTTTGAATATGCTATTAGGATAGAGGATAGTTTATGCTATAAATTTATTGGCTGCTGCTTAAATGAAAATAATTATAATGCACTATAATGTTCATTCTAATCAAGTGATGCTTGAAGATTGAATTTCAGACTGTAAATATGGTGCACACATTTGTCTCTGAATGAGACTTTGCATCCCAGCTGTTGAAACATTTGGGAAGGTGAAAGTTCTGTGGACTAATAGATTCCTGTGGCAGGACATAAACTTAATGCAGCAGAGATGTTTTCACTGAATAGACAAATCATCTCATCCTTCATACATACACACTCATTATGAGTACACTTTAGCAAAACTTATTCTCCCAAGAAAGGTCTGCATCAGTGGGCAAGATGAACCTGCTGAGGAAGAGCAGTTTCTCCTTCTGAAATACAGGGGAAATTTGGGGAAGTAGGAGTTGGACAACTCTCAAGATACTGGCTGAGAGTACATCAAATTTTCAAGCAATTTTGTAAATATCATGAAAAATTTTTTATTTATGGCAAGAGTAAACAAGAACAGAAAACAATGAGGTCATTAATAAAGTGCCTATTTATTTCTTTAGAAATTATGCTGGTATAATCCAGTCCCAAACCTTTATGGCATAAATCTAAATGAAAACAAAATTTTAAATAACTTGTCAAAAAGTCAAATAACTAGTAACTGCTAGAATTAGAATTCAAGCTGACATCTAATTCCAAAAGCAGTTTGACCAGTGTTCTTACACACACACACACACTCACACACAAACACACTTCCACTTTATGGAGTTTGTTGAGCAATTTATCACTGTTGTTTTTGAATGTCTAAGACTCTCAATAGATAATTTTGGGGTTATTGTTTGGATAGAAAACCTCTATGCCTTCTTCCTTTGATAATAGGACCCATATTATTATTTTAGGAAAAAATCTTCTCCCAAATATTAGCCCGTGGACTCCAGAATAACTTCTGTTTCAACTTTAGGAATAGGATGGCTTTAGTCTTAGCCAGAGAGTTTCATTCCCCTAGTCACAGTATTGGATCATGTAGACCTGAGAACTGACCTAAGTCAGACTCAATGAGACACTTTGATGGGCTACTAAGAGAAAACAGTCTCTTTGCACAGACATTAAATTGGAAGGGAGTAATGCCACCGTCATGGTACCATATGGAATCTGAGAATGAAGTCAGACTTAGAAAATGCAGAGATAGATCCAAGACAGGGGACTTTGGAGTTCCTAAATTCACTCAGGTCCAAAGCCAGCCTTACTCCTACCCCCTACATTTATGTGAACCCATAAACCACCTTTAATGTGAACCACTTTGGGCTATCTTTTCTAATAGCAGGAGCCCCAAGAGACTGCACTCCTACAGGAGAAATAGGATAGGAGAGGGACAGGCCTGCTTACGTAAGCAGAGTAAGGTTCAAGATCTTCACCAGGGTCATGGGGCAGAAAATGAGACTCCAGGGGCCAACAAGAAAATGTACTACACCAGTTCTGTAGCTTAAGCTCTCCACTGTGTGTTGAAGTCAGGGCTTACCCTTCACCTCATGGTCTGCAGCTTTAGGCTCATAGAGTTTCAAAAAAAGGAACAGGGAACACAAGGGGTTGAATTAAGAGGAAAAATTTAGTTTGGCCATGAGGTACTTTTGCTCTTTTCCCATTTTTCTCTCTCTGTCCTCCCCGCTACCCATACCCCCCCGACACACACACATGCACTCAAACCCAGGGCCCACAGTGAAGGAAGTCTGAGAGGGAAGCCAAGCCTTTCCTGTTTCTCTTCTTCTATCTCCAAACTGTACATAGAAAAACACCCGAGCATCGTGTTGGCTGTAACATAATCCAGGCTAAATGCGGAAATTGCAAGGCTGAGGCTGAAATAGACACCACATCCTTAACTCAATCTCATTGGATCTCTTTAAAACAAAATGAAAAAGGAAAGGACAAAGACAAATCATCCTGGAGAGCAGGATCTCCTCAGCCAGTCTCAACTTGGGCTGGTCTGTCTTTTGTCAGCGTAGGCACAGACTCTGGCAAGGTCAGTGTACTTTTGTTGAGAATTATCATTGGCTACATAAACAAGGCCTATCTTTTCACAGCAGCAATAACACACACACACACACACACACACACACACACACACACACACACCACATTAACGCTTTCTGGCTTTCCTATTGCTCTGCTCCAGAGTCAGAAAGGTTCTGAGGACTGAAGGACTTAAAGGGGAAATGCTCTATTTCCTAGAAGGAGAGCACCCTACAGCCTTTTCTCCTGCAATTAGCATCTGAGTCTCCCCCCCACCCCCCCCAAAAAAAAATCAAGCAAACAAAAGCCTAGGAAGCAGGGACAGCTGCTTCCCAAGGGTTAACACTAGATCAAAATCAAATGGCACGCTTCACCGTGTCTTCTGCATGACTGATACTGCAATCGATCTGCAGCGGTTCATTTTCTCTCTGGAATCTCTGCCTACTGAGAACAAATACAAACACATGTGGAACCAATAGGAAGCAGACTAAGGGCTTTAAGAGTTCTGCACCAACCTGTGTCAGAGAGCTCTCACTTAGCAGATGGGGCAATTAATAAAAGGGTCCAACGGTATGACTGTGTCAAGGTGCCTTGAAGTGCTAACAATCCTCTTTTGTCTTCCTACTGTAGAGTACAGATGGATTTTGATTCAGAATAAGCACTGTATTGTGCCCCAGTGTGCTCTTGTACAGTGTCCCAGTATTAACAGAGGGCCAGGTGTCCTAGCCTCCCATGTTAAAGACAAACATGATACTGATTCTTTCTCCCTGCTAGCATTTTAAGTGCTGACGCGATCACTAATCTGGGGGAAATTAAACTTCTGAAGTAAATCGGCCTTTCAAAAATATCTGAAAAGGAAGGATTTGCCGTCGGTGTGTTGCCCGCGTAGGCGCTCCCCTTGTTCCCGTGGACTCGAATCACAAATGAGTAATTCTTGCCCTTCAGTCAACAGCTAGGGTTTATTAAAGCCACTCGAGGCTGAGCCTGGAGCAGGTGCTACTTTATTTGTTTAAGGTGTAGAAAATGAAGGGTCACGAGTAGTTGCAAGAGGTCACGTGGGTTTTTTGCCAACAGGAGCCAGGGAGTTCTGGTCAATTTCCAGCTCAGTTCATTGCATTGGGCCTCAGCCTCCCACTCCGATCTGGTCCTCTCAGCCCCAGCAGTCAAAGGCAGGAACGGCTTTTCTTCCCCTCTGAACCAGGCCAGAAGAGTGGAAATGTGTCTGTCACTCCCGAGGCAGCTGCATGAAACTGAGAATGTGCTCTGCTGCCCAAACTGAATGCCGATTTAGCGAGATTTGGCTTGCTCGGGTTTAAACGGCCAATCTCTCATAATTCTTTTTCCATAGACATCAAAACACCATGAGGAAAGCAGCACGCTGCATGTACCGTTGTTGCGTCTGCATCCCTGAACCTTTATGATATATGAGATGGACTCCGGGAGGCCATTGGCTGTCCAGGGGCCTTCTCTTGGAATTTCCCCTTCACTCATCATTCAGTGGAATTGGCATCTGGAATAAGCAGATAAAAAGAAAAGTCATCTGCTCGCTTAGACAGTCAATTAGGGGGCACAGAAATCTCCCCGGGCTGATTGTTGTGCTCCTTGTGATGTTAGAAGGTAGTTTTCCTAAGTGGGCTGAGGGCCAAGCAATGATTTACTTTGCTAAACTAAGAATCAAAATTTTATTAAATTCCACAGAAGTTTCTTGAGCTTTAAATCTCGCTTGTTCCAAGCTTCAGGTTTAAGACCCTTTTTTAATTTTCTTGGCTAAAGAGAAAGTTCTAGATTATCTCAACAGAGATAGTTGAGTTTAGAGATGAATGCCAGAGAAACCAAGCAATTTGGGAAAGTTATAAATGTAGAGGCAGAATCCGGGTTAGGCCAACCTCAGGTCTTTTGATAAGACCTAAATGAGCCCAAAATCCTCTCTTCCCCCAGCTCCTCCATGATTAGAGAGCTCTCTGTTTTTTGTAATTCAGTAAAGCCTCACCTTCAGGCCCAGCCCTTGTGTTTGGGGAAAGGGAAAGAGGAAACTGCTCTGCTAATTCTTCTTCCAAAGAGAGGTTGAGAACAACTCATCCACAGTTTTCTGGCACAGTAACATCTGTTTTTCCCTCAGGTTGTTCCTCCTTACAAGAAGAAGGTGGAGAACATTGACTACTTTCAGACTAGAGATCTGTCATATTAGATAGAGAGGAAAAAAAGTAGTTTTTAAAAATATTTTTATTTGTTCTAATTAGTTATATGTGACAGAAGATCGCACTTTGACACATCATAAATGGAGTAATAATTTCTCATTTTTCTGGTTGTACATGATATAGAATCATATCAGTCATTTAGTCATATATGTATATAGTGTAATAATGTCAGATTCATTCTACTATTCTTCCTACCCCCATGCCCCTCCCCACTCTTCACTCCCCTCTACCTAATCCAAAATAACTATTCTTCCCTAACCCCCTGCCCTGCTCCCTTATTATGAATTAGCACCTGCATATCAGAGAAAACATTCAATTCAGCCTTTTGGTTTTTTTGGATTGGTTTATTTTGCTTAGCATGATATTCTCCAGTTTCATCCATTTATAGGCAAATGCCATCATTTTATTCTTCTTTAAGACTGAGTAACATTACATTGTGTATATACATCACATTATCTTTATCCGTTCATCTGTTGAAGAGCACCTAAGTGGGTTCCATAGTTTAGCTATTGTGAGTTGAGCTGCTATAAACATTGATGTGGCTGTGTCACTGTAGTATGCTGATTTTAAGTCCTTTGGATGTAAACCGAGGAATGGGATAAGTAGATCAAATGGTGGTTCCATTCCAAGTTTTCTGAGGAATCTCCATTCCATGTTCCATAATGGTTTTACCAATTTACAACCCCACCAGAAAAAGTAGGCCCAAATCTTTATAAGTCAGCTTCCGTAACAAGACTCCCAAAGTGCAAGAAGTAAAAATCAAGAATCAATAAATGGGATGGACTCAAACTAAAAAGCTTCTTCTCAGCAAAGGAAATAATCAATAATGTGAAGAGAGAGCCTACAGAATGGGAGCAAATCTTTACCTATGCACCTTAGAGCACTAATCTCCAGGATATATAAAGAACTCAAAAAACTTAACACCAAAAAACCAAATAACCCAATCAATAAATGGGCTTAGAAGCTGAACAGACACTTCACAGAAAAAGAAATACAATTGATCAACAAATATATGAAAAAAATGTTCAACATCTCTAGCAATTAGAGAAATGCAAATCAAAACTACTCTAAGATTTCATCTTACTCCAGTCAGAATGGTGATTATCAATAATACAAGCAACAATAAATGTTGGTGAGGTTGTGGGGGGAAATGTTTTTACATGATTAGTTGCTAGGCTTATCTCACAATAAAATTATTTTACAAATTATTCATTATCCAATCCTTGCCCTGCTTCATGGCTTTCCACAATTTTCAAAAGATCAGTTGAACATTTTAGCTTAGCATTCTGTTTATACATGAAATGATTCCTGCTTTCCACCCTAGCCTCTGCTGTGCTGCAAATGTTCCTCAACAAAATATGTTCTCCTTTCTCTAATAACACTTAAGATAGACACATAAGTCTGTAGGTAGGATTAGGTTCTCCCAATGCACGTTGAAAGGGTGGGCCTCTTCCAGTTCTGAGCTGTAAATCAATACACATGTGTGCCTCCATACTTTTTGCCATTCCTATGGGCTAGAATATGGCGTGGGGAAAAGTTTTAACCAATCAAATGAACACTCAAGGGAGCTGTGGATCAATGAAATAGTAGCAAACCGGATCCTTGAGAAACCACATAGAGCAGAGCTGTTTGCCAGCCTAAACCATCTGAACTACTATACCATAAGCTCCTTTTTCTGAAGCTGTTTTCTATTTAGGTCTATCAGAAACAATAGAGTAACCTTTGCCTTAACTCATACACACCCTTTATTTAGCCCTAGGTTGGGGGTCAAAAGAAATCAGTCTCTGAGACTCTGATACATACGCACACAGGAGTTTGCCCAGAGAGCACTCTTGATATTATAATGGAAAAAGGCTGCAGAATTTGGCCACGGGAGAATATGAACTAAATGTGGTGGTAAAAGAGGCCACAGACAATTCTAGAGGGATCTGGAGGTTCATTTTCACTAAGGCTGTTGGTACCAGCTTTACCACTGAGCTACATCCAGTGCTCAATTAGAGTTCTTTATGCCAAGCAGCGGGTCACTTTCTTTTTTGCACACAGTGCACTATTTTTCCTCAAAAGGCAACGACATGTAGCTAGAGCAATTGACTTGTATAGTCACTACAATTTCATATATTTTAGTTTGTTGTTTTTATCTTGAAGGAATCCAGTCTCAAATCATCCTTACATCTCCGACCTAGAAGTTGGAATTAGAAAATTAATAATATCATTTTACGAATGCACCTGCTGTCAACTAAGTAGTACATTTAAAAAATGCACTAATATCACACTAGATGAAGGATAAGATGGGATAGCACACTGTAAGCCTAGGATTTGATCAACTTCAGCTTGATGAAGTTTTCTTTAAATTTGTTTCTTGTAGCCATCTCTATATGTTTATTGATATGGCATGTGTTAAAAGTAATCCATTTCCTAAACTTTCATTAATATATAAGAATTTCTAATTCTGATCCAAAGTCATTATAATAGCAATGACTATGGTATTCTTTCAGTGAATTTGTTGACTACAAGTTAGTATATTCTGTAGATGTAGATGATGGGCATAAATTTGGAGAAAAGAGATTTTAGTAATGTGAACATATCCTCTTCCATTTAATATAGGACCTTTGCCAAAACAAGATAAGTAAGTGAACCAGAATTTCAACACCTTTAGGTGTCAGGGATTTTCACCTTTATTACTAATATACAAGTCCTCCCCTTTCACCTCCTAAGCTCTTGCCAAGGCCAAAGCCTACACTGTCGTGATTGGGGAGCTACCATCCTGTTCTTGAAAGATAATCACCCTCTGCACAGCTAAGCACTGGGCACAGCTGTGGATTCAGGAACACCAAAGATCTGCACAAAAAGTAATATTTTAATCATCACTTTTTAAACATATGCTTAAATTGCATTTTCCAGCTAAGGGGTGGTTTCAACTATCATCCATATCTCACTCACAAAGGAAGGCTCTCAGGCCAACTTGGCAGCTTTAAGCAATTCAGTTGATCTGGAAATCTTTCAGCTCCCCGCTTAGCATTCTTCATGTTCAAATTCAGGTGCCAAAACTTTCACTGAGCAATTGAATACTGCTTAACTGCCTCTCTCACCTGCTACTGTCACTGAGAAACAGCTACCACTAAGTTTAGAGAGTTACTTCAGGAAAAGGACTGGCAACATGTCCCTTAGCTGTTTGGAAAGTGATGGCAACATGTCCCTTAGCTGTTTCAATTAGGACAAATGTGAGATTTCTCACGCAGCAGCAGCTTGAGCCCATTGCATGGGTCAGTTAAATCAGGGATGTATCTCTGGACAGTTTATTAGGATAACCCAGAAGATACCTACAGTGACAACGAACTTGCTTTACTGGCACAGTCCTGGTATGTACTTATGTTAAAGTATAATTATTAAAAATGTCCACTTCTACTAACGATGTTGTACCCATGTGAATAACTGTATGGTCCGCTAAAGACCAAGAGACTAGAATGAGATGTATCTTGTATCCAAACCCCTTGACTGGTAAGCTTCATAACTCACTTTACTTCCTTGCTGACACTGGAAGCAATTTTACCGTTAAAGCTTCCAACCATAACGTATTGTACCTGTAGTATTTATCACAGTCTCTGACACAAAGAATAGTAATTTTACAGTCTTGTGAAATGGAAAATGTCAAATCATAAGGAATATTGTTCATTCATAAAATCTAAAAATATTTATTGTACCCTACTGTCTGCAGGCAGTGGTGCTAAGAATTGGGGATCTACAATGAAGTAGTGTAATCTGTCCTTGAGGAGAGAGCAGACTTTGGGGAAACACTAAAGACATCATTTTAGTAGGATTAACAGTATAAATCTTAATGTGCTGCAGGAGTATATGGAAGAGCAAACTAAACCAGCCTTGAGAAACCTAGGGAGACTTCTAGAAAATGGAAATATTCCTAAATGAGAGGAAATGAGGTAGAGTAAGTTTCTTCTGTGTATATAGGCCAACGGGAAAAGTGAAAGTCGGGGCTGGCTGAGGAAAGCAGAGAAGGCCACATGTGTCCTGTTAAGGAAATGGGATTTCCCTCAGATAATAGAAAAGTCGAACAAGGTTTCACACAGAAAAGTGACTTAGGCAGATTTGATAGTATAGTGACTTCTCTGGTTACCATAGTATGACTATAGAAAGTATTTTTCATTCTTAGGTAGAGAAGGGGTCATCACTGTTGTGTTTTATTTAAATGCATTGACTCCTCCATGGAGAAATTTCTCCTTGATAAAGTCAACCATGACTCAGCAGTGAGATGCCAATTCCAGGGCTTAACTTTGGGTGTAATTGGCCAAACCACAGTAGGCTGTCTTGTACCTCAATTTCCTCATCTATAAATTATGGACTGTTGTACTTACCATTAATAAAGGGCAGTGTAAGGAGCCACTTATGAAATGCAGCCAACTTATGAAAGTATTATAGAAATGCTTAATAAGTCCACGTAGCAGTCAAGACAGAAGAGACGCGCATGTGTCAAGTGTTCAAGTGTGCAGGGGAAGTTTTCAGCTATCAGATTTAATGATCTGGAGGTTCATTTTCACTAAGGCTGTTGGTACCAGCTAAAATCCAAGACTGGGGTGGCAATTCTGTTCACCAATTAAGAGTAGATGAAAATGTGAAATCATCTCTGTTCAAAAATATATCCCTGCACTTAGATGTGGGCTCACTTCCACAAGTATCTTTCCCCAAATCTGCTGAGTCCAGCCTACCACTCATAAAACCACATTCTGAAATCAGGCTCTGGAGAAAAATAAAGTGCTATTTTAAAAGATTTGGATAGAAAAACAAATGAGATGGCTGAATCTTTCCATTTTTTCTCTTCAGATATTGCAAAAGGCCATATTTTAGCTTTAAAAATTATCAATTATAATAGTCATCATTCACTGAGAGTTGAGTATGTGCAAGGTTCTATTCTAAGTGTTTTGCAAGCATTAGCCCAGTAGTTCTTTCAACAAAGAGTTCTAATTGTTCCCTATTATACCTTTTGTCTCAATACCTGGATTCAGAGAGTTTCAGTCCTGCCCATCTAAAAAGCAACAGAGTTAGAATTACAACCCAGGCTGGTAAAAATCTAGGTTTATGCTCATAGCCTTTGTACTGCTAAGCTAAATGCTTTTAAAAGGCCTGTATAACTGCCATCTTCTTGCTGAGTGCATTCCCACACTGACCCATCCCTGCTTCTCACATCATCACTGGCATGTGAAGTTGCTGTTTCCAAAATATGAGTCAAGATGGGAAGGTTAATTTATTTTAGTGGATATGTGTCAGGGACACTATTTTTAAAAAGTACATGACACAAAATCCTTGCATTGGGTCATGCCAATATGACTCTGTAAGGGAGTAGTTGATCTGTCCCATTGTCCACATTCTCTCAAAAGAACCTGTTAGCAGTTGATGTTCACATCAATGTATTCAACGATGTAAGAAAAAGTTCAGATACTTTTATGAGAAATGGTCCCAAGAGCAAAGAATAGAAACACCACTTATATAAGCCCATTTCGGACACGGATTGGTAAATTCTATTATTTCTTCTTGCTATATAACACACCAAAAAAAAAAATTGATTGTGAAGGTTGTATCAAATAGTACTTTTTACATTACTATGCTGAGTTTTAAAACTAAGATTCATTCAAGCTCTATAATTATACCTCAGGTATTTTAGGAAGATATGATCCAAACTCACCTTAAAATATATTAAATACAACTGTAGTGGGGAACATGAGTTTTGACTATTTCAGTGGAGGTGATTAGAAGAGACTCCTTGAAGAAGTAACACTTGGACCTGGTTGTTGAGAAAATGCCAGTTATACAAAGATCAGGGAGCAAACATTCTATATGTGGAGATGTTAATCAAGGATGTGTTTCACAAGTTCGTAGATATAAAGGGTATGCAGATAGGTCATGGTGGAAAAAGTGGTAGGAATCGTCATGGAGGTTGACAGGAGCTATATCATTTAAATTGTGAGGGGAAAAAATTGAATCTTATCCTTCCAGCAATGGTAAGATTTGGAGATTTGAAGGAGCATTCAAGCCGAGGAGGGATATGATTTGATTCAGGTGTTTAAATGATTGCTCTCTCCCTCTGGATAATGGATGCAGAGGGCTGACAGGAGAAGAGTAGGAAAGTGATTAAGAAGCTAGCAGGGTCTAGCAGAAAGAGGATAGTGCAGTAGACTGAAAGGTGCTGAGAGAGCAGCAATGTCTTACCACAAATGGTAAGGAACAAAAAGAAAGTAAGGGTAGCACACATTTTTTGACCTGAGCAAGTGGGAGAGTAGTGGAGAAAATATTGAGCTGGGAACACCCCAGGGGAGAAGCAGATATATGAGACTAGGGCAAGAATTCTGTTTTACTAATTACTCTACAAATAACCCTTGAAAAATCTGGACTGTCATAAGCATGTGATGACAGACTCGTGTTTTTGTCTAGAGCTTGCAGTGACATTTCTCTTTCCATCTTTGTACTTCTACATGAATTGCTCTAAATTCTTCTACCTATGTACCCTTATAGATACATATACACTGACAGTATGTGTCCACTGAGATTGCTACCTTCCTAGAGTGTATTCTTGTGAAGAAGGAAACTCAGAGAGGGAAAAGAAGTGCCAGAGATGAGGCAATGAGTTTCATGTTGGCATGGGATCCCTGTCTCAAATCCCAGACTGAGTCTCAGAAAGAAGTGCAGCTGGTAATCCCCAGACGAAGTTAGGGTGCTCAGAGCAGATGAGGCTTGCTATGTCTTTCTTGATGGAGGCTCAGAGCACTGAAGAACTCAACCATCTCTAATACCTGGCAGGGGCTGTAGTAGGAAGGTAAGCTACAAATCTGACACAAGGGCTGGGAAAGCCCCCCCACCTCCCTCGACACACACACATTCATCATGATGCAGATGTGGTAAATTCGACAAACTGTTTGCCATGACACAAAAGGGCATCTATCATTGACATGTAGGGGAGGAACGGAAGCGGGAGGAATAGGAAAAACTTTGAACCCAGAGAGGCCTTTCAGCCATAACTAGAAATGGGTGATCTCAGGGAACAAACAAATACCAGCTAGATAAGGATACCCACATCTCAGGAGAAGTAACACCAATGACCCACAATGGTAGACCAGATGTCCCTCTCCCCACCCTGAGTTCTATATCAATATTTAGGTAATAAAGACACAATTCCATAGAGAAAAAAAGATTTAGAATTGCCTAAACTTTACTTCAAGCTTTCTGGGGTAACAGGTAATCAGTTAGAGAAAAAGTTATATATATTTTCATGATTAAATAGAAAGCCCCATATATGCTATATAAAAATGGTTTTAGTATTACTGAAAGACTTGTATACTTTTTAATTTCCTAAAAATGTGAGCAACTTCTCTTCTCAAATTATTATGATTCAACTTTAAAACAAAACTTTTCTACTGTTCTTCTTTCAGGGACTTTCACTCAGTTTATCTGAAGTATATCTTAGGAAATTCAAGGCTTATTTATTTTTTTAAGTTAAAATCTACAACTAATATTTGTTTGAATCAGGATTTTCTTGGTGTGTTATGCCCAAAATTAAATAGAGAAATAAGCTGAACTCTGAAGTAAGCATAACACTAGTACTTTCATCTTGCTCCTGATGGAAGTACAAATGTTCATTTAAACAAGTGCATCTTTTTATCAATTGAATTTTTAGTAAGTACATAAATTTAAACTTAAAAATAATTTATGTTTAAAAAAATATTTTAATATTTTAAATATATTTTATAAATAAAATTTCAAAAATCATTGCTGCTAAAAATATTTCTATATAATTTTATATAAAAATTTCATATATGATATAAAATTTAAACAAAATTTTTAAATTAACCCAAAAAACTCCACTAAAAGACTACTAGAGTTAATAAACAAATCAGCAAAGTAGCAGGTTACAAAACCAACATACAAAAATCAATAGCTTTCTTAAATGCCAACAATGAATCTGCTGAGAAAGAATCAGAAAAATAATTCCATTCACAATAGCCTCAAAAAAAAATCTAGGAATTACTCTAACCAAGGAGGTGCAAGGCCTCTACAATGAAAACTGCAGTACACTGAAGAAAGAAATTGAAGAAGACCTCAGAAAATGAAAAGACCTCTCATGTTCATGGATAGGCAGAATTAATATTGTTTAAAATGACCATAATACCAAAAGCAATATACAGATTCAGTGCAAGCCCCATCAAAATATCAATGATATTTTTCACAGTACTAGAAAAAAACAACCCTAAAATTCATTTGGAAGAATAAAAGACCCAGAATATCCAAAGCAACCCTAAGCCAAAAGAGCAATGCTAGAGGTATCACAATAGCTGACTTCAAAGTATACTACAGAGCTATAACAGCAAAACCTGGGGGCTTGGGTCATGGCTCAGTGATAGAGCACTCATGTAACATGTATGAGGCACTGGGTTTGATCCTTAGCACCACATAAAATAAATAAATAAAATAAAGGTATTGTGTCCATCTACAACTACAAAAATATATATATATATATATTTATATATTAAAAAAACTGCATGGTATTGGCATAAAAACAGACATATAGAATAGTGGGACAGATTAGAAGACACAGAGAAACTCACACATCTTATAGTCACCTGACCCTTGAAAAAGGTTCCAAAAGCATACACTGAAGAAAAGTCAGCCTTTTTAACAAATGATTATCGATATACAGAAGAATGAAACTAGACACTTATCTCTTACACTGTACAAAAATCAACTCAAAATGGATCAAAGACCTAGGAATTTGAACTGAAACTACACAAATTCTAGAAGAAAATGTATAGGCACAGGCAATCACCTTCTCAATAGGACACTTACAGCTCAGGAAATAATGCTAATGCCAAAAGTTAATAAATACGATGGCGTCAAATTAAAAAGCTTCTGCATAGCAAAGGAAATAATAAGGAAAGTAAAACTACAAGTGGGAGAAAATTTTTGCTAGGTATACTATCTAGAATATATAAAGAACTCAAAAAACTTCACACCAAAATATCAAATACACTGATTAATATGTGAGCAAATGAATTAAACAGCTATTTCTTAAGCAGAAATACAAATGGTTAATACATTAAAAAAAAATGTTCGACATCATTAGTAATTAGGAGCATACAATCAAAACTATACAGATTTCATCTTCACACCAGTCAGAATGACAGTCATCAAGAATAAAAATAATAATAAATTCTGGAGAGGATATGGAGAAAAATGAACACTTTTACACTGTTGATGGATTTGTAGGTTAGTACAACCACTATGGAAATCAGTATGAAGTTTCCTCAAAAAACTAGACATAAAACCACCATATTACCTAGCTTTACCACTCCTCAGTATCTATTCAAAGAATTAAATCATCATACTAGAGTGATACATGCATAACCATTTTAATAGCAGCCCAATTCACAGAAGCCAAACTATGGAACCAAACTAGATGCCCATCAACGGATGAATGGATAAAGAAAATCTGGCATATATATATGCAATGGGGTTTTATTCAGCCATAAATAAAAATGAAATTATGTCATAAGCAGGAAAATGGATGGAACTAAGGACCATATATTAAGCAAAATAAACCAAACTCAGAAGATCAAGAGTTGCATGTTTTTTCTTATGTGTGGAAACCAGAGAAGAAAGAGGAAAAGAAGGGGAAGGATGTCGTGAAAATGAAAGGGAGATAAGAAAGGATAGAGTCCAAGGGGTGGGATCTAGAGAGGAAGGCAGAAGTGCTGGGGAGTGATATTGGCCAAAGTATATTGTGTGCATGTATAGATATGTAACAACAAATCCCATCATCACATATGACTATAATGCACTAATTGAAACATAAATATTTTTTAAAAAGAAAGAAAAAGGGTCTCACTAAGTTGCCCCAACTGGTCTTAGGAATTTGCCATCCTCCTGCCTCAGCCTTCTGAGGAGCTAGGATTATAGGCCTGCATCTGGCAGGGGTTATGTTTGAAAGGTACACAGCTCCTCCCTCATTTTTCATGGGACTAATAATTGGCTGAACACCTTTAAACTGCTGTTTCTAATATCTGTCAAATTTGTAAATACATACATACCCTTTGACCCATCAATCATACCTCTAAAGATTTCTCCTACGATTTATTCACATATATATCAAGAAGGATATGCATATGTACGAGGATATATTCTCTGAAACTGTGATAATAGCCAAAGATTGGAAGCAACCTAAATAACCCATTGACAGGAGACTAGTTTGATATGTGCAATGGAATATTCCGAAGTCATGAAAGAGAACTAAGCAGACCCTCAGACACAGATATGAAGTCACATCCTAGTGGAAAGCTAAGCCAAAAAGCAGTATGCATCACGAGCTACTATTTGTATTCAAAAGGCAGAGGCACATAGATTATCTCTAGAGATAAATAAAAACACCAGCAACAACTGTTATCTCAGAAGAGGGAAATTGTGCTCTGGGATGCATTTCTGTAGTGCGGGTTCCTCTTCACTGTGTAACCTCCTGCACTGTTTGAATCTTTTACCAAATGGAAGTGCTACTATGCTACTTTTCAGATCAATAGTGTTAAAAATATAAAGTATTTGGAAGAATCACTAATTCCTGAAGGTTTCATTAAGTAAATATTGGCTTTTGAAAATTTATCTTCTTAATATCTATAAAACTAGTTCTGCTGTGGTTTACTCCTATTTTCGTGAATGACATGCTGTTGGAATGGAAGCAATTTACTCTTTGCACCTTCACTATTTTTTAGGTTATAAATGTGAAACTCAATCTTGACCTGCCTCCTACTAATCATAACTATGTCTATCAGGATCCAGTCTAGAACTAGACAGATCAGAAGTCCCCTTGTGACAGAAACATCAGTTTCTTTTTCTAGTCACTCTTTCCAGTCTAGTGGGGAGGTCGGGGTGGGAATCAAAACACAAGCAAATAAATATAGCATGCTTCAGAGGCATGGAAGGGCCTTTGGGAGTTGAGATGCCAAGGATACTGATCCTCATTTCCGGGCCTCTGGTGATCTCACTCAAAACTAACCAGGCTTTGCCTGCGCCTCTGTTTTCCTGCATGCAAATTTAGAAGTTCACACCTCCAAAGCTCACAAAAACACTGTAAGGTAATGAGCAAAATTGCCAAATAAAATATACTACTCTATTTCTCAACCTCAACAACAAATGTGCCAAAACAGTGGCAGGAAACCACATGTTTTAGAAAACAAAGCTTAAAAAAAAAAAAAAAAGGCTTAAAGGTCAACAATGACAGCACTGACTCCCACTCACTTGAGCCTTTGCTTTCTGAGAGAATGATGTCACTAAAAGATTGTGGGCTATAGAATCTGACAAATTAAAGTTCAGACCACTCAACTGGGATCCACTTCAAGCTGGGGACCCAGTATCATCTACATTGAGAGTCCGGTGGCTCCAGGAATTCCTGATCAGCATCATTTTCCACAATCAAGCCCCACCCCTTGCCCTACACAGGTCTGTCTATGACTTTCATCAGCTCCTCTACATAAATCTTATGAATTTCTATGTCCAGAATAGGCTTCTCCTTTAAAATACAGACATATGTATTCAAAATTAGCATCTGACATAATTAAAAGATATTTTAGCAAACATCCAATGTCAAAAACTTCCATCTCAAATCTGATGCCTTCTCACAGTTTCCTATATAAAAAAATGACTTAACTTATCCAGCAGCTCACAGGCAGAAATTCCCATCATTTCTGTCACTTTCCTCTTCCTTGCTGTCTTATCCAATGCACCACCTAAATACCTTGCTCATACCATGTCCCTTTCTCATTTGTACTCCCGTCTCCCTTCCTGCACTTGTCCACCCATTCCTGTCCATCACCAAGACAATTATAATAGCCTCCTACCTGCTTAGTGCCATCCCCCTTGCCATCTCCACCTGCTCACCATAATGCAGCCAAAGTAATCATGTTTTCCACATGCTGGAAACTCTGTTCACTGTTTGTGAAATAAAGGCAAAAACAAACAGAAAGTCTAATATTTCTTGCCTCACATCCTATCTTTCTTCACATAGGAACACTCTGGCCACACTGAAGTCCTTCAGTATTTTAGTTACCCTGCTCCTTCTTGTCACAGGGCTTCGGCTTTTACTGGTTTCTCTTTGGGTGTGTGTGGCTCTCCCTCCCTCTTCACTTGATTAACTGTAGCTCACCCTGGATATCCAACACAAATATCATTTCAAGGAGACAATCTTTCCTTCCTTCTCTGAGCAAGTCAAATGCCCTATGAGCCACTCTCTTAACACAGGTATCTGTGGCCTAGCACCTTCTACAAGGAAGCTTTGTAGCCATTTGGGTCATTGTTTGGTTCACGTGTATTTTTGAACTCACTTAAGCTACCATAAAAACAGGATGGGCAGAGTTTTACTCATCCTTGTTTCTCTACTTTCCTGATACATGAATAACTGTGACAATGAACTTTTGTTTCATGACTGTTTCAGTGAGCTACATTTCTTTGGGTAAAATGGTAACCAAGCTTTGATACATACGCCATAAAATCTTATGCAAACAGCACAAAACTTGTAAGTAAAATATCTTCATCTATAAAATGGATATAAAAATAATGAATTTACCAGGTCTGGGGAAGAATTAAATAAGATTGTATCATAGAAATTGTAATCCTATGCTTGATAAATGGTATCGTATTAATAGACATCTTTCTCCCCTCCTTGACTCACCCCCACCCTGGTAGTTGAAGTAATGAAGGCAATCTCAATACACAAACAAGTGATTTATTAATGACCTATGATTTGCTCAGATAATGCAGTCTTTGAAAGAGCTGGGGTGACCGAAATATAAAAGACAAGGTCCCTGGCTCATACAGAGATCAGGAGACAGTAGAGAATATAAAGTGGGAAAACAAAATAACAGCATGAGTCCACAACAGTGCAAAACAGCCAGACATGATTCTCCACCAGTCCACACGGGATCTGCTGCCAAAGAAGCTTCAAGTGTGGCAAGTTTAGAGAAGAGGGAAATCATTCAAACTGGAGGCCAGAGGACTTGGCCAGGGCCTTTTACGGTAATAGGGTAGAGGTAGGTGCAGAATGGGGAGTGTGGGAGGGGTTATCAGCCCTCCCTGCTGAAGTAGATGCCTCAGCATGAACAAAGTGAGTAAGACTGTTCCAAGAACAATAAGGACACCAGATGGCCCAGGGCAGGGGACTAGCTGTAGATAAGGCTGGGAGGGGAGTTCAGAATCCCGGTAGATGAAGGTCTGAATGCCAAGGAATGAAGCTTGACTTTGTTCTCTGTACAAAACCACTGTGAATGTAAACCTGCAATCTAGGTGCACCACAGCTATTTTAAATACCAAAAAAAGATATAGTGAGGTTGCCCCAATTGGGTCCCCATGAGTGACCTCAAATCTGCACTTGAAAGGAAGAAGAAAAGGGAGAAGGAGAAGATACCCGAAAGATCTATGCTTCATAAAGGTTTCACGTTGCATGTGAATGTTGGCTAAATACTCTCTATGACTCCCAAAGCACACAGATAAAGAGATATTGGCTCTTACTATCTTAGAGGATGTCACCCATGCCCCCAGCATCTGCCTGTGGTGCTCTAATTGCTGGGCCTCTCCAAATCATGAGTTCCTCCTAAGGCCAACACACCCAAAGACAGAGCCCCAGATGGCATGTTATGTGTAGGACTACAGCCCATGAACTCTGTGTGAATTATCCTTATGTATTTTGATTTGTGGGATAATTCTGAGTGGCTTATTCTGCCACTTATACTACCTCCACTACTCCCCTTCTTCATTTCTTCTCCTTTCTTAACAATCCTGATATGAAACAAAGAATAAGAAGTCTTGCTACAAAGTCATACATACACCTACACACATGTGTGGAAGGAAGGAAGAAAAGCAGGAAGGGAGGGATTGTCTAGAAAGTGCCTTCCCCATCCAGTCTTCCAATATCTCTTCCTTTTTTTCTTAATTTATGAAATCTGGTAAAGAACCTCCTGAGGACTCAAGTGGAAGATCTAGAAAGAATTGAAATCATAATATTTACTAATTTCAATGGTGTATCATCAGGTCATGAAAAAATTGAGTCCAAATTTTAAGGTGATTTTTTTTCTGGTTGCTTTTGTTCATGGGTTAGTAATAACTAGGGGTATTCAGATTCTCAGTAGCATGTGGTCAGTTTAACAGGAACAAAAACAAGTTGCTGTCAGATGACAGTGTTAGGAAGGTATTGAGCCCACTTGGGCAAGTGAGAGAGTAGGACTCATGAGCTGTTTGGAGCAGTTGCCATTTGAACTATAATTTGAAAGGATGAGTGGTCAGTTGTACTAAGTAGAAGGAAGAGAAAGTCGTCATAAGAGAAGAAGGAACATGGTAAAGAGCCATAGATTGAAAGTACCTGACAATTCAGACAGTGGTGAAAGGTTTACAAGAGTGGAATGGAACATATAAACTGGAAGTTGTAGGAGACTGAGCTAGAGAGATAATTTTTCCTCTTTATATTCTCCACCAGGGCTGAAGCAGAGAGTGGAAAGGGCAGGACTGGGACAAGTTTAGGAGGAAAAAAATGATAGAGAAAGTGCATGGGTTTGGTGGGTCCAAAAGACTGGAACTCAAATACCAGATGTGCCATAGTTTAACTTTGTCACACTAGGCATCTTTATTTAAACATCATTGAACCCCAGTTTGATCTTCTAAAAGAATTTATGAGTAACTCTAAAACCTACAATAGGACTAAATGCAAAAATATGTGTAAGATTCTGGCCCCATAGCTGAAATTTTTAAAAGTGTTGGCCATTGTTTGATTCAAGTTGTCATCCCAGATCTCTTGGTACCCATATGTTATCTCCCTCAAGTAGAAGCATTATCAAAATTTTTTATATGTTTGTTTTCTGCAATTGCTAGGTTGAGTACTAGGGCTCCTCCTACTTTTTGCTCAGCCCACATCCTCCCTAACTCCTACTTGAACCAAGAATTTAAACTTCCACTCCAGCAGATGGGAAAAAGACCTGTGTGAGGCTCCCTGGGAGCCTGGCTATTGTTTGAGAGAACTGGAAGCCAGGGAGCTCAGAGTGTCCATCCTCCCTCCTCACAGCACACCCTGCTTCCTGTCAATCATCCTGGAACACTGAGTGCTGGACTGGACAATTTTGTCCACAGGATGTTTGTTTGAAGGTACTGCCTTGCCAAGTCTCAAAGCTCAAGACTTCTGCTGACAATCCAAACACCAAAATGAGAAAGGGGGGAAAACCCTTGGGCAGTTCTTTTAATGCCTAATAAGGTCTACTTATATTCAAAAATAGCAACAGGTTATCTGAGCTCTCCAGGGGCTGGCGAGGTTAGGAAGGCTGATCTTTAAAATCCTAAGCCATAGGGAAGTTGAAACACAGATTTTCAAGAGTGGACATTAAAACAAGTCCTTAAAACACCTTTAGCATATTCATAGGTCAGCTTCCATAAATGATCAACCGTGTTTTTACAGGCACACCTGAACCGGACTGCTCAGAGGATAAATACCTTCTTAATGAGCCATAGAGCAAAAGAATTTGCAAGACACACAGTGGGAGAAATTCAAGGTGCTAACCAAAGCTATAGGACAAACCCATCACTATGATGTCAGTGGGTTTCTACAATCTATTCGGGATTTCTATTTGATCTGAGAAATCTTTGAAACTCTCACTGATAATTAAATCTAAAGCAAGAAAGTTTGAAAAATGACTTTTACACTGTGATATAGACTCTTCAGGGAGTAGGTAAAAGAATTTTCCTACATGTATATAATTAAAGATTCCTCAATTGTCTTTCTGAGTCATTCAGTAGTTTACCTGAGGGACAGACATGTCTAACACCTCTGTACAATTACTACATAGCAATTTTGAGCTTCTGTGTATTTATCAGCTCCTACTTACAATCTTTATGTCTCTGGATAACTGACCTAATCTCTCTGAGGTTATTTTTGCCTATGAAATGGATCATTTTCCAAATTCTATGGGAACTTAGTGAAACATAAATGAGATCAAGTGTGAAATGCGCCTGGCCTCTGATGGATGCCCAATACAGGGTATGTTAGAAAACAGAACACCAGGGGGATTGGGGATGCATTCCTAGGACTGGCTTTAAAGTGGCTCCAACTGCCACTTTCCCCCTTTCAACCAAGTAGTAAGGACAAGCTAGCAATAATCTGGTAGATGGAAGCAAGTCACAAAGGGTGTCAGTTTTAACAGTTTTGATATTAGACAGATAAGTGGTCCAAAATGCATTAAGAAAAGCATCCTAATTTTAAGAATTGTCAATTGGGTTACAAGTTCATGAACAGCATCAAGAACAAAAAGCAGCATACCCAATTTACTTCTGGAAAATTAACAAACACCTATAGAGGCAGGCTACCAAGAAAACAGGACTTTCACGATCCTTGAGAAGACCAGATGGCACTGGGGATACCCAGGGTAGGTCTTGGTTCACACTGCATGTGAGATTAAGATACTCCAAGTTTTGGAACACTTGCTCAAATTCTGGGCAGATTTCATACAGTACTTACCTGCTCTAAAGGAGAATTCACTCCCAGGTTATCACAAGGACATGTATATTCTCAGAAGTTTCAAAATAAATCTGTTATATAGAATGTGGGGTTTGAGAAAACTTATTAAACCAAGCCAGCAAACGCTCAGAATTAACAGACTATATACAAGGGGGAAATGTTATTTTAATAATTAAAGTAATACCAACTAGAGCTAATTTTGTTATATGTATTGGATTGTCAAAGATTAACTACCAACTACCAGAGTACTGAAGAATATAATGATAAAATTCACACTCAGCATATAGAGGTGATAGTAAAAAGCATTATAGACTATCTCAATATATGTGAAAATATGTAGCAAGATTATAAAAAATGTAATTTTTGCCTAGTAATGGCAGTTATGGAATATCTACCCTAATGAAATAAACAAAAATGCAGCCAAAGAGCCATATACAGAGTTATTCATCACATTATTGTTTATTCCCATTAAAAATAGAGACATTTGCCAGATGTGCCAGACACCTGTAATCCCAACAGCTTGGGAGGCTGAGGCAGGAGGATCGAAAGTTCAAGGCCAGCCTGAGGAACTTAGCAAGGTCCTAGGCAATTTAGCAAGACCTTGTATCAAAATTAAAAATTAAGGGGCTGGGGATGTGGCTCAAGTGGTAGCATGCTCACCTGGCATGCAGGTGGCCCAGGTTCGATCCTCAGCACCACATACAAACAAAGATGTTGTGTCCACCAAAAAAACTAAAAAAAAATATATAAATATTAAAAAAAAATTTTAAGTGCACAATTTAGGGCTGGGGTTGCAGCTCAGTGGTAAAGCACTTGCCTCAGATGCACTGGGTTCAATCTCAGCACCACATAAAAAGTAAAAATAAAGATACTATGTGTTCATCTACAACTAAAAAAAATGCACAATTTAAAAGAAAAATTAAAAGGGGCTGAGGATGTGGCTCAGTAGTTAGGCACTCCTTGGTTCAATCCCTGGTACCAAAAAAGAAAAAAAAAAGAAATATGTATAAGCTAAATGTCTTAGAGTAAGGAAACAGTTAAGTATATTGTTATATTGCCATAAAGTATAGAGCCGTTAGGAATAGTGTTTTTGGAGAATATGTCATGACATGGAAAAATAATAATGACAAGGTAACTTGGGAAATCAAGTGAGTTCTTACATTGTCTTTAGTGCAGTCTTTTGTGCGTTCCAAATTCTCTTCAGTGAGCATAGATTTCTTTTGTATTTAGATAGAGAAAAGCAACAAACATTTATACCAATAAAAAAATCCTTCAGCATCCACAGACAAGCTATTAAAACAACCTGTAGTAATATCGTTAATAGCATTTTTAAAACTCAAAGAATCACACCGTCCTCTGTTATTGCAGTAACATAGAGAGCCAAGTTACAAGCCAAAAATGTTTTAAAATGAAGGGAAAAACTTGCTGCTTTTCACTCCCCCCACCCCTTGGGTCCATATTGCTTTATCTGAGCATACAGAAAAGTGTCCTAAAGGCCACATGGGAGATGTATTCCTTCCCAGCTGCAAAGGAAACATTTGTGGAACAGAAAAGCACTGAAATCACAATACATTTTTAGCCATAGTAGAATGGAAAGTGCATGAAATATTTAAAACGTGGTGTTGAGATTTCATTTTAAAATATTTTAATTGCCAGAACAGAGCTGTTCCATTCTATGTCTGAGAGCAGTAGATGAACAGCAATAGGGAAGGAAATGGAGGGAAAAGAACAACAGCCATTCAATGTGAAAATGACCGTTAACAAACAGCAAAGTGATATTAAGTGCTTTGTTGTTGTTGTTGCTAAAGTGAGTTTCATTTCTTATATAAGTTTGGGTGCTGTGAAATGTGGCACATTTTGTACTGTGTGTTCTCTCAGAAAAGCCAAACAGAAACCAGTCATGGTGGTTTCGAGAGAGCGAGGCCTCCCCTCTCTCATGTTTCAACTACGCAGTCTCCACTTGGGCTGGGGACCGTATCATATATCATAAATCACTCTCTGATAGATATTTGGCAGGCAGTCAGCACCCCGGGCTATGCAACAACGTACAGTATGGAAAATTTTTAAGGTGGAATCTTGATTTTGTAACTTAAGGACTTAATAGCATCTCAAAACATTTTACTACTTCCTGATACACACACACACAAAGCCAAGAAAGGAGAATTCTCCATATGGTTTTCGGTTTTATAGGATCTATACACAATAAGCCATACAACTGTAAACCTGGAGGCATTCTCTTGCTGTTGTTAGTTCAACTCCAGTGAAAACGAAAAAAGAAAATGAGTGAGAGAGATCCCAACCTAGCCCCTGAGAGTCAAGTCACCAGAAACTTCTACATTCGGCTTTGTTATTAACTCTCCATCCATTCACAGTTAACTGTTGAACACCTTAGAAACTGGGGAAGGCAGCAGGATTGGGGGCTGGGGGACAGATTTTATTGTAAGATAATAACATGCTGTCAAAGGCACTGTCAGGGATTTCAACAGGAAGGCTTATAAGTTGACGAGAGTCATAGAAACCCCAGTAGAGTCTCTCTCCTGATTCCGGGCCCCAATCCGAGTTTTTGAGGGCCTCTGAGCACTCCCACCTTCTCAGATGTTGCAAACCATTTCAGACTCACATGTTCTTCTTCAGGAGCCTCTTTCAACAAATCATGCCTTCTTTCTTTATTTTTAATTGCAAACTGCATTTAACCCCTAAATCGTATCATCTCAGCAGACGCTAGGGGCTGTTGGAACACCACTGCTCCCAGCAAAAACTGCAGCTGTGAAGTCATGGAGCCCTTCTGTGCAGGGAGGGGTTAACTCCATGGTATTTGGACGTGCCCGAATGTTCTCAGTGTTCTCCGGCTGAGCAATTTCTTAGAAGGGCTAAATAGAAACTAGGGAAATGTGGAGTGTGTGGTATGGCATTGTGCTCTCTGTGAAAGACAATGCGTGGAAAACAAAAGGAAGAAACTGAATAAATCCTTTTTGAAGTTCAAAATAAATGCTGCTTTTTGGTTGTTGTTGTTTTGGTTGTTCACAAATTAACCATAGTTTGGGCAAGCTAAATATAAAACTTGCAATGCAGTTTATTTGGAGTATTTCTGTCCAATCCAAATCAGTTTGAGGAAGCAAATTAAAGCCAAATTTAGACAAAATGGTTGGGGGGTGATTTTAAATGCTTACATACATATGTTAGTTGATTCAGAGATAATTTATACATGTCATCTCCCTCTCACCCACCCCAATTGTCACTGATCGACTTGTTTATGAGATTCTACTATTTTCCATCAATGAAAGTCTCAGACTTGACACTCATGGGCTCCTGGGTCCCTCATTTACTTGAGACCCCCACCTGTAGCTGACCATCAAGTATAAGACTTGACCTTCTAACCCGTTTTTCCAAAAAGCACTGGAGCCTAATCCTGTCCAAGTCTGACTCACTTAACCATCCTTCAGCCATCCACTATGGCACCTCTAAAATCAGTGGTTCTCAAACTTGTCTGCATAGGAGAAACCTCTGGGAAGCTTTTTAAAATTCCAAAGTCCAGGCGACATCCAAAACCAATTCTATCAGGGTACAGTGTAGAACGGAGGTGCCAGTCTATTTCAAGGTCCCCCAGAAATTCCCTGTACTACCAGGTTGAGGACACACTTCCAAAATTGCTCCTAAATTCATCTTGCCGTCCTTCCATCAGTGATCGTGTTGAAGCCAGAAGTGAGGTTTCTAAAGTAACAGACGGCCATGCTTGTTGAACTGTCCTCAGGGATCCCTTCAGGCCTCTCCAGAAACATGTGTAAATGCCTTCCCAAGATTGTCAAGGCCTCCTGGCCTCTGTTTCTCTCTTGACACACTTCTTGCCAATCTTTGATTCCACACTCATCAATCCTGTCACAACAGACTTCTTGAACACCAGGCCTGCCCTCCTCTGAGTTCAGGGACCTTTCTTTGGCCTGAGCCCTAAAGTTCATCTACTACCTTAGACAAGTTTTCTTCTTACTCTGTGAGATTTAAGTGACAGCGTCAGAGCAAAACTTCTGCACCAGCTGCTCGCAGCCAATCCTTTGGCAGAGTACTATGGATAATGTGAAGACAAAAGACAAACAAGGTCACAGAACCTGTGCTTCTACTTCTGCCCTGGACCTCAAGATAGGCCAGGGTGGCCAGGCCAATGCCTCTCAGCCCATCTAACTGGGAGAAGAGATCTTTCTAACTTTCCTCCACCCAAAACCATACTTACTGCTGGCTTGCTACTGAGTCCTGGTTCTCTGGAAATTGAAGGTCAATTGACATGTGCTTTGTCAACATTGTTGCTTTGGGTTTTTGGTGTTTTGTTTTGTTTTGTTTCAGTTTTTAAATGTTAATAAGAATTTGAGGAATTCCCTTTTTTTTCTTCTTTTCCGTTGACATATAAGGTTCACAGCTTCAGAGAGAATCTGGGCAATTGGTGGGGGTGATCAATCTAGGCTGGTGGTGAGCAGCCCACAAATTTCTCACATTCCTCTTTTTGGTTATCAGCCATCATTTTTCAACAGGTTCATAGAACGTGCCAACCTGAATACACAGAGCTCTGAAACTACAACCCTTTGCTATGGGAATGTTACTAAAACAACAAAAGTAAGTTTTAACCAAGTACCAAGTTTTATCAAACATTGTGACACTAATAATAATATCGGCAATATTATAACCAATTGTATCTGGCACTTAACATTTTACAGATGGCTTTCACAAATATTATTTATTTTCATCATTAACAATCCTGTAGGTAGGACAAGTATTTTTCATGGTTACCTGAATAAACAATCTGTGGTCTGGACAAGTCAAGAAATTTGCCCAAGTTCAAACAATTATTTAGAAGAAGACGTGGAATTCAAACTTCCAGTCCTGGTTTTGGTTCATTTTTACTATATCAGCTTTGGGTATATTTTTCTCTGTTTTGAGAATAATTGTTCTATCTAAAGCTCTCAGTGGTATTATTTCTAATCTTTAGAGTTAGATAGAAAAAAAAACCTTCTCCTGTTTTGCTTTTCAAGTAGAAATTGAATAGGCAATCACCCTGCTTAAAAGGTATCTCTTCTTCACTATTTTCTTCCAGCAGGAAAGTCTGCAAAGGTGAAGAGACTGGGATGTAAAGAAAAGATCCCTAAGACTCTGTCCTTCCAGGAAGGCTCAAAAGGAGCCCATGCTGACCTTCTGGGAAGCAAACGTACACTGGGGGATCTAAACAAAGGGTCCTGCTTAAATAAGTGTGTGCATGTGAATATTTAGCATTATTTCCTAGAGGTATTTTCCGACTTATTAAAATGAACTGCTTTTAATTAATCCTAGGGTTGCTGATGACTTGCCAACCTCACCTCAGCCCTGCTCTTCCAATCTTGGACAAAGGTAAGTAAATTCTTCTTTTTTTCTTTTTTCTGGTTTTAATTCTCATCCTTAAATAATTGATGGCCAAATATATTTTGACTAATCTTTAAAATTGTTTTTATAACAGTTTTAAAATTAAAAAAAAAAAACAACCCTATCTTGCAGTGTCACATAATTTGCTACAGCAGGCAGTTTTTGCCCACACAAACATATTCATTGTCATTACTTCAGTATCAGAATTGCTTAGAATACCATATTCCTATAGAAAAGAACTAGCCGGATTTCCACTAAAAACTATAGGAGAGTAAACAGGCAAGTGACAGAAGGTTGCAGGCAAATGAAAGATGATCAGCATCCAACTTCTGCAGTATGCCGCCACTGAATGAATTTCTTCAGGACTGTCACTAAGCTTATCTGTACCTAGAAAGAACATGTAATTAAGGAAGGAAGCCCTTGGGTGACAGCCTGACTCTGTCACTCACTGGATTTGATCTCGGTTAAGTCATATACTTTGTCCTGAATGCTGTTTCCTCATCAGCTTTGCAGACCCATTGTGAAGACAGAGCAAAGCAATGAACATAGGAAAACTGGCACCGAGGAAACAATAAATACCAGCCCCTGTCCCATCGTTCAGCTCAGCATCCCCACAAGGTGAGCATGCAGTTATCAGCTGACTGAATTGCTCTGATTAAACCAAACCCCTGCTTTGAACATTTTTATCTCTCAGTTTCTAGGGAGAAAATGTTATTTTAAAAGTTAAAACCAGATGATACTAAATTTAATCAGAGAATGTAGGATGGAGAATTGAGGGAAGGACCAGCTTAGAACATAGGTTTGCCCAACTTCAAATTCATTTTAAGATTCTAGTTGCAGGGAATGGGTCATTATAATCTTCTTCTTCCTTATAAAAAGGAAGTTTTAAAGCATAAAGTAAAATGAACGATGTCAGCTGCCTCATGATCCAGATGTCTTACTAGACTGAGTGGGTCCTCAATCTCACACAAGTCCATTATATAATTAGCACCAAATATTTAAAACAAAACCCTTCACATTATTTTTGCCACAGCATGTTTAAAGTAGTGAAAATTTGGAAATAATGTAAACATCTAATAATAGAAGTATGATCATACAGACTGGAATGACTCATACTGTAGATACTGCGAAGCCATCATGAGGCTACTCTGGGAAATGTTTGCAAAGGTAAGTGGAGAAAGTAGATTATAAACAAACACATGCACACACACACACACACACACACACACACACACGTAAAATGAATACTTTTAAAAATATATTTACAGGTGAATTTACATGAAATTGTTGGCAGGTAACATAATAAATGATTTCCTGTGGATTGTGGATTTATGATGAATCAAGTCATTTCTCTTTATATATCTTAGCGTTTTCTACTTTATCAATAATACTCACAACTACCATGATTGATTTAAAAGAAGAGGGATGAGGTACACAATTATTTTTTAAGTAACTCACTATGTTGACAGCCTGTAACTCCTGATGGCCACTGCTTTGAAAAAAGTAGCCTCAACTGAATAATCTGAAGGACTGTATTTTGATCAGCGGCATTTCATTCTCTCTTTTAAATGTATTTTTAGAATTTTATTAGATAATATAAAGACCTATTAAGTCTTAAAAGAGGAAAAATAAATAGTTTCTGCTAAATATGAAGTGAAATAAATATTTGAGATTTAATTATAGTTATTTACAATGAACTTGCCTTTATAAAAAATGATTTTTGCCAAAGGGTCATAGTCTCTAACAGTCTACATAAAAGGGAAGGGGAAGAATCACAGGAAGATGACAATAATCAGCTATAGAGGGATGTTGAATAAAGAGAGACATGTTCAATCGTTTTCATAATTCTGGTACTCAGAAATCGTTAATGAGACACAAATGAGTGTCTCTGCTCTCTGTTGGGATCTTGCTGACATTCTTTAGGATGAACCCAGTGGAGCAAGGAGTAGATGGAGATAATATTTGGCTCTGGACTCAGGGAAAGGGAAGTGAGTCCTTGCTATCAGCTAATAATGAACCAGGAAACAATTTTAAGTTTCAGAATGTTCATCTAAGAGTCTCTGATGACACTCCCATACCCCCATGTGCACACACACACATGCATTGAGGAGGGTACAAGAAGACTAGGTTTGAAAGGCAGGGAAGTAAGTCACCATAGAGACTGACATGCAAAGACAGCCAAGGGTGCCCATTGAGAAAGCCAGAGAGAAGGCCAGCACACCTGGATGGAAGTCTTGACTCTACAACTTCAGGGTACCCTGGAGCAGCCCTGCACAGTGTCGGGCCACACATCTGTGTCAGTCTACAAACTCTGTGACTGGACTAGGACAAGTACAGAAAGTATTTACAGAAGATTTGACCTTGCTGCAAGGTCATGATCAGGCAATACATCTTTTTGAACAGGGTATAGACTAGTTAGGTTGTTAAATTTCATGATGAATCACATGTGGTATGTCATGCAACAACATCTGGCACTTCAATGTTACTTAACAAAACCCCAAACACATAAAATTTTCTGAAAATCAAAACTTGTTTATTTTTAGTTTGTTATTCTTAATCCCTTTAACTTTTAATCAAGCCTGTATTTTAATTCATGCTTAAGCATTATTAGCTAAATTAAGGAAATAAAATTTATATTTTTGGAGGAGGGGTAGGAAAGGGAAGACAGGAATAAAATTGATCAAATTATGTTATGCTGCATGTATTTACATAGCATAATGCATCCAACAATTGTGTATAATTATAATACCAATAAAAGAGAAATTATATATTTTATTTATATTATACAATTATATAATTTATTTCTAACTAAAGTTAAAGCAATCTTTACTGAAATATTTCAGAGAAGGGGATCAGAAGAAGATCCACATTTTTTTGAAAGCAGCAATAGATGTAAACTAAGTAACAATGAAAGGGATACCCAAAAAATGAAGTCTAAAGGGATTATTAATAATTCTTCTCCAAAAAATAATTCCTGTAATGGGATCTTTTTTTGTGGAATAATGGGTGAAATAATGCTGAAATGGTAATATGCTATTTGCAGGTGATATATCTGTTAGTGCGTCACTGAAATCAGCACCACTGAAACTCCAGCACCATTTACATAGAAAACATACAAACTTCCAAAACCAAGGAACCACATTTGAGGTCACCAAAATGTACTCATAGTCACTTTAGAAATATAATCTGTCTCTGATCTAGAGTTAGCCCAGACAATGTAATCATATGGTCCAAGTAACATTAAAGAAGAGTGCTCCTTTATTATAGATGTGCTCCAAGAATAGAGAAAGGTAGAAAGTTGCTGGGTGAGGTGGCACACACTTGTAATCCCAGCAGCTTGGGAGGTTGAGGCAGAAGGCTCACAAGTTCAAAGCCAGCCTCAGCAAAATCAAGGTAATAAGCAACTCAGTGAGACCCTGTCTCCAAATAAAATACAAAATAGGGCTGGGGATGTGGCTCAGTGGCCCTGAGTTCAATCCCTGTTACCCACCCCGAATCAAAAAAGAAAAGAAAAAGGTAGAATACAGCTCAGCTCAATCCAGAAGCTATATCCCAAACAAAACTTACATCAACTCCTTATCACATTTTGATATAAGTGTATAGAGAAAGATTTGGAAGGAAATGTCCCAATTAGAGATCAATCTTACTTATGCACATAGTAAAAAAAAAAAAAAAAAAAAAAAAAAAAAAAAAAAAAATATATATATATATATATATATATATATATATATATATATATACACACACACACAAAAAAAAAAACTCTAATCCTGCTTTGCATGAAAACAACCACTACCAAATAGAATTATCACAGAAGTCTGAGAATAGTTCAACCTCAGGAAATCCATTACAATAATTATGCAAAACTTAAAGGAGAAACAAAATTAATAAAATAAATGGCTAAAAAATGTTGAATTTAGTAAAAAAAAAATAACTTTTCAATGTGTCAAGAAGAAAAGATACATAAATAAAGCTGTAACAGGTTGGAAGAATATTGGCAACATATAGAAAGGACGAAAGATAAGGACCCCACATAAAAAGTTGTTACAAGTCAGTGAGAAACAGACCAAAAAAGATAGAAAAGAAACATAAGAATAGATACAAAGTATATATGAAAATAGGCTCCAATTCACTATTAACCTATGAGTTACTTTCTCCCACATTAGATTAACCAAAGTTTAAATTCTGTGAGGATGGGGAGAAAGGACATTTCATGCTTTGTTAATATAAGTGAAATTTATAAAACATAAACTTTACCTTTGAAAGATAATTTAGCAATTTTTATCTAACTGCATGAAATAACTATTTGGTTGATCATTTCATTTTTAGAAATATCTCCTACAAAAATATTCTCTCATAATTACACAAAATCTAAAACAACTATCAGGTGAATGTGCCCTTTATAGAATTAATGGTATATTTATTCTATGAAATAATATACATGAAACAATTAAAATAATAAAATAAGTTCTTATTTACAACTCTTAAAAGATAGTTAAGACATTTTATGTTAACAATAATTTAAAAAAATAATTGCAGAACATAAGTACACTATGATTGTTTTATGGAAAAAAAAAGTCCCAAACATTTAATGTAAATACATGCAGAAAAATCTAGAAATTTAAACTCTAAATTCTCATTGAAGGAAGGAAAAGCTTAACATGGAAGGTAAAGAAAATTGCTACTTTTCTTACATTCTGCCTAGTTTAAATTTTTTACTGGAAGAATTTATTTGTGGATTTTTTGGTAGAACTTAATTAAAGCTCTTAAATCCTCAGTAGAATATTGGGATTCCTATCAAGTATGTATAAGCAACAAAAGAAAAGAAAGCAACACATACATAGCCCCATTTTGACCCTGTCTCTCATCTCCTTGGCAGAGTTAGGATATTGGAATGCAGTAATTGATTAACCAAAATATATATATATATTTCATTCTTATCTCTCATTACCCAATTTTGGCACAAGTCATGTTTGCAGAATTATTTGGAACTTGCTTTATAAAATAATATAACTAATACTACTTTGTGGTTCTCAATACTTTTACAAAGCAAATTCGTATTCATTATTGTCTTGGGCAGGAAAGCTGAGTTAAGTATTTACCCCCATTTTCTAGGTTATGAGATATATAATTAAATGGAGTGTCTAAAATCACAGGACAAGCCAACTTGGTGGTACACACCTATTCCCTAGAGACTTGGAAGGATGAAGCAGAGAATCACAAGTTCAAAGCCAGACTTATTAATTTAGCAAGGTCCTAAGCAACTTAGTGAGACCTGTCTCAAAATTAAAAAAAAAAAATAAAGCACCAGAGGTATATCTCAGTGGTAAAATGCTCCCAGGTTCAATGCACAGTACCAATAAAAATAATAATAAAATTGAAGAGCAAGGGTAGTCTTAAATTCATGTCTCTTGGTTCTACTTCTGCTGTCTATTATACAACACCAGAGTGAAGCTTCTTGAAATTAAATAGCATAGATAATAGATTTTTTTTCCTACTACGGTAAGTCAAAGTTAGATCCAAGGAAGAAATATAGTTATTGATGAACATAAAATCTCCATTGGACATTTCTACTTGTAACATTGCCCCAAAGTGTGAAACTAGCAGTAGAGTGCCTATTCTTATCTTTTCATTTTCTATTGGCTTGTTTGTTTCTTAATGATTTGTAATATCTCTTAATAGTTTATGGATCTTAATCTTTTGTCCTTTCTATATATTGCAAATATTTTTCCAATTGCCTGCAGGTACCCTAATTTACTAATGTTAGCCTTTTCTGAGTTGCCATAACAAAATACCTGAGGTTTGTTTGTTTTTATATAAAAAAATTTATTTAGCTGACAGTTTTGAGGAGGAGCATGATGTTGGTGTCTAATTGACTCTACTGATAGCCACATGGTTGCTAATATCACAATGGTGGGAACACATATAGAAGAGATGACCTAGTGAGACAAGAAGTCAAAGTGAGCCAAGACAACTTTAAAGAAATCAATTTTCTGGGGGAGATCTACATTAATCCTTTCCAAAGACAGTACTACCATGAACTAATTACCTTCCACTAGGACCCACCTCTTAAAGGTTCTACACCTCAATACTGCAACACTGGGGGACCAAACTTTCTACCTCTGAAATACATATCTAAACCATAGCAACTAATGATTCCATTTCTCCCCAAGACTTTAATTTTCATTATTATCATTCTTTTCTTTATGATTTCTACAAAGTGCTTTCCAGAATGCGTTTTCTAAGAACTCTTACAGAGCTGAAAACTGAAGCAGCTTGTGCAATTTCACAGGGTTATTTAAGAGCAAAGTCAGACCTAAAACCTGGTTCTCCTGAGCCCTAATCCACTGCTCCGCCTCCACTGCATTCCCACCTTTTCACCACATTCCTCCTCCATAGTTCATCCTTATTTCTTGAGGCATTGTGGATGCAGAACATGTGGTCAGAGGGGAAAGATGAGGGAAGATTGGGTTTCTTAGCACTTCCTCTCTACTGCATTCAAAGCAAGAGAGACTATGATCAACTTAACTCTGTGGTACAGACACAGAACCAAGGTCAAAGCAGCCTGGGCCTGGAGAAGGCCTGGAGAATATCGATGTCAGTGTATTTACTTTCTAGATTCAGGGAAAAGCCTACGGAAGCAAAATGAATTCTTCCATGATCACTCAGGAAGTGTCACAGGTCATTGCAAAATGTGGTTCTCCTCCCATTTCCCAGTCCTGTCTCATAGATCAGATTTCACCCAGCATGGGAAATTCCAGAAAGAACTAAGAGATGAGGAGATGCTCTTGAAAATTTGAAAGAAGGCAGGGGGGGGGGGTAAAAATCTAAGTTTGAGAAACAATTCTAGAAGAATAAAAAAGCAGAGATAGTGAGATGGAATCACCATTTTAAAATCTAGAACCTTATACCATTGGAGTTTAGTTCTCTTATCTGGGTTTGACTCTGTCACCTAACACTTTGTTTTCTTTTTTCCACCTATTTTTTTCAAACTTCTTCCCTTACCTTTTTTGGATTAAATATTTTATTATTCCTTTTATCCCTTTCTTTTTTAAAAATATTTTTTAGTTGCCCATGGATCTTTACTTCATTCATTTATATGTAGTGCTGAGAGTCAAACCCAGGGCCTCACAGAAGCTAGGCAAGTGCTCTACCACTGAGCCACAGCCTCATCCCCTATCCCTTTATTTTCTTAAAAGCATTCTTTTACTCTTTCTAAAGTAGTTGTCTTACAGATTCCACCACGTGCATTATCTAGATGGTATATTTTAAAGGTTCCTTGTTCTGGAATGTATTTATGCTGCTTTTTTTGACTCTAACAAAAAGACAGACCATGGGAAACCCAATGTGAAGGTTTGTGTTACACCATGCATTTCATGGCAAGTTTGGTGAATTACATATTTATCTCAAAATTAAAAACTGAAAAAAAAAATCATCTAAATACTATCAAAGAAGCATTATCTTTGAGAATTTCCATGGTTTTGGTTAAAATATACTCTTCATAACCTTAAGGAACTCTTCATCTACAACCCAGGGAGAGATACTTTTTTTTTCCTTATAAACAAGTGAAAGTATGTCAAGGGCCTAAGTAGGCTATGGGTCCTTTCAAAAATATTATTTTTAAGAAAAATAAATGGTGTAAAGTCCATTGATTTCACAGATGGCTTGTTTGTGAGCATTCCAGCTCAATTGGAATAATTTCCTTTAGCCCATTAGAGAAAAGTTATAGAGAGGCCCAGAATAATCTTCTGAATTTATGGCATCATCTGAGAAGGGATATTCTGTGACTGCGAAAAGTTATGGTAGTTTGAGGCTAAAGGGAGAGGAGGCAAATGGTACGATCGAGCTTTCCTTTGTGAATCAATTCCAGATGTTGTCATTAGGTTCTTTGAGTGTTGCAGAAATAAAATATCAGTGCTAGAGATTGTAGAGATGATCTAATTGAAATTTCTCCTTTTACGAAGGAGGAAACTGAGGCATAGAATAACTGATTGCTGCATAAGTCATACAGTTGGGCCCAGAACCCAAAACACCTTTTGTCTAATTCAATAATATTCCAGTTATTGGGTTTTCATAGACAGAAGTAATCAGGAAGTATAGAAAAAAACTCCTTATGTCTCCGCTACTGCTACATAATGTTAGTACTTCTTTGTGAAATTTCAGACCCTAACCTAGACCTGCTACTCAAAATTCTCATAGAAACAAAAATATCACTTGAAATATTTCTCTTGTATCCTTCTCTATATATCAAATTAAATTACTTTGCTCTATCTCTTCCTGAGTATGTACATAATACATGAATTTGATGTTTGTTTATTTGGGGACATTGGAATGTCTCTTCAATTGAATCATTTAGAATGGCTACTTTATAGATGGTCATCCTTTTGCTTTTCTCCTGAAGGGTCTAGAGTCCAACCAAAATTTCCTTACAAGTCTTGAACGACACAGTTTGCATCTCATGACATCAGTGCAAGAATCCTGCCCTCCAGCAGCCTGTGCCAGGAGGGAGTAGAGATTGTGGAGGAGAAAAACGGGGAGGCAGAATCTCAACCTATAGGACTGTAATTCATTTCGACTGAGTTATAAGTTGCTAACTGAACATAGAAATTAAAAAATGTAGAGCAGACCTGAAAAATTATCATCATTTCATTGGTTACCTTGGAAGAAATAATTTATTAAAATATTAATATGAGGGCTGGGGATGTGGCTCAAGCGGTAGCGCGCTCTCCTGGCATGCACGGGGCACTGAGTTCAATCCTCAGCACCACATAAAAATAAAATAAAGACGTTGTGTCCATCAACAACTAAAAAATATTTAAAAAATCTCTCTCTCTCTCTCTCTCACTTTAAAAAATATTAATATGAAACTCAAATATAAAAGGGTTGGGGATACAGCTCAGTGGTAGAGCACTTGTCTAAAACTTGCAAGACTCTGTGGTTGATCCCCAGTACCCCCAAGAAAAAAATAAAAGCAAATCTAGGAAAGACTGAACACATTTTGAGACACATTTTGCAGTTCTGCTTGGTTAAAAAGCAAACTACTTCTAATCGTCAAGCCTCAGTTTCTTCATCTATTAAAAGGTGATGACAAAAACCTAGGTTATTTTAAAGTTCAGCCAAGATATTACATGCAAAAGAGCTCATAGATAATGTATAGACTACTGTGAGTTTGTTGTATAATAGCTAAACTTGGAGCCAACCTAGATGTCCTTCAGTGGATGAATGGATTAAAAAAATGTGGCATGTATACACAACGGAATTTTACTCGGCATCAAAAAAGAACAAAATCATGGCATTTGTAGGTAAATGGATGGCATTGGAGAAGATAATGCTAAGTGAAGTCAGCCAATCCCCCAAAAACAAATACCGAATGTTTTCTCTGATATAGGGAGGTGGACTCATAGTGGGATAGGGAGGGAAAGCATGGGAGGAATAGATGAATTCAAGATAGGGAAGAGGGGTGGGAGGGAAAGAGAGGGGGTAGGGGAGTAACAAGAATGGTAGAATGTGATGGTCATCATTATACAAAGTACTTGTATGAAGACTTGAGTTGGATGTCAACATACTTTATATACAAACAGAAATACAAAAAGTGTGGTATTCATGTGTATTAAGAATTGTAATGCAAAAAAAAAATTTACCTTAGATTAGGTAGAGGAAAGTGAAAAGAGGGGAAGGCAGGGGATGTGGGGATAAGAAAAATAGTAGAATAAAACAGACATTATTACTGTATGTATGTATGTGACTGTATGATCAATGTGATTCTACAGTATGTATACTTAGAAAAATGAGAAATTATATCCCATCTATGTATGATATATCAAAGTATATAAGTGCATTCTATTGTCGTGTATAACTAATTAAAATAAATTTTTTAAAAAAGAAAAAAGAGAATAAATAAATAAAATTTACTAGGGAATCCCTTCCCCCAAAAAAAGAACTCTTAGATAATGTATAGACTAGTGTGTGTTTGTTGTCTTTTACTGCTGTCAATAGTAGCCTCTCATCTTGTCAATACAAATTACCTGCTTTAAAATTGATGTTGATTAAAATTATTTTATTAATACATCGTTGATATTTTCATCTCTGAACACAGCAGACAAGGAAAAGAATGACAGCAACATGGGGTAGTAGGCATGGATACATGATGGAAATGCATTATATGAATATAAATGCATATTGGCATACATGAATCCTTAAGCATTCAGAATGCCCAAGGAGAGTAAAATAGCTGAATATTAGGCTTTAAAAAAATGTTGGGGGGAGCTGATACTTCATAAATTAGGGTTCATCCTATTGCATTGGAAAGGAACCAATCTTTGTAGTTCACACGTTATCAAGCATGGGGGGCTTAAATAATACTCAAGTGATACACTTCTAGGTAATATCGAATGGCCTCACCTACGAAGTGCTGTGGTGATAAAAAGAAAATCTGACCGAATGTGGTGGCCCACACTGTAATCCAGGAGGCTGAGGCAGGAGGATCTCAACTTCAAAGTCAGCCTCAGCAACTTAACAAGATTCTGTCTCAAAATAAAGAATAAAAAGGGCTGGGGATGTGGCTCAGGGCTTAAGCACTCATGGGTTCAATCCCCAGTACCAAAAATAAATATTAGAAAATCTGTATTTAAAACAGGATTTTTAAGAAGTAATCACCTCTGTTTGACCAAGGATCTAAGTCTGCCTTGCATCCAGGTACCTATAGTAAAAGTAAATGCAAATGAAAGATAGCAGTCCTTGGAGAGAGGTAAGGCTCCCAACTTAGATAATTTTAGCTACCAAATAAAAGGGTCATCATTTTGGAGAGCATATTTGAGAGAAACCATATAAACTGGGACAGGGCAGGTTATTCTGTGATCACAAACAACCCACAAAACCTCAATGTCTAGAGACAGGATGTATTTCTTACATATGCCAAGCTTGTGGCAGTTGCTGGAATCTCCTCAGGACAGGTGTCTCCATGTATTGGCTTAACAAGCCATTCACCTTCATTCATTTGTCCCCTCCATATCGACTCATTCCCCCCTGGTCACTGTAGCAAAAGAAGAGCTAGCAGGGGAGCCCAACAATGGCACTTCAGTGCTTGGGCATTTACGTGTGGCACAGTTGTTCTATTCACTCCTCATTGGCTAGAATGGGTCACATTGCCTAAGAGACCACCAGGGAAGGCAAGGAAGCATAATCCCCTATGTGCTGTCAAGTTCATTATGCCTTTACCAGAAGCTCATCTTCAGTAGAAAACAATTGACAGACTCTATACTTAAAGTACAAGCTATAGCCTTTTGCTAAAGGCCACAGCATGGGGAGCAGGCATTGGGGCACACGCAGATGTGGAAGGTGGTCATCCAAACTGCAGAAAGTGCTGAAAGTCATTAGGAGAAGTTGCTATTTATCTTATTCATTTTATGGTTCTTGTATGTGTTCTGTAAATTCTTTCTGTGGAACAGGGCAGGGTATAGTTTCTGTCATTTTCTAAATATCCTTTTTATAGGCTTCATAAAGGACAAATTTAAAAAACTATCTGGATATCAATGTAAATAGATAACTGGACTGGTGTTGCCACCAATATGCTAAAACCCAGAAGCCTCAAGTCAAATGCATAGCTGCCCCCTTACAGACTTAAGCCTACTTCATGCCATCAAACCCAGCCCTTAAAATTTCAGAATGAATTCAACTTCAGTGGGGAAAAGTGCCAGGAGACACTTTTAAGCACTGGCCAAAGAAAGCTTTGTTTAATAAATTTTCTTTCCTCTAGGACTCGCCCTGGAATAGGTGGTGATGCTATTTGCATTCTGAACACTCTGGAATTTTCCCTTCCTGAGTTCCCTCCCAAGGCAACAGTCTAACAGGAGCTGAAGGCAGGTTCGATCTTTAACCATCTGCACTCTTGCAGATGAACAGAGGACCAACCAACTCTTACTTATTAGGAAAAAATGGCACCCAACAGTCAGCGGCCACCTGGCTATTTTCATGTTCACCCATTTCAGCTAACAACGCCATGGTCATGTACTCCTATTGTTCTCCCTGATGATCAGAGAAACTTTTCCCAGACTAACTTAATTAGGACACAAAAAAAGTAATTTTGGAAGACTTGATTATCAGGATCTTTAATGTAGGTAGAGGGACTCCCAAAGCTACTTTGAATAAAAGCAGGAATTTATTGGGAAACTTATTGGGAAGCATAGTTGTTTTGGGGGATTCTGTGTGTGCACACATACATGTGTGTGTGTGTTGGTGTTTGTGTGTGATTTTTACAAATTTATGAGAACACAAAATCAGATTCTGCCAAATTAAATCAAAGTGGGAGTACATGTTTTGGGAAACAGAGAAGCATTCTTTGGGGCAAAGTTTTAAAAGGGAAAATTGTATGTGGCTTTTTTTTTTAAATGGTATTACCCTTACTGCCCAAATTTTCACAGTTCTCCAGCAATTTAGAATACAGTATTTATAACATATAACATATATTTATATGTTCTCCACACTCAGCATTGTTACCTCTAAGAAAAATATAATATTAATGCTATTTTTGGTATCATTAAAAGAGGAGGCTAGTGGTATTTACTCAGTGACTTAGATGTAAAAAGACCAGCAGCATAAGTAATAGATCAGATTCTCCTGGTTTGCATCCTACAGCTAAACTCTAGACTTCATGAGAGTCAGATAAGAGATAGTAAAACAAAACAGCAGGCAGGCGACAGTTCAGCTTTTACTGATTTTCTATAACTAAATGTTTGTATGCGGTAATTAAACCATATGAATTAGGGTTAGATTAAACTGTGACTATAGTGTTCCTCTCAGCAGACAGACACTTAGAGTATTATTTAAGGTCCCCTTACCCTAGATAGTGGTTCTCAATAAGAGAGGGATGGGCTATCTGTTAACAATCTATCCAAACATATATAGGAAATAGAGAGCAAAGAAACTACAAACCATTGGGCTAAATCCTTCTTCACCCCAGTGTGTCGGTAAGTTTAGGCTGACATAGCAAAGTACCCTAGACTGGGTGGCTTAAACCACAGAAATGTATGTCTCAGACTCCTGCAAAGATGGCATGACCAGATCATGATGCCAGCAGACTTGGTGTCTAGTGAGGGCTCTCTCCTTAAAGGTCAGCCACCTTTCTGTGTCCTTACGAGATAAGGCAAAATAGAGCTCTGGTCTCTCTTCCTTTTATAAGGGCACTAATGCCATCATAGGGCCTCCATCCTCAGAATGTCATTTACACTTAATTACCTTCCTAATGTCTCACTCCATATCCCATCACATGAGGATCTGGATTTAAAATATAAATTGGCAGTATGTGAGTGGGGCACAAGTGTTCAGTATATAATACCAGAAGATCATAATTGCTAATATATTTCTGTAAGATATACGGAAGAGATCTAACAACCATAGACCAAGCTCCATGCTCAAATGTCACGATTAGAGTGATTCTCCAATATTATGTTCATGAAATCTCACACTATTTGCATGGTTTTTATTCAAGTTAGCCATCAGTTTATATTGTATTTTGCATTTTACTGATGGATACTGTAGGAGAGAGAACACTCAAGACACCAATGTGAAATATACTAATGCAAAATACTATTTGGCCGAAGGCAAGGTTTACACTTCGGTAGTTGTGACTGCTCTCTACTCTCCCTTTCCCTATATGACTTATAATTCTCGGAAACCAATTAATAAATTCCTAGGTAATGAGGAGTCTCTCTGTATATACACGTGCACACACAAACTGCAGTGTTAATTTGTTTTATCAAAACAAACAAAAAGAAAACACCTCTTCTCTAGGATACAGTTGAGTCTGGAACACCAAAGGTGGAAGACTTCTGGTCTGGTTCTGTTCTCAGCTGTCTCCTTTATCATCTTGATAGGTGGTATTGCCCTCTGAATAACCTTGACTTCATCAGGGTCTCATATTAAACTCATCCTTCTTGAAACCAGGGTTAATAACAAATTGCAGAGCTCTCAGTCTCTCTGATCAGAACCACTGTGGCTTCTGCATGATATAAATCTATATCATGCAGATTCCTCCAAAAGCATCATTTCTTGGAGGGTGAAAGTGGAGGTTAGTTCTTTGTAAAAATTCCTTCCTAAGCTGCTATGGTGTATGGACTTCATAAACTTCTATCAGCTGTCCCTATAGAAGCAACTGGAATTAACTCTTCCCTCTATCTTGCCTTGCTGAGGATTTCCTTTTCAATTCTTTCATGTCTAAGGATGTCTGTTAGTGCTAGGCCAGCTGTAATGGCTAAAATTGTGAGATAGCATCAGCCTGGCCTATCAGTAAAGTAAATTGACCTCTTCAAGCAAAAAAATCTATATGTCATGGCCAGGATATTATGGGATGGGTTGTTCTTGTTGTTGGTTTATCATGTCAGAGCATATCCACTTATGTTGTATGCAAGGCTAAGCCCAAGATGCTGACGTGAATGGTGGCACACACCTGTAATTCCAGCTACTTGGGTGACTGAGGTAGGAGGATTGCAAGTTTGAGGCCAGCCTTGGCAACTTAGTGAGACCCTGCCTCAAAATAAAAATTTAAAAAGAGTGGGGATGTAGCTTAATAGTAGAGCACCTTTGGGTTCCACCCCAAGGCATAATTAAATAAATAAATAGGTAGATGAAGTGTTTGTAGACATTTATACATGAATTTAAACTTGAATTCTATCACTTACTAGCTTAAGTAAGTGATAGAATCTATTTAACCTTTAATATCTATTTAACCTTTAATATTCACATCCCTAACTCAGATAATAATGCCTCTTTTCTAGGGCCTTGAGGAGGCTCAGGCTAATATGTGTACAGCACTTAGCACAGACATTAATAGTTCATAGGCCCTTAATAATTAGCAACTATTTTAAGTACCAAAATTTTATCCTCAATCCAGATACAGTTGTTTTGAAGAAGGTTGGAGAACAGGTTGTTTAATAATACCTCACCCTCCCTGCACCCTTTGGAGACTCCATGCATAAGCTACAGCTGTGGTAGCTCCTTGGACCTTGGATTTCTTGGCGATTCAGAAGTTCTACTCCCTTGTGTCCTAAGTCAACTCCCTTACTGAGGACCAGAGGCAATACTTAAAAGAGATTAGCATCTCACCTCCAGAGGCCTGTGACAGCCAGCCAACACAGGACCCATGAGTCCTCAGTCAGCACCCACCACCCCTCCCACTTGACATAATGTGAAAACAGAAAACAGAAAAAGGATTTTCCCCACAAGAATTCCAGTTTGATATATTGCCTTGACCTGCACCTAACAGTCCAGATCATGAAAATAAGAATCTTTTATGGTTACCAGGAAAATTCATAGTTTATCATATTTTGTCAGCTGGAGAGGAAGAAAAGACTTGGCCAGGTTCCTGAGGGAAAGATAGCCTGTCATATTTGCTGAGATTTATTTATGAAAAAGCACTCAGGATGATAGGTTGTGCAACATGCCCCCCTCCTGTTCAGAGTACCATCAGTGCAATGCACATAGGAGGGGCTTCCAAAACCATCCAGAGCATAAAAGTAAAGGAGGGACTGGAATGGGGGGACAGGGGGAGGAAAGAAGACACTCATCTGCCATCATTTAAAACCTCTTGATTATTTAAACTTCTGCAGAATAATGATTGCATATTTGAAGGTAATACATCTGTTCCTTTCCTTCCCCACCCCCATGTGGTTTTCTAATCCTGAGGTAATTACATTTTGACAAAAATTTATTGGGACATCTGTTTTTCCCTTAGATCTGCAGGTTACTGTGCAACTCTAACAGCAGCCCAGCAGAGAGCTGCACTAGAGAAACCAAGCACAATGGCCGGCCAGATCCAGGGCATGTTCACTGGGTGGCAGGTTTGGCTTGCAGAGAGAAAGGGCAGCCCCCACCTCTGATGTGCCATCTTGTTTGGTTCCCTGAGGTGCTCAGCATGGGATTCTGGCCTAGGAGGGTGAAAGAACGGATGATACAGCAGGGGAGGGAAAGTAGGAGGGCTGGCTGGTACCGGGCTGGCAGTGTGCATCAGGATTCATGCGTTTCCTAGGTTGGCATCCAATATAAAAATAATTCATGGAGGGAAGGGGATGGGGGTGCAATGCACAGGCCATATGTTTGAAACCCCTGCCCATAAAGGCTGGCTATGGTTACCAGCGTCTGGTGCCACTAACTAGACTAAATTATGGTACCCCACGGAGGCACAAAAATCAGAAAGCTTTCTCTAACTTCCAGCATTTGAGAAAACATGGGGCAATCTAGGAATTTTACTCACGTACAAAACTTCTGTTTTAATTTTGTGAAACACAACTTCATTTGGTCTGTGCTTTTTGATGATTAAACCACCAAAACTTGCTAAGTTCTGTTTTTTCACCGATCTCAGCTCCTGTAGGAAATGCCTGTATCAAAATTCCACAGGGAACATGTTCTCCATGTTTTTCCACCTTTGAGCCCTCATAAGGAAGTTTATTTTCTGAGGTGTCCAACCCAATATCTTGACCTAATGTTTGAAAAAATGTCTGTGTGACTTGCTTTTGTGCCAAATGAAACTTTGGAACATACTGAGATGTTTCTGCCATTAATGATTTAATTGGAAATTTCAATAGCTAAATAAAATTCAATCTCTCTTTCCTCTAGCTTACTGATGAGAGAGAGAGAGAGAGAGAGAGAGAGAGAGAGAGAGAGAGAGAGAACTTGAAGTCAAATAGACACCAAGCCACACTCCACTAGTTTCTTTTTCCTAAAGAGTGTTGAATGAACATTATAATGATTACATATAAATGTCCATCTCCCCTAACCAAATTTAGGAAAATAGATGCTCTTGGTATAATAGAGCAACTTTCCATGAATGGTCTGGGCTCGTCAGTTGGTAGAGTGTTGGCCCATCATATGCAAGGCCCCGGGCTCCATCCTTGGCACTGCAAACAAATAAGCAACAACAACTACAAAAAGGGTAAAAGTATGCTGTTTTCTAAATTTCTTTGTGAAAGAATGAGTCAGAGCAAATTCCTAATTTTCAGGTAGAAATGCTTGAGAGGGTGAGGCAAGGAACTTGTTTTAGTCAGGTTTTTCATTGCTACAACTAAAAGACCCAACCAGAACAATTGTAGAGAAGGAAGAGTTTATTGGAGGGCTCATGGTTTCAGAGGTCTTAGTCCATAGAAGGTCGGCTCCATTCCTCAGGGACCAAGGTGAGGCCAAACCTCACTGCAGATGAGTATGGTGGAGGGAAGAAGCTCACATAATGATCAGAAAGCAGAGAGAAGAGAGAGTCTCCTCTCCAAATACAAAATATAAACCCCATAGCCACACCTTCAATGAACCACTTCCTCCAGCTACACCCCACCTGCATCCAGTTACCATTCAGTTAATCCCATCAGGGATTAATTCCACTGATTAGGTTGAGGCTCTAACCCAATTATTTCTCCTCCAAACCTTCTTGCATTGTCTCGCATGTGAGATTTCTGGGAGACACCTTATATCCAAACCATAGCAGAACTCATGGTCATTAAAGAATGTTTCTGTTCTCAACCTGAGTGTGGATCTTCAGGCTCTGGGTTTCAATTCTAGCTTCATTCTTTTGATTATCAAAGAATCTAATGATAAATAACCATCTAGTGGATTCTGCAGAAGTCTGGAGTATCATAAGATAATAGGTAGTGTATGGAATGGTGGGAAGGAAGTAATTCTCACAACAGAGTTTGGAAATGCTGGGTTAAAGAAACTTAAACAGGCCCTATTAAGGCTTGGAGTCTTTTTTAATGTAATTTTGAATTCAAGGAGAATAAAACACTGTGGGGTATGTCTAAGCTTGGGCTGCCATAACAAAATGCCATAGACTGGGTGGCTTAAACACAAGCATTTATTTCTCATCTTTCTAATGACTGGAAGCTCAGGATCATGGTACCAGCATGGGTGGGTACTGGTGAGAACTACATAGGTCACAGAGGCTCCCCTATTGCTGTGTTCTCACATGACTGAAAGAGGCAGCTCTGATTTCTCTTCCTTTTTAAATAAGGATACTAATCCCATCCCATGGGCCACCTCAGGACCTCATAAAAATCTAATTACTTCCAAAGACCCTACCTCCTAGTACCATCATATGGGGGTTCAGGCTTCAACATACACATTTTGTAAGGTCACAAACATTTGGGTCCATAATAAGGTGTTGTCCAAACTTTCTGACTGCAAAAATTATGAGGCTTATGAACATCCTAATTATATCATAGCAAAGGGCAAGTTGAAGGGCCTCAAATATTTTTTGAAATGTGTTTCCTCCTTTATTCCACGCTGTTTTTGTGCCAGAACATGGAAATGAATCATGTAGGCAGTACTAACCCTGGTTGAAAAATTACAGAGGACAAGTGAGAGATAGAAACTATGTGTGTGTGTGCACACGTGCACACCTGTGTGTGTTTGTGTATAAGTAGGGAAAAGAGTGTGTTCAATGTCATTAGGAGGAAGTCAGTGAACACACAGCTGTCACATTGGGTGAACAATCCCCAACACCACTGATGTATGCATTGGATCTGGGAGCCAGGGTTGCTGCACTCAGTCCCTTCAATGTGCCCTTGTGTGAGTGTGCATGTGTGCGTGTGCACTGTGGGTGAGGGTTAGATGGTGTAGATACTCCAAGCCTCCCTTCCCCATTGCTCTTTTAAGGCTTCATTTGAAGAAAAGTTATAGGAACTTTGATATCAAACTTTCTAAAATCACTGTTCTACTCTTTATTATTTCACTGCTACAGCCTCACCTAATTAAAAAAAATATATTGGTGCATTATAATTCCACATAATAGTGGGATTCACTGTGGCATATTCATGCATGCCCATCACATAATTAAATCAATTTTCTTTCCCAGTACCTCCCCTATCACACCCCTCCTACCTCCCTGGACTTCTTCCTCTGCTCTCCTGCTTTCCATCCTATTTTCATGTAATCCCTTTTTTCTTTCTAGCTTCCATATATGAGAGAAAACATAAGGACCCTTGACTTGCTGAGTCCGGCTTATTTCACCTACTTTTTAATTCTTTCTTTTTCTCGCCCTATTTTTCTCACTTACTTTTGATTTTTTTCTTGTGTTCTTGCATGAGAACAGCATTGCTTACTCTCTCTCTCTCTCTCTCTCTCTCTCACACACACACACACACACACACACTTTTGTTTTGCTATAATTTTTAATTTTCTTCTCCTCTGAGGCCGAGGACTAAAGTTCAATATACAGCCCAAGACACTTTTAGGATAATAAATTTCCACTTCTTTGTGTTAGTTCTTGGAAAGAAAATGGACTTGGACTTCTCCATTCAAAAGACAAATGTTTTTTAATGTGTGGTTCCAGAATCCATGATATTCTTCATGTTCTTTCTTACCATGGGATGAAATTTCCTTCCAGCTCTTCCCATCAAAATCCCAGCCATCCTCCAGGAAGTGATGTCAGTGCCTCTCCCAGGAGCCTTTCCCAACTCCTTCCTTTTAGTGCTGGAACAGGGTTTGTAGCAACCTCTCTGTGCCCCCATTTCATCTCCCAAGAATAATGCACCATGATAAACCTGTTTTTATGTGACAGTCACCTATGTTAGACTCTGGACTTCCCTATTCCTCGAGACACATAATGGTACCAGGAACGTGGTAGATATGTAACAAATGACAGTTGCAATAACTTTAATAGAATTTAACTAGGAAATTTAAATAGCCAGACAAGGCTGCCTTGGAAATGGTCAGGAGTGCAATTCATCCTTCTTTGGAGGCCACGTGGGACCGTGGCACATAGGCCTAGGGATTCAGCAAGTCAAGCCAGTCCTGCCTCAGGCTCACACTGGTTGCTTGGCTGGGAAACCACCTCCACTTCTCTGTATCTCCCTGGTTAATCTTTCAGATGGGGTTTGGGCTGGGCGAACTTGGGCTCTGAGATTGAGTGACTCTAATGACCCAAATGCTCGAACATTTCCTTCCCAGCAGGCAGTCAGGTGCTCAGTTCTGCCCATTGCAGGCCACTGCTTTCCAGCAAGCTGCCATAGCAGCCCAGGAAACACTTGTTACCTGTTCCCACATACTTAGGTAAATCACATAGGAAAATCTCTCAGCTCAGATGAAAATAATTTGGTCCTTCCTGAAGCTATTCCCCATCACTGATGTATCTGCAATCACTATTTTCATCTTCCTGCCTTGGACATCATGGGGACATCTCGTTACAAACACGAGATGCACACCCACCCCACCAGCCTGCTTGGAGATGCTCAGATGTGCTCATTGGAACACTGGGTCTGGATGTCTGTGCTTTCTCACACGAGCTTGGGCACACAAAGAGCGGCAGCTGGAAGGAGGACCTGCAGAGGGCCCTCTGCCAAGTTCACCTAAATTCTGACCTAGAAAAAATCGTCCTTTAAGGACTGTGATGAGGTGTGAATTCAATCTCCATCCTCACTTGGGTCCTGTCATTTTCTGCACCGTGACGGCCAGTTGTGCCAGACAACATCAACTGGACTGGCAGAGAGTTGGTGAGATTGACAAGGTCCTCTGGGGAAAGCTGACATCAAAAGGCCCTGCAAGCTCTTTCAGACATGGGCCCTTTAACATCTCTTCCCCCATTGCAATCAAGCCATTGCTGACATCACTGTGTGCAGTTTAAGTACGCTGTCTTTGAATATTGAGCAAAGGGGGCACGTGGCTGAGTTGAGACTTTGGGGAGTGTCTCTGTCCATTCCCTTTCCTCCTTAAATTCTGGGGTTCATAAGTCAAACCATCTCGTGGCAAACTTCCTCTGAGTACTCAAAAAAGGGCGAGAGAAGGGAGCAGGCATTCTGCAATTTTTCTTGTGCTCAAAGAATCAAATGCAGTCAATTTAACTTCATCAAGTCACTGACAATAAGCACTGATACAGAGGATGGAAAATATGCAAGGCCAGAGAAGAGCCAAAATCCTACAGTTTCTATCAGTATTAAAGCCAGATGTTCCACCGGCAGTTCACATTTGATAAAAACCCAACAATGATAAAGGCTTCCTTCTCCCTGCGATCGGTGGATCCCAGGTTCCATTCATCAGTGTGAGGTTCATGAGACTATACACCAGGCCAACTGCATGGCATTTAATGCAGCACCAGGGCTTCTGTGGAGGCAAAACTGGTCCTTCTTTGTCTGTGGGCTTCTAGAGGTTGTTGTGGCTTAAAGGGATCTGTTTATGCTACACTCGCTATAGCAACATTTATCTGATATGGACAAAAGACATTTTGATTCTTGAATTAAAAACACTTGACTCAAGCTGATGATTCAACAAGAGGTATTCAAACAGTTTAAGTGAAAGCAATGTTTTCTCTGAAGCCAATTAATACACGGCAGCAAACCTTTGGCTGAAGAGATCCAAGTGTGCAGTCAGTAAGTGTTACCGTGTTCTGTAAACCATCAAGACATCCCTGCAGTGAGTGAGTGGAGAGGAAAAAAAGAAAGAAATGCACATCCTCTTGGCATGACCTCAAATCATAGCCTGGGTAATTTCACATTTTAAAGGGGACCTGCAGAGGTGGCTTTTGTTCCATGATGGACCCTGGCTGTAAACTGTGAGAGGGCTCAGAACACAGAAATGACTGTGAACTCGCCCTCCAACCCTCCTCTTTACCCCTTCAGCTGAAGGCTGTAGCTGGCTGGTGTTCCGTCTACCTGCACTAAGCTGGAGCCTCCGCCAGGGTCAGGGGACTTGATTTGATTCTGGGATATTTTCTAGGAAGCAGATGTAGCCCCAGGGGCTCAGGTAAATAGCTTTCCTTCCTTCAGCTACCTCTGAAACAGAGGTTTCCTTTTTTTTCCCCCTCCATTGAAAAGTTGCCAAAAACCACTCCATACTGTACAGCTAACCCCAAAACAGGCAATGGAGAATGATGTTAATTTAAACTTCTGCCTTATTAAGTAACAAAACCCAGAAATAATGTGATCAAAGCCAAAAGACACAAACTTCTGCCATCTTACTTGAGATAAAAGGAGTAAAACACCCATTAAATGAAGGAGGCTTGGACACTTAATAAAAATAGCTAATTATGTGTTGGAGTAACTTAGCATTCTGCCTCTGGAGCCCTGCAATACTCAAGGCTAGCCTGTATCCCCTCCAATCTCACTCCTTCCTGCTGCGGCTCAGGCCATCACATAATTCTTTTTTCATTCCCTTCATTATGTGCCAAGGACTTTGGTGTGCACTGGGAGTACAGAAGCCAGCAGCAGACCAGATCCCAGTCTGTAAGTAACTTGTCCTAGTGGTATCAGGGTGGTGAGCAGGACAGGGCAAGCAGTGTGACTTTCTTGGGCAACATATGTCAGCAGCAGAGGATTGACCAGAAGTGAGAGGAGATGGACTATTTATTGTCCATAGCATCAGAATCCTGAAATGTCCAGGAGAGCTTCTTCCTTGGAATGGGCCCCTTCTCACTACGTGGGTTCTGTTTTACAGAGTCTCCTTCTCAATGGTGCAATTCCAGTCTTTAATTCAACATGTTTTCTTTTTCTTCCTGCATATTTCTTTTCTTTTTTGTGTGTGTGTTTACTTTTAATCTGTAAATATTTTTGAAGACACTTTTCATATGTGACATATACCAAAAACAAAAAAGGCCCAGTGCTCACCCAACCAGGGCCCACTGGCTTGTTAGGAAGGAAGGTAGACATGCACATCAGGTATCTTGGATAAAGCTGTGATTCCTAACCTTTGGGCAACAGAGCCATCTAAGCAGCAAGTATAAAATGCAGATATTCTGGCCAGGCACAGTGACACACGTCTGTAGTCCCAGTGGCTCTGCTGAGTGAGGCCAGAGAATGGTGAGTTCAAAGCCAGCTGCAGCAAATGTGAGGTGCTAAACAACTCAGTGAGACCCTGTCTCTAAAATAAAAATACAAAATAGGGTTGGGGATGTGGCTCAGTGGTCAAGTGCCCCTGAGTTCAATCCCTGCCCTCTATCCCCCAAAAATGCAGATACCTCAGATGCACCCCATATTGCCAAATAAAGATCTCTGGATCATGGAGTATTTGAATTTTAACCCTCCCCCCATTCATTCTATTGAATAACAAAGATTGAGAGCTATGGATATCAAGAGAAGAATATTGGACTTCTAAGGCAGAAGCCACTAAAGTTCCTAGGGCAGGTCATGACCTCATTTGTCTTGGGATTCTATGTTTTTAATATAGCGCTCAGGTTTAAATGCAGGCAACCAATGGCAACATTAATGTAAGATGCTACAAGTTGAAATCCAGAACAAATCTAGAACTTTGGTGTAGGTTGTGGTATAATAGAACAAATAATACTGTCTCTGATGAGTGGTATTTACTTCAAATGAAAGATAAAATGGAAGAACAATTATTCTGTACTTTGCAGAAAATAAGTGCACTGAAATTGTTGGTTTTCACTGGCCTTGGCTTCCTTCCATAGAGACAAGGTTATAATAAGTTCTATACTGTTATTTGAGGTTCCATCAGCTTTTTCCCATTGAGCAGGAAAATATTTAAGAAAAAAATTTATTTCCCAGCTTTCTGTATAGGTTAGTAATTGAATTTTGTTTGGGTATTTATTTATTTATTTATTTTGTCTTCTGTGTTTTGAGTGTCTTGTTTTCTTTTGGCCTCTAGGCATTTTGGTAAGAAATGAATAGATAATACTCATTACTAGAAGCTGACCATGTACAACTGGTAGCCAGGAAATCCTAGACACATGAACTAGACAAGCTTTACAGGATCATCTAGTTGAATACTCAGAAACCCAGAGTCCAGAGAAGGCAAATAATTTTCCCAAATTTAATAGAGCCAACTAGTGAGAGAGCTAAGGTAAAAATCTAATGAAATGGTGATCTTCAACTTTTCTCTCTGTAGCTTTTGGTATTTTGTGCAACTTCCCCAAAGATCATAAATGAGATAGGGAGGGGGTGAAAGGGAATGGAGCTGTCTTCTACTTGCTCCACCCAGAGTCAGCTTTTTATTTTTATTATATAATTAAATATCCTCAGTATGATTTAACTTGAAGAAACAATTTCACTAGTGAAGATAATTAATGCACAGGGTACTATATCACCCAGTCATTTTCATCTCAAGTTTTACTAAAATCATGATCAAAAAGCAATAGAACGATTTTAGTCATTGTGTTGGTGCCTAGAGTTTGCATGATATCTTCTCATCCAAATGATCTTCTTCCCTAAAATAATGCAAAAACACCATGACACTTTCACTGAACAGCTGCAGGAGAACAATGAGACCCCAAAGATTTAGGGCATAGTGGAAACCAAATAAAATCCATTACAAGTCTTCTCAAGTGTGTTGAGTATGCTTATTAGCTATTCATTATTAGACCAAAAAATGTAAAAAGACCAAAAAATGTTTTAAATCTCCTTATAGTTAGAAGGTTGATTGACTTTTCCATTTTCCCATTAAGACTTTTTAAGAATAAATAAAAAGTTTAGCTAGGTTTAAAGGTAGATGTGTTTGGGACTGCTACCTGCCTACCCAATAGCTGCTCTCTCCTTACAAACATCAATTTTATTAAAGGAAGAAGTGCTCCCATTCAAATATACATCTATCTTTCCTTGCAGCTTGGAGAGGTCATGTGGCCATAGTATGATTGATAGGTTGTAAGTAGAAATGAGCAAGGAGTCCTAGAAAATCTCTTAAAACAAGACTTAGCTCATTCATTTTGTCCTTTTCTCCTCCAGATTGTCCTATCTGAACATGATTGCTGGCATTCCAGCAGCCATTCCTAGAACATGAAGGTAAGAGTTACACTCAGTAAATGGTGGAGCACAAAACTAGAAAAGCCTTAGTCTTGATAGCATAAAGAATCTGCCACATCAGTCTGAATGCCCATCTTCAAATATATTTTACATGACAAAAAATGAACTCCTCATGTCTCAGTCACTGTTTTGTTGTTGATGTGGTTGTTGTCTGTTTTATTTTTTAATATCTGTTACCAGCAACCAAACAAAATTCATAGCTTCGACACTAAGCAAGTCAAAGCACTGTAAATGAAGCTAAGCTTAAAAGCATTTCCTATGTAACAGGAAGCATTATCTGCCAGAAATCTGCCCAAGAAGGCTTGCTCAGGAGAGGTTTCCTGACTTTTTTATGTTTTTCCAGCTCTGAACGTTTGGCAAGTGCTTATGAACAGTAAAGTACGTGGGCAGTTATCCAAAGAGAATCATTTTATGTCTGCCCTGCACTATACAAGAAACAGCACTGGATATGTGATGTCAATGATTCAATATATCTAAGTCCACTCAATTAAAGAAAGTTAAAATTAAAACCATTTTCAGAGGGACTTACTGTATATGAAAAGGCCATTTAAGGCATGCCACTAACTGAGACCATTCTCAGACCTGCCATATGATTGTAATGTGAAATGACATCCATACCCACCACCTCTTTGCTTAGCCTTTGCTTCAGTTCTCTTCCACGGTCTAGACTAAAAAGCATAAAACCACTGGGTCTCCATTAGGATTTCCCAGAGCTGTGCTGAAGCATAGGAAGTGTGCATTGAACACATTTGTATATGTGTCAGGTATAGAAAACAGCAAACTAAAACTGAGCATGTCTTTTGAAGTCCTGAAGTTGATGAATGAGCTGGGCGGGAAATGGCACTGGGGGTGTTTCCCTCTGGGCTCTGCAAGACTGAGACAGGCAGCCAGACTTGGGAAATCCACTCTGCAAGGCACCGGCAAAAGCAGATCAACTGGATCTTAGAAGCACCCAAAACAGCCACCTAAGTGCTGGAAGTATCCAGATGCCTCAGTGGGAACCCATTTAGGAAGGGCCAACAGTGACCAGTAATGCTGATAGTCAGGCAAAAGATTATAATATACCTGGTAGCATTTCTAACTTCCACAGGTAGGCCATACTCTATACTTATATAATTATAGGCACAATATATAATATGAGTTAACCAAGGAAAGTAAATGGCCAACATCATATAGTTTTTAAGTAGTGGTAGCCAGTCTCAAACTTAAGGCTGTCTTCCTCCAAAGTCTATGCCCACTAACTGAGGCATGCTATTAACTGAGGCACACTACTGAGATCATTCTTAGACCTGCCATATGATTGCAACAGGAAATTACATCCATAATATATGGTTTCAATGTGAGGTATCCCCCAAAGCTCACATGTGAGACAATGCAGAAGGTTTAGAGGAGAACTGATTACATTGTGAGAACCTTAACTCAACCGGTGACCTGATCCCCTGGTGGAATTAACTGAGTGGTAACTAAAGGCAGTAGGGTGTAACTGTAGGACATGGGTCATAGGGTGCAGCCTTTGGGGTATATATTCTGTATCTGGTGAATGGAGTCTCTCTGCTTCCTGATCATCACATGAGCGGCTTCCCTCCGCCACACTCTTCTGCCATGATGTTCCGCCTCACCTTGAGCCCTGAGAAATAGAGCCAGCTGTCTAAGAACTGAGACCTCTGAAACTGTCAGCCCTCAAACTTTTCCTCCTCTACAATTGTTCTGGTCAGATCGTTTAATCACAGCAGCAAAAAAGCTGACTAAAACACCTTCTCTTTGCTTAGCCTTTAATCAGTACTCTTCGACTAGATTTAAAAGCATAAAACCACCAGGTCTCCATTAGGGTTTCCCAGAGGCTCTCTGAGAGGAAGACTGAGAGGAAGCACTTTTGAAAAATCTATCTGGTGCTCAGACCAAATAGTAGATAAGTCATGTCCCAAAATATGTATTGAATATAGATTATTTCATATGTTGATGGCCAGGCAACCTTACTAACCTAGGGTAATAGAAATGTGTTGTATACTTTTCTCAGCATTTTCCCCTGTATTAACTCAAACCTCAAGAGGCTTAGGTGAGGTCCAAGTCTACAAGTGGGTATAACAAGCTGTGAGGACAGAGGAGTCAAGTCCTGGATCTCAGTCAGCACATCAATGAGTGTGAGCTCTAAGACCCCAAAAGATCCACCTGCAATTATAAGACCATCCAAATCCTTTATTTATTAGGTTTATCCCTTATAAATGTGCAATGAAGTGTTGACAGATTATGATATGTGCCTGAAGTGTCTGTCAAAATAATCCCACCACAGGAAGAAATGGAAATAGAAAAGGATATTAACAAAACATAGTTGTTATAAGTTGTTTCTAGTTATACCAGAGTGATGGTATATGAACCACTTTGCATACTTGAAAAATATCTATTATAAAAAGGGGAAAAGGGCTCACTTAAACCCTAATCATAACCACAATGTAATTGCTAATAGCAATTCTGGCCTCCCTCTCTCTAAGGTTAGGGCCCCACCATAGGCCTTCGCAGCTCTCCTTGAAATGTATATTTTGTTTTTTCACCTGCTTTTCACTGTTTCTCACTGAAATTTCTGAACTATGTTTCTGAAGAGAAAACAACTTTATCTAATATTACTAAGTCCTGGGCATCTAGCAGAATGCTGGTACAGAGAAGGAGATAAATTCACATTTGTGGAAGGAAGAGTGGAGGGAAGAACAAGTACAGGCAGTCGATCTGTATGCTCCAATTTAATTCCAACCACATTAGGAGAAAACTGCTACTGTATTGTGCTGGGAGCCATCAGCCAAGTAGGTATGACAAATTCCTTGCCAGCTTACTCCCATGCTGTCTAGTGGAAGGACTTCTGAAAGGTGACCTTGCTCAAGGACCAGGGCAGGATCCGTGTTTAGGGTGTTCCCCCTTTAGAATAGGGCGGTTTAGCATAATAGGAGATTAGGGTGTTCCCCCTTTAGAATAGGGCAGTTTAGCATAATAGGAGATTAGGGTGTTCCCCCTTTAGAATAGGGCGTATTCTGCTGCTGAGTTCCTTTTGAGTGCTTAGGGTCAGACAGTATATTTTGGGAGACTGAAGCCCATGCAGTGTGGATTTGGGCAGAGTGGATTTGGGCAGAGAACGTGGATTCCCCCAGAGCGTGTTTGTAGACGGCCGGTGTGAGATCGGGAATAAAGAATTGCTGTTTGAATCTACAAGCTGTGTGGAGACTCGTGATTTGTGCCCAGCCAGAGACTGCGGCAGTATTGTAAAGGTACACACACGTCTTGCTTTAGGTCATCAGCAGAGAAGTAGCAGAGGCAGAATTTGGAAATGACGGTAAAGCATCAACCTCCCATATGCACCCAGCATACCTTTTTGGTACAAAGATTATTTTTGTTCATGAGGTGAGAATTTGCATGAGAACTTGACAAAATAGACTTGAGTCTATTATTGAATTATCTTTAATGAACTCACTTTGAAAATACATTGAAGGTAGCATTCCCTAATACCATGTCTATGAGCACTTTTGAAAAATCTGTCTGATGCTCAGATCAAATAATACATAAATCATGTCCCAAAATATGTATTGAGTATAGATTATTTCACTCTGATGAGTTTAAGTGTCAAATAAAAATCACATGTATTACGATAAATACATGTGCAACACAATGCTTTGAAATGTATAGGCATTGTGGAATGGCTCAATCTAGCTAAACATCTTATATATTACTTCACATACTTATTTCTGATGAGTTTGAAAAATACAGTGCAAATATGAAGAAACAAACAACAAAAGAAAATTTTTGTGATCTAACAGAATCCCTAAGACTGGGATAGATATAATAAATTAATGTAGGGCTGACTTTCATTTAAATGCTACTTCTGCATTTGGTAACTGTGAGATTCTGAGCAAGATGCTAAGCACTATTGAATCATGGTTTCCTGAGCCTTTCTGGTTTGGTGAGCCCACCTCCAGGATACTTGACCAAGGAAGCATCAAGCATTCAAAGATTCTCATTAAATGTCTGTCCCCATCCCCATCTGACTATTCCTGACTATTCAAAGGTGTTACAAGTAATAGTTTCTTTCCTCCTGTCGTAACAATGGCATCAATAAAAGACCTTACAATGGAAGCTCATTCTCTTAAAATTCTCATGTATCTGTGAGATACTTTTGGATGTGGATGTGGATACATTTTCTCTATTCTTATTGGCTTCTGTGTATGATAGACTTTTGATAAGCCAGGTAAATGTCTTTGGTGTAACTATAATCTAGCTGCTTCGCATTTAATACTCGATATTCTGACCTTCAGATGTTTAATATGATTGGTCAAAAAATGCCATGGCCTGATGCTCATTCATTCCATCTTTGGCCAACAAAAGAGTGTCTCTCATCTTTAGTGGAACTGTGTAACTCCTGTAACTTCTAATCTTATTCCTAGTTGTGTTCACTTGAATCTGAGTAGTTAGATCATTCTTCCACATGACATACCTAAACATTTAACAATGGCAGTAAGTTAATCATCCCAGGATAGCTTTCCAGATAAAGTTTCCACAGTGTCATCAACTCGAGTTTACCTTTCACATTAGCTCTTTGAAAGAAAACGCAGTTTTCTAAACATTTGGGGATGTTGCTGCTATATCTTTGAAAGTAGGAACTTGGTCAACCATAATGTCCAGGATTATGATCACAGGTATGTGGAATCTCAGAGAATCTGCATTTTCAAAAAGAGCAGCTTAGGTGATGGAGACCTCATGGAGACAAGGGTAAAGCTCCATGGTCTGCACCAAGTGATCAGTTCATAGAAAGAAGAATCACCCAGAAGGTTTTCCCAGCTCATCCTGATAAGGATAACTTCAATAACCCCTGCCTTCTTACATTGATTCAGGAAGGAACTTAAGTAATGGTTTTCTTCTCCCCCTCCTCCTTCTTCTTCTCCTTTTTCTTCTTAACTGAAAAGCTGGGAATATACTAGTTGGGTAATTCGATCTTACCACATTAGACTTAAGCTTGTGCAAATTTCTCCATAGAGAAAATTTTTTGAAGCTCAAAGCAATTAGGTAACATGCCCAAAACTCACAAGGCTAGAATCCAATTAATTTGTCTTTGTTGCCGTGTCTTTCCATGCCATACTGCTGGGCTTTAACTATCACCTATAGAGGGTCATCCCCCATCTTGAAATTAAATGAAGTTGAACCTACAATGAAATACCTCAGGGAACCGGAAGAGAATAGGGCAGAGACTGTGGATCCGTTGTTAGATGTTAGCATGTGAGTTTTCTGACTCCCTTCTACTGACTGCAAGAAGGAACTGGACAGAAGATGAGATGAATGGGGCACTTTGAGACCTGAAGCTACAGGGCTGCAACCTCTGAAAAAAAGAAGTAAAGAGGGAGCAGGCAGGGAGTATCCAATATGCATAAACTGGACTTTTTTCCCCCTTAGGACCTGCATCTCTTCTTTGCTCCTGCCAAGCAAAACTTATTTAATTCTAAGATTTAACCAGATCATGGGAAGGCTAGAAATCAAAGGCAGGAACGAATTCGTGGTTTCATGGCATCATCTTTAGAAACATGCGATCAGCAAGTTGGTGAGGAGGTAGGGTAGGGAGGGCAGTGTGTGTTGAGGCCAAAGGGGTAATAAGGGAAAACAAAAGCAAAACAAAACAAAACCAAAAGACAGAACTTAAATTTTACTCTATGCAGACTGGGATTCCAGTCTTTGTGACTCTAACCAGAGAAAAGGCCTCTGTATCATGGTAGCCAAAGCAAGACTAGCTCCTACAGTTCAAGGTAGGCTAAGAAGTGATAAACCTAATTTTCGGTTTAAGAATGCAACATTTCTAGTATCAAGTTAAGTTCTTCACTTTTCTCTTTTCTTAACCAAGCAAAGGGAAGTTGGTGCTCCTCCTGACAGAGGACCTCTGTGGAGATGAGATGCACACGCTGATGGTGATGAACCCTCCCTGGACATAACCAGTGTAGGAAGCCAATGGCTGTAAACAGTTTCCCACAAAACCCAGCTAGCTCTATGCCAGGTGAGAAGGGTTTCCTGGAAGCCAGTATAAAAAGAGCCAGGCATGTTTCCCAGAGGACACCTCCAATGCATGGCTGATGTGCTGTTCAGATTGATTCTCAGCTAAGTGGCCACTCACACATCCATGCTGGACAGTTGAGCCCTGGAGTTGGTTTTCAAATCTCCTGAAGGTAATGATAAGCCTGTTCCCTTAGCAGAGCCTAAGAGTGAAGATAATCTTGGGAATCAGGAGAGGGGAAAAGCCCTCTTCTATGCCCTCCCCGGCCCCTGGAGGGTAAAGAAAAAGAAAAATAATATACCATGAGGTGAAAATGTTGCTTGAGGAAGGTACACTGAGGAACAAAGTCTAGAATATGATGGTAATCAGACAGGAGCTTGGATATTTAAGAAATCAACATTTATTTTCATTTCCTTTGAAGTTTCACATGGCAGGTTCTTGGGGGACATTAAAAATGTCTTCAATTCATAACGCTGTTTAGAAATTCAACTACAGAAATGCCAAGAAAGTGAGATATCCAAAATCTCTCACAATTAAAGGGATATAGCTACTATGTATCAGGTACTCTATTCTGCCAGGTAGTTTTCAAATGTGATCTTATTTAATCCCCCACATTAAACCTTTAACATAGGTCTTACTGTCTCCATTTACAGATAAGAATACTGAGACCTCAAGATTTTCAGTAACTCACCCACAAAGTTTGGCTCTCTGCTGGCCACTTGTCAGACCTTACCTCACTTATTTCTATTGAATTAGAGTTGCTCTCGGATTCTAATCATCCAGGAAAAGATGAAAGGACCTGAGAAGCTCCATCCTGTGTCATGGAGGGACAAAGCTTGGGCCAGTTTTGCTTACACTCGTGTAACTCTTGTAAATCATGGTGTTGGCACTGATTGTCATCAGTAAATTTGAGAAAGTGAAAATGACCATCTTGGTCCCTGCTTAAAGGTGAATTATCTTCCACAAGTTGGAATCCAAGAAGCCTGAGAAAACTAATCTACAATTGAAAACTTATATGGTGCCTTATAAGGCTCCCTATAACTCCTTATTGAGGAATCACAGTAATGATTTGTTATTGTTGTTTTAAATTTCAGGATATATTTTACCCTCTTATCTATATTTCATCTAGAATATTTTTTTTTCATTTTTTTAGTGAATCCAAGAAAGTTCCTAAGATTCCTTTTTCTCTCTTGCAAGAAAGATAGTTCTCCAGGTACACTTCCTTTAAAAAAATGAAGTACATATAATTTTTTACATTTGCAACTGAAAGAGATATCCATCTGTGGAACGTGCTGAAAATAATAGCATCTATCATAATATTAGAACTTAACTGAAGTGTCTGTCTGAACTCACAGCCCAGTTTTTCAGAATATTGTAACTACCTAGCATGGCTGTAATTAACTTTGTCTGCACTGAGGAAGATGAGGCCATTTTTGATCCTGAAATCCCACCTGGTTATGCCTCATCAATGACTTCCCTACCCACCCACAGCAATGTGCATTGGCTTCGGCATGCGCAGGGCCATGCAACACCATCAATGGAGTTCATTGTCTGATAGCTGGGCACCTGCATGGCAGGCTCAAACAATGAGGCCATACCAAGAACCCCTTCTTTCTCCTCAGGGCATTCACTGTGAAAGAAAACTTGTTGAGGCCTGGAAGCCCACTTTCATCATAATTTGGCTACTTGGCCAATAGTAAACCACGTATGTCTCTGCGAATCCACAGGGCAAGGCAAAGTTAGTGTTGGCTCTGTTTCCCTCTGGCTTTTGAATGAATGCTAGGTTGGAAGAAGTCAAAGCACTGCATGGTGCTCAACTTCTTCCCTGTGACTTCTGTATACTTTAATTTTCACAAAGTGAAATAAACCCTTAGGCCATCCTCAGATTTGTGAAATCATCCTAAGACCCATACCCTACCTAGACTAGGTCTTAGCCAGAGGTGCCACACAGAATTCCACACTACAGAAGGCCTTCTTGGAGGAGGTATTAGTACCACTATAACAGTAAAAATCATTCCACTTAAAAACATAAAACATGAAATACTTTAATACCTTTTATTTATGTGTCAGTTTATTTGAATTTAAAAGACAAAAGATAAAACCCAGAGGTTATTATAATGGTTTTCATAGTCAGGCATACCTGGGTTCTAATCTTGTGTCCACCATATTAATGATGCATGCCTTTGGAAGAAGTTGCTTAATTTCTGAACCCTTCTTTTCTCATCTGTAAAATGAGGATAATTATACCCATTACTGAGAATTTAATTAAATAATGTCTGTAAAATACTTAGCACAGGCCCTGACTAACAATAAAAAATTTAATATAACTATTACTCAATGATGAATATAGTGGTAGAATAACTGATAATATATTGAATGTTTTCGGTACAATACTCCTTATTGAGGAGTCACATAATGATCTTTTTGTTGTTATTGTTTTAAATTTCAGGATATATTTTACCCTCCTTACCTACAGTTCATGTAGAATTTTTTTTCTTTTCTTTCTTTTTTTTTTTTTTTTTTTTTAGTGAATCCAAGATTCCTTTTTCTCTTTTGCAAGAAAGGTAGTTCTCCAGGTGGTACAATAACTGATAATATATTGAATGTCACCAAAACATATAAGGTTTATAATTTAAAAATTGAAATTGGTGACCAAACTATCACACTTCCTACAAATCTTAGAAAAGAGATCAGTAGTTGTTTTAATCTGTAGTTTAGATTTTGTAGTAAGAGAATTCTAAAATCTTTAAATTTTTTAATGTTAAAAAAAGATAAACAAATTATTTGGTTGGGTTGAATGTTAAGACCTGTTACATAATTTAGGTCTGCTCATCAGAAGCTATTTAAATCCATTTCCCACTATCTGTTTGAACAAGTCACCTCATCTCTTTAATCCTCAGTCTTCTCATCTGTAAAGCAGAAATATTATTAGTACTTACCTTTCATGAGTTTTGAGATTTAAATAAGATAATACAAGTTAAGTACTTGGCCCATACATTTTCTCATCAGTCACTCAGCAAATGTTGACTATATTCATCCTGATATGGCTACCAACAAAACTGTCTTTGTTCTTATGTGAAATGCTTCCTGCCCTCTATCATCCTCGTAGATACTTTTGTTGCTATAGCTGGAAAATCCTGGTATTGGAGGTTTGGTGATGATTTCTAGAAAGTGCTGTTAATTTGTTCATTTGTCCAGGTGCATCTCCTTTAAACTCAACAGAGGATGTGCCTGAGACTTCACACCAGAGAGGCAACCTGAGGGAATGGCATTGTAGAAACAGCAAGAAAAGGGCACCAAGGACAGTAAGACCCAGTGGCTCTCATCAGCACCATTCCAGTGCTTTCCGAACTCAATGATGTCCCTTTTATTCCAAACCTCAAAACAAAGCTGAGTCTTTCTCTGCTTAAAGAATTTACTTATATACTAAGTTTTATTAAGACATAAATTTAAGTGTAGTTAGGTGTTCTATTGATTGAGTTAATTAAAATTAGTAGATGAGATTACAAATCCTTTGGAAAACTAAAGATACATGTATGTTGTATTTGTGAAGAACATAAATGGATTGGAAAAATTTAAGAGCATTAAAAAATCCTTTCTTTCATCTTCACTGTATTCTGTCTGCTCTCTGGACTTTAGTTTTAGTGCTATCACTGACTAATATGGAGCTAGATCTAAAATGTAAAACTGATAGGTTAATAAAAATTTTCTCTATGGTCTTATTCCTTTCCTACTATCTGTGATTGATATTTATATTCTTTTTGTAAAGTCTTTTTTAAAGTATGATCCTTGCTTTTCCCAGTCACACATATTAAAATGTTGGAGTTCTTTAAACGTGGTTATTACATTCTAGTTTATATGCGTAGTTCCCCCCAAATGAAGAAAGCAAAGGACACTGTTGCTTCCTTTCACCTGTCTTTGTTGGCAATAAGATTTTTTTAAATTAAGTAGATTTAACCCTTGTGTTTTTCTGAAAACTTTTTTGCCATGGAAAAGAGTCTGTGTTCACAAATAAGGGAGGGTCTGTCTGTGTTATCATGTTCTAACCTAAACATTTACTTGTAACTGATCACTTTGCTGGATTATGAAAGCACCTTAACCCCAATAAAAGTTCACAGTGAAATGAATGAAAGACCAGAAATATACCCATACATTTCTACTACTGCACTTGCTTAAAATTCCAGCTTACATTAATTTTTTCATGAAATATGTTCTAATAGGTGCCAACTCTTTTTGGTATACAACAATATCAATTATTGTTCTTCATTCAACCACTGTCTACTGAATAAATCAAACAATAATTATAAGGCACTTAAGAAATGGGGATATTTAAACATGCAGGATGGTTGGGAAAAGTTGTAGATTTTATTTTATCTTTACAAATAAGACAAAGAACTACAGGGTAAATGAATATTGGGCTGAAATGTTTTTAAATATTTAATTTGGATTTCTCATCATGATAATGTTCCATCATTGTCATTGTTTATTTGTGTCTCTGAATAAATGTAAAGACACACGACTTTTGCACTAACAGAGAATTTTAATCCTGGAATATTTGGTTAAACTGTGAGACAGGGTAATTGAGAAAAGCATTCAAGATCAGTTCAGACCTAGGATTCGAAGTCTTTCTGAGAAGTCTCTTTTCCCTCTGTGCCTTGTGGGATAATGGGCCACTGGTAGACAGGGCAGGTATGGGTCCAATGTATCCCTTGGCCATAATACAATGCTTATCCCATGCAA